>NC_141695.1:324717469-325219469 GCF_964263255.1 Lissotriton vulgaris | reverse complement strand
ACACACACACACACCACACACACACACACACACACACACACACACTCACACACACACACACACACACACACACACACACACACACTCTCTCTCACTCTCTCTCTCTCTCTCTCTCTCTCTCTCTCTCTCCTCCTCTCTCTCTCTCTCTCTCTCTCTCTCTCTCTCTCTCTCTCTCTCTCTCCTCTCTCTCTCTCTCTCTCTCTCTCTCTCTCTCTCTCTCTCTCTCTCTCTCTCTCTCTCTCTCTCTCTCTCTCTCTCTCTCTCTCTCTCTCTCTCTCTCTCTCTCTCTCTCATCTTCTCTCTCTCTCTCTCTCTCTCTCTCTCTCTCTCTCTCTCTCTCTCTCTCTCTCTCTCTTCTCTCTCCTCTCTCTCTCTCTCTCTCTCTCTCTCTCTCTCTCTCTCTCTCTCTCTCTCTCTCTCTCTCTCTCTCGTTCTGATGCAGAGAATAATAGTCAACATGGTGCACATAACCTGTGTGCCATGCCTGCAACCCACTGCCTATGGTATAGGTAAGACATCCCTCAGCTGGGTGCACTATACCACTGGTGCGGGTACAGTTGCATGAGCACTGTACCCGTACAGTGTCAAAATAAGCTCTTGGACATTGTCTGTGCAGTAACACCAAAAGAGTATATGGTCTGGGAGCTTGTCATTATGAACTCCATAGCACCATAATGGCTTTACTGAATTGTGGGAAGTTTGGTATCAAACTTCTCAGCATAATAAACCCACACTGATGCCAGTGTGGGATTTATATGCAATGCACTTAGAGTGCATCTTAGAAATGCCCCCTGAAAAACGACCAGGTTTTGGTGGGCTCCTGACTGGTAAACACCACCCTGCCACCACAAGACACGTTTCTGTACCGCTGGGGTGGTAGCCATTGCTACCTGAGCCCCAGAAACAAAGCCCTCTTGGGCGAAGGAGTTCACACCTAGCCCAGGTCAGGAAGAGCCATCTGTAGCAGGGGAGCTTCAAAGGCCTTGCTGCCTTTGTAACGCGAGCCCCAGCCTCTCCTGCTACCAGGAGCAGGCCACCTTCCTGTCCTTTTCAGCGGGAAGACTAGCGGAAGAAATTATAACAGCCAGAAGTCGTGCCCACCTCTGCCAACGCCACCCTTGGGTGGGGCAGTTGAGGTGAAGCCCACTCTTCAGTGCCCACCATCTTGTGGATGGAAGGCACTCTCTAATTAGGATTAGGGATTGTGGACCACTCCCCCACATGGGGTGAGCACTCCCAAGGGTGTTGTCGCCTTTAGGTCAGTAGCCCATTGCCTACTGACCTTGAGACCCCTAAAACACACCCTAAATACAGTATTTAGGGGGCAGCCCTGAACCAAGAAGGCAGATTCCCGCAACCTACAAAGAAGGACGAAGGAAGACTCCCTGCAGAGGACACTGCAGAGAAGAACTGACTTGGCCCCAGCCCTACCTGCTCGTCTGCTGTTTCCGGAGATACTGAGCAAAAAGTCTCCTTGTCCTGAAGCCAGCGACCTCCAGAACCCCTGGAAGGACTGACTGCCTTCAACAAAGGCAAGATTTCCTGTGAACAGCAGCTCTGTTCAAAGGAAACACCAAAGAAAGACTCTGAGCCTGCTGAGGACAAAGAAACCTGACACCTGGACCCACCACTGCACCCGACGCCTACGGCCCGAATCCGAGTGGCCCACTGGTCCCAGCGAGGTCCCCCAGCGTTCCAGAGTCCGAGTCTATCACGGCTGACCACCCCAGGATACCCCTACGTCACCTGAAGCCTCTGCATGAGGAGCCCCCAACCGCAAGTGGCCCTGTAAGGTGAAATTCAACTTCAAAAGGCACCCATGCATCCGGCCGCTCTGCGCCCTGGAGAAGAGGACCTGAGGTACACCTACGTAACTGAGCCCTCCAACTTACCTTCCCAGTTGTTGGTTCCGAAGACTTCCTGGACCGAGCCTGCAGCTAAAAACCAAAACCGGCAATCCCGGGCACCTGATGCCCGGGATGCCAAAACAGCACCCTGCACCCGGCCGCCCCTGTGCTGCTGTGGGTGCACCTTGTGTGCTAAATCGGACCCCCCTTTCTTCTAGGAAATGTTCCAGTGTGATGTCTAGGCATATCACACTGAGTAGAAAAATTAACTTAAAAAGTAGTCGGAACGGAACTTGAAAAGTTTCAAATTCAATTCAAACTGCTTTGCAAACAAATGTCTTACTTGTAACCAATCCAATTGCCTTCAACTGCATTCAAACTGTATTTAACTGCATTATTCATCCAAAGTGTTATTATACTTACCTGTACCAGGCTTGGCTTGGTTCTAGAAAATAAAATACAAACTAAATAATGTTTTTATATAAACAAATTGGTCTGAGTTTAGTCTTTGAGTGTGTACAATACATGCTTAGCACTACCCTCTGATAAAGCCCACACTACCACAAATAGAGTAAGGTATTATCTACTTTTACCTCTGCCTACCTTTGGGATTCCACTGGACTCTGTGCACACTATACCTTACTTTGGTACAGTATATACAGAGCCAGCTTCCTGCACCTCCTCAGCTAGTAACCCAGTTCCCAACATTCCTGCAGGAAGTTTGCTCTCATCTGTTGGAGGCGTTTGCAGCAAGAAGTCTCTGTCAGATGAGCAGGTTACTTTCGTTCGGCAGAGAGAGACTATCTAGCCACAGATTCTTTACCGACCCTCCCATCCTCCTACCTCTGCACACTGATTCAGTAGGGTCTCCTTTTTAGGGCCCGAGTAATGCTCACCAGTATGACAGCATTCTTCATGGCTCTGCGCTTTCTGGCATGTAAAGTCGCGAAAAGTAACTAATGTCCGCACTCTGGGTGCCTCCTCTATAGGCATTGCGCATTCTACTTCTGGATCGGATGACGCCACCTACTGAAGCACAGGATACTACTTCAAATTTTCCAGATTCAGTCTTGACTTTTGTGGAATATTATAATGTAAGGAACTTGCAGCTAGGTAGAGTCTCTACAAGATAAGGTGCTATTGAAGGAAAGTAACTTATTCATCAGTTCCCTTCTTTCCATGCCTTCGACACCAGATATGGAGTTCTGCTCCCTTTTTCACTGATTGACGAATCGTTCCCAATTCGCGAAGATTCCAGTGGCGGCTAACACTCCATCACCAAAACCTTTGCCAGTTCCTTCGTTGATTCTGATCCCAATGTTGCTAGCACCTAAAGTTGAGTCCCTGCCAAATCTGATGTGTGACCTCAACCCGACTCCTTCTCGACCCCGACTGAGGTCATTCTGTGAATCCACTCCAGTACAACCAGTTCCTGTATATTCTGATTCAGACAAATCACTTCTCTGCCACAGAGCGCTAGCTTAGTCATATTTTTGGCTTGAAGTCAGACTGTCGATTATGGGGACGATTTACCCACTTAATAAAAGGATGGGTGTGCATTCATTTGCTGGAGGCCAGTGTGATTGAAATTTCTTCTGATACAGGGTTGAGTTTGCCACTAGCACCCCCAATGGAGGAGAGTACTCCATTTGCCATATTGAGTAGACCCGTGGCTAAGGTTCTAGACTTACAGTTGCCTTCTGGCTAGACAAATGTCCTTACTGAGGTTTTGCTGTCTCAGCCAGCCTTGTCTGAGCATTTATTTCTATTTAATGAATCCCTAACTGACACGCTTAAGGGTACGTGGACTAGGCCTTGCTCTTGTCCATTAGTGAACAGGCAAGTGGCGAGATGCCAAAGACTGGCTCTTGGCAACACAGATTTTCTTACACAGCATCCTACTCCTGAGAGTTTGGTGTTCTAAGCTCCTACCAGCAAAGTAAATCCGAATTTGTTCCCCACAGCTCCGCCAGACAGGGAGTCGAAAAAAGAAAGGCATTTGAAAAGCGAATGTTCACTTCGGCCAGCTTGGCATTGAGCTCGGTCAATGCCGTCTGCCTGTTAAGCCTTTATATTCATGAACTCTGGGATATGGCCAGCCTGATCCTGCTGGCGGTCCCAGAGAGGTTTCTTGACTCTTTGCCTCACACCACTCAGAACGGCCAGAATGAAGGCAAGTATGTCATTAGGGCTGGCCTTTATACAGCTGAGGCTTGGCCCAGTGGTGAGCACTAGGCTGGTGCTCTGCCGACATGCATGAATGCAGTCCACTGGCTTTTCTGGAGATGCATAGGCCATCCTTTTGGACATGCCTTGTGATGAGTCCCACCTATTTGGCAAGACTGCTCTCAAATGCTTTAAGGAAAGCAAAGCAATGGCGCATTCCTGGTTGTCAGTTTCTCCATCAGTTGTATTCCTTTTGGTGTTACTCAAGTGGGCATGTCCTGTCACCCCTACATCAGCCACTCAAGTCCTTTCTTGGTTAGGGACTAGGAACATGCAGACATCACACAGATCAGCAGGGACAGTGCTGTTCTCTTGGCTTCTGCTCCTTTAGCATCAGCCTCCAAGCTACTTTAGGTTACCCTTAGCAGCACACAACCACCCTGTGGAAGGCAGGATCATGTATTTTCTCCCAGGATGGCACTCCATCCAATCTGACAGATGTTTCTTCCAGATTGTCCAGCAGGGTTTTTTCCTCCTGTTTCTCCGTGACCCACCACAACGACCTCTCTCATTGGAGCTGCTTTCAGAGGGTCCTGCCCATGTTGCTCCAAGAGGTGCAGGTCTTAAAAAAGGGGCCATCAAGACTGTGCCAGCATTGGAAGTGTGCCCGCCCTCCCAATTGCCTTGTGCTAAAAAAAGGATGGATGCCTTCGTCCTAATTTAGATTTTCGCCCCCTGAATGACTTCCTGTGAAAGAACACACTCAAAATGCTCACACTGGCTAAGCTCTACCTTTTCTAGATCCAGGTAGCTGAATGGTTGTCTTTGACCAGCAGAATAGGTGCTTTTATGTTCCCATTCTGCAGTTCCAGGGACGTTACTGCTGGGCAAGGTGGTCCAGGAGGACATTTCTATTTGCCGTACTCCCCTTGGGCCCCACCATTGCCTCTCAGGTGTTAAAAAAAGTGATAGTGGTGTTAGATGCCCATCTTCGTGGGTTGGGGCATGACAGATTTCCATTACCTCTATAATAGGTTGTTTAAGACATGCTCGCCACAATCCGCCATAGACCACCTCCAAATGTTTGCGAAACCTTTAGCATGTTTGTGGTTTTTGATCAATGAGCCAAAGTCATATCTGACTCCTTCGTAGAGCCTTCCGTGTATATGAGCTTTTCATGACATTGTGCAGTTCCGGGCCTTACCTCCCACGCAACAAGTCCAAGATGTTCGAACTATGATCCTGATGTTTAAGTCTTGATCCTAGATCTCGATGAGAGCAGCTCTGAGGCTTCTTGGCTGCTGGCATCATGCATCCTGCTTGTCTACTTTGCCAGGTGGCATATGCAGCTCTGTAGTAGGATACAAAGTCTTGGTGGGCCCAGCACCAAGGAAACCTGTCTGAATTCATCCAGGTTTCAGAGGAGAGTGCACAAGATCTGCAATAGTGGCTGCTTGACCGCAACCTGACCAGCTGCAAACCCCTTCCGCACCCTGAACTGATTGTGACTGATGCATACCTGATTGTGACTGATGCATACCTGCCTAACTGGGGAGGTCAGATGGGAAGGTGTAGGTCAGAGGACTTTGGTTTCCTGCAGAAACCTGGCTCCTTCTAAATCTGTTGGAGCTGCAGGCCATATGCCTGGCATTGAAAGCCTTCCTGCCGTCCAGGGCAGGCTGGTGCAGATCCTCATGGATGACACCATTGCCATGTAGTACTGCAACAAGCAATGTGGAGTGAGGCCCCGTGGTCCTGTGACATGGTTTTGGTTGGAGCTTGCTGGAGCATTGGGGTATCTCCTTGATCGTGAAACACCTGGTGATGCAAGGTGAGACAGTACACCTTATGACAGTGGGAAGAGCCTAGGCAGGATCGTTTAGAGACTGTTGTTTCAAAATCACTGTGCCTTCCGTTTCCTAAGAACACTCTTTTTAGGAGACTCCCTTAGGCTGCAGTGGAGCATGGGACTCCTGCATGCCTTTGTAACCCTACCACTCCTCCCCTGAGTTCTGAAGAACATCAGAACCACCGGGCCCAAGTCATCCTAGTGGTTCCAGATTGGGCCAGGAGAGTGTGGCACCCGTACCTTTTGGCCATAAACATCAGTCCCCTGATCAGGCTACCGCTTCAGAATCATTTTCTGTCGCAGCAGCAGGGCAGGAGAAGCTGTGCAATCTACACCTCCATGGGTGCTGATTGAGTGGTGGCAGTTGACTTCATTCGTTCCAACTTCTGAGCTTGTGGATGTCATCCTTGGGGTCAGGCATCCCTTTGCAAAATCTATTTACACAGGTCGCCGGGATAAATTTAAGATCTGGTGTGGAATTCACAACACAGACCCCTTGCAAGCCAAACAGCTGGATGTCTTGTTGTTTGTATTATCTTTGGCCCAGCCGATGTGAAAAGTCCTCAGCATTAAGGTCTGGTATGCATGGGCCAAGAACCAGTCTCCTGAAGGCCTGAGGGTCATTGTACTAGAACCAAGGCTGCTACAACTGCGTTTGCTTGCAGAGTGCCTGTCCTTGACATCTGTCAGGCCACCTCATGGGTTCCGGTGCACACATTCACAAACTACTACTGCCTTGACAGCCAAGCAAGGGCACTTCGTCAGTTCGGTCCGGCAGAGATTTATTTTGGCCTTTATCCACTCCACAGACTTAGACATTGAGGAGGTACTGCTTTGGCTTTTATTTTAAAGATGAGGAATCGGCGGTTAGAAGTATCTATCTGAAGGACAAGTTACTTGGCTTCTGGAACAATCTTTCTAGTGAATACAATCTAACCATAGATTCTCTTGCCCCTCCCCCCTTCCGCCACCAACCCCCACTTTTCCCTACCATGGTCTGTAGAGTGGCTTCTTTTAAACATCTAAAAGGGCCCCAAATTAGAGATCGACTCACTGGTACCTTCAATTGTTTTGTCTTCTGAGGGCACAAAAGAGTCAGTCAAGAATTGACATTGGCAATCAGTGACACCTATTTGAGACTCCTCTCTGTTACTTCCGGGGCAGGACGAGGTAAGCCTGAAGCCATACCAACGTACAGGAGTCTGGCGCCTGGGGAATATTCTAAAGATGAGGTATCTGCAGTGGGAGTATCCTTCAAAAGGAGTGTTACAAACAGTATGTAACTTGTTCTTATATGGTCAGTGCCATGTATTGGTCCCTTTCTGTGGTGTATTGGCCTCATGCCATTTAGTGCATCAAGCTCATTCAATGATTTATATGGATTTTCTTTCTCTATATGGAGTTCCTTTTGTACCCTGCACTGATGTCTGTTCATGTTCTCCCTTCACTTAGAGTGTTACTGGTTTTGGCCGCCAGATGATTGAAAAGACCAAGCAGCTTGTGGAGTCAAAGTACACGCTGGCCAACGGGTATGCAGCAGATGCCAAGGTAAGGTCATCGGATAAGTGGGAGAAGATACACTTGTTGCATCTGTTTTTTAGGTGTAGGTGCCCCACAATAGACGGTGATCAGAGATGTGTGAAGTGATCTTTAATTCTGGACACACTCCAGCAAGACATCCTGATTTGCTGCACTGAAGGAACTCTATATTTGGGTCTTGCCTAAAGACTGCTTTTGCCGTTTAGCGAGCGCTATTATCATGACACAATGTACACACAACACACAGATAGATACCGACAAACATACAGATCAGGCCTTTTGGACAGCCAATTTGTTTTTGTCTACTGGTATTCAGCTGTCTTTAGACATTGGCTTACTTGGTTATCTATTAGAGTTTGCATTGGCCAATATCTTGCCGATATAAACTCTCAAAAAAGTAGTTTCACACAAACTATTTAAAAAACAAAACGTTTGTAATTGAATTGACTGGGGGAACATCCTTTACGATGAAACTTTAACAACGCGATACTGTTACCACGCTACTTTCACATCGCAGGTCGTTACAACGACTTGCGCTGGGGGGCGCTCCAGGATAGTAAATAGTTTAATTTACTATCCAACTCCTTCCCTAGAGTCCACGGGGACTGGAGTTGGAATAGTAAATAAAACTATTTACTATCCAGCGCCCCCCAACGCAAGTCGTAACGACTTGCGTTGTAAAAGTAGCGTTGTAACGGTACGCGTTGTCAATGTACGCGTCGTACCGTCATACATCCAATTGACTGAGGGCTGCTGCTACATTGAACTCATCCTGTTACCTTTATTACAAACCCCTACCCTCTGCTTATCTGGTGCTTGCCACCACACCCTGTGATTTCTTTTTATTTCTGTAGTAGTACTGGGGTGCTAGCTTCAACTGTTTTGCTTCAGTGTGTTTTCATTTTTTTTAATTATTACTTTTCTGATGTATCATGCACATTGGCTATGTCGTAATGCTAAAGTAAACCGTCAAAATGGCCACAGGAGCAACATGATGCATGCGTGTCATTTTGGGATTCCATACATCTTTCTCTGTTAAAGGGCACATTTTCATGCCTAAGAAAATTGTCTGGTAAGAGAATATTGGTACTGCCTTGAACCATTAGTTACCTGTTTGTGCTCCTGTTCTGTCTTCCTTTGCATTCCTTTATTCATATTGGGTTGCTTGTCATTGTGTGTCAAGCCATAGCTGCCTGTGTGAGATTTTCCCAGCTAAGTATAGCAGCAGCAAAGAGGGTGTTCAGGATCTCAGTTGTTGCCATCTGTGAGAAAGTGAGTTCCTGTCGCAGTGCCCACACACTTTTTGCATGATGCATTTTCCTTGGTGTGCCCTGGGTCCCTGCCAATCAGGTACCCAGGGCATGTGTTCCTTCCCTAAAAACTATACTAAAGCCTAAACCAAATTGGCATCTCTGGCCACATGTCAGCCCCTAGTAAATGGTACCCTAGGTACCCAGGGCATTGTGACCAGAGAAGACCCCTAAGAGCTGCAGCACTTATTGTGCCACCCTTATGGGCCCTGTACCTTGACACCCACACACTGCCTTTGCAGGCTGAGTGTCTAGGTGCAGAACTAAGCAAAGAGTCGACATGACACACATCTCTGTGTGCCATACCCACAAACCCACTGCCCTGGCATACATCAGCCACCCCTCTATCTGGGTGCCCTCTGCCAGTGGTGTGGGCACATGTGCATGACCGCTGTGCCCCTAAAATACCCAGGGCCATACCTGGGCACTGTAAGTGCAGTGATGCCATTAAGAGTATATGGTGCTGGGAGGTTGTCATTATGAACACACTGGCCATCACTGCATTAGCCCTCCCTTCTAACTATCTCATTCTAACTCAGAATAGATTTAAGGGCAGGGGAGGGGGATTGGCAGTGATATTTAAAGACATCTATTCTTGCACTCTCTCCCCTACAGAGATAGCCAACTGTGAGAGCGCACTTTTTAAGTTGAAGGTCTCAGATACCTTCACTTTTACGGGCGTGCTGATTTATCGGCCTCCCGGGCTAGCGAGTACATTTCAGGAATCATTGGTTTCTAATGTCTCTGCCTTCATTTTACAGTCAGCTAACTTCAGTGTTCTGGGGGACCTCAATTTACATCTGGAGTCTAGTCTCTCCCCAGCAATACTGAAGTTTCTAGGGGATATGGAAGCTTGCCAATTACGTCAGCTGGTGGTAGGGCCCTCCCATCTTGCAGGCCACTTACTGGACCCGTTGTTTTCGAACATTCAGGAAATTTCAGTTTCCACTCCTAGTCCTCTTAGCTGGACGGACCATTTTTTGGTACAGATCGCTGTTAGGATTCCAGCTGGCCCTGGGGGAAAGCCTCCTCCTCCTTTTTTGAGACGTGCATGGCACAAACTTGATGGGGCACTATTCGAGGCTAGATTAACTAAGTCCCGACCTGCCTGGCCTACTAATCTGGATGAGGCGGATCTAGCCTATAGAGAATGGATCAATGAGTCTCTGGATCATTTCATACCCAGGAAAATGTCAAGACCTAAACGTAAGCAGTCCCAGTTATGGTACTGTGAGGCGCTTGTACTAAAAAAAAAGGAGTGTAAGGTACTTGAACGTATCTGGAGAAGATCATATGATTTGGTAGCCAAGTCCAATTTCAGAATTGCTACAAAAGCCTACCACAAGTTGATAAAAAAGACCAAGGCTAGTTATTATACTGATCTGATCAATGCCAGCACAAATCGCACAAAAACTATCTTTGCGTTAGTGAAGGAGCTTACTACATCCCCCGTGGGGACTATTAGCACCATACTATCTGACTCACATTGCGAAGAGCTGGCTCACTTCTTTATTAATAAAGTACAAGGGATTTATAATACATTTAACTCTGGAGAACCATCTATGACCTACAGACCTACTACGGACTCATTGAGCCTTCCCTATTCTCTCCTAACGCTCCCACTCATCTCTCAGACAGATATGGAACCCCTAACTTCAAGAATCAAGTCGGGGTCCCCGGAAGATCCTGTCAAACCCGAGATGTTTAGACTGTTTCCCGAATCTATCTTGACAGAAGGGCAAAAACTGATTAATAAATCTCTGCAATCAGCTACCATCCCGAAATCGTGGAAACATGCCAAAGTGGTCCCCTTGTTAAAAAAACCCACCCTGGACCCCTCTAAGCCAGAAAGTTTCCGGCCTATCTCGCTGCTTCCTTACTTGGCCAAAGTAATGGAGGCACACGTCAATTCTACTCTGACGGATTTTCTGGAGACTAATGGGATCTTGGAGGAGTCTCAGAACGGATTCCGTGCCAAACATAGCACGGAGTCAGCCTTACTGGCCGTCACAGAACATCTAAGGGTGGCACAAGACAGGGGTGACACCTCAGCTGTGGTGCTGCTAGATTTGAGTGCGGCGTTCGACACCGTCTCCCATGGGATCCTAGTCAAGAGGCTATGGGAGATAGGTGTCAGAGAGGATGCTCTGGAATGGTTCGTGTCATTTCTATCTGACCGTTCCTTCCAGGTTCATGCCCCCCCGTACTCATCCGGCAGTTTTCCATTGGGCTGTGGTGTTCCTCAGGGCTCTGCCCTCAGCCCCACGCTGTTTAATGTGTATGTCCGCCCCCTGGCCACATTGGCCAGGGAACGTAACATCGAACTAATATCTTATGCGGACGATACACAGCTGATCTTCACCTTCTCTAATAACAATGTTGGTGATCAAGCCAAATTCCAAGAGGATATCGTGGCCATTTCCAGCTGGCTTACGGAGAACTGTCTTCAGTTAAATTCATCTAAGACTGAAGTCCTCCTGGTTGGCCCGGACACTCAAAAGTGGGACGAGCGGTGGTGGCCCCCTACATTGGGCTCACCGCCTATGCCCAAGAAGGAAGTTAAGAATCTAGGTGTGACCTTAGATGATGCTCTCACCCTGGATTCCCATGCGAAGAGGATAGCTGGTACTTGCTATGGCCGCCTGCGCTCTCTGAAACCTATTCTTGGCTTCTTTGAATCTTCCACCCGTCAGACAATTGTCCAGGCTATGGTCCTATCCCATCTGGACTATTGCAATGTATTAATGCTTGGGTCCAATCTGACAGTCATCAATAGACTACAGAAAGCTCAGAATGCGGCAGCTCGGACCCTGTTCGGCTTACCAAGACGCTGCCATACCTCTCAGGTTTTGCGCAGGCTCCATTGGCTGCCCGTAAAACAACGCATTCAATTTAAGACCCTGTGTGTTATGCATAGAATGTTACATTGTCTAGGTCCTAAAATCTTGCAAGGAATCTGTTCCTTCTATGTTCCACAGCGTGCACTACGGTCTGCGGACCTCTTCCTTGCCTGTACCATCAAGATTCGGAGGTGTAGAGCTGGTGGCCGCTCTTTTAGGTTTCGGGCCCCAAAACTCTGGAACTCTATTCCTCTAGGTGTACGTTCCATCACAAACCACCTACAATTTCGAAAACAAGTAAAAACTTGGCTGTTTTCTTCTATTTAGGGTTCCGCGGTGTATAGATATCCTGCCGCATTCCTCCGGCTGTTATGTGATTGGACCTGTCTGCAAGCGCTGGGACGCCTCGTTGCTGGGGTAGCCATGCGCTATATAAGAGATACGTAACGTAACGTAACGTAACTCCACAGCACCATAATGGCTACACTTAACACTGACTTGCTTGATATCAAACTTCTCAGCACATTAAACCCACACTGATGCCAGTGTGGGATTTAATGTAAAATGCACTACAGAGGGCATCTTAGAGATGCCTCCTGAAACCTAACCTACAATCCACGTCTTGTCTGAAAGGCTGCCTAGGCTGCCACACAGCAGACATGTTGCTGGACCCCTGGGTGGAGAGCTCCCCGCTCTCCTGTGCCTGCAACAATGCACATCCTGGGACGAGGTGCTAAGCCTCCTCCCCCAGGATGGGCAGGGAAAGCTTCAAAGGCATTCCGCCTTTGTGAGCTTCTCCAGGCCACTTGCTGTACTCAGCATCTGCCCCCCACCAATTCTGACCCTCACTCTGGCTGGAAGACTGGCGGGAAAACCTACGTCATAAAGGGGGGTGTGCCAGCCTCTGCCAACTTCACCCCTTAGGTGGGAGAGGCGAGGTGATGCACGACCCCGGGCTCCGGCCACCTTGAAGATGGGGAGCCCTGGCCAATCACAGCTAGCCTCCTGACCCCCTCCCACAGGAGCGGAGCAGGCCGGGGGTTGTACCCACCCCAGGACAGGGACCCTTTAGTCCCTGCCCTTGCCCTACCTGTAACACCCCTAAATGTAGTATTTAGGGGCACCCTGAACCTTTTTCCACAGATCCAGATTCCGAAACAAGAAAGAAGAACAAGAAACTAGAAGACCTGCCGTGCAGCTGCTAAAAAAGAGGAACACACCAACTGATTTGGCCCTAGCCCTACCGGCCTGTCGACCCTCGAACCTGCTCCTGCTTAACCCTGGCGTCTCCAGTGGTCAGCAACCTCAAAAACTCTGGAGGACCCGACTGCCTTGTGACTCTGACTACCTGGGTCTCCCACGAGCAGTGGTACTGCTTAAAGCAAGTAACAAGCCCTGACATCACCCCTGAGTCTATGCCCAGAACCTTAACTTCACCAGTCGAGTACTCACCTGAAAACCGATGACTCACTTTCCTGTCATAGCATAACATTGACTGGTTTGACTCGAAAAATCTTCTAAGTGTGAAGTTTTGAAACTTTAAAATATTCATCTAAAATCACCTGAATAACTAATTTTGAATTACTCACCTGTGATCAGGAGATAAGCCATTTCTGTACCTTGTAGCCCAGTACTGAACCGCAAAAGTAATCACAACTGTGTTTCCTAGTAATCTAACTTTCTGCCATAGGATACCATTGACTGTTTTTCTGTGAAATTTCTTCCAAGTGTGAAGTTTTGAAACGTTAAAATATTCATCTAAAATCAGCCGAATATCGAAATCCGAAGTACTCACCTCTAAAAAGGAGAGAAGCCAGTGCTGTATCTTGTAGCCCAGTACTGAACCGCAAAAGTAATCGCAACCGTGGTTACTAGTAATCTAAATTTCATCTATAGGAAACAATTGACTGTTTTTCTGTGAAATTTCTTCTGTCTACTTTTGAAATTTGCAAATATTCCTTAAAAATCGTACCAACTACTAAAACGTAATTACTTACCCCAGTGCTGAACCTAGGAGTCCAGTACTGGATCACAAAAGTAACGAGAACCTACTTTACCTGTGCTTTGAATTTCCTGCCATTGGATAACATTGCTGGTTTTTCACTGAAAAGTTTGTCAACTTTTAAAATGCCTTTATATTCTTTAAAAATCATTCCAATAACTAAAACTTCTTTACTAAACTGTTTTTAGCTTAGACCCCAGGACTGAATCTAGGATCCAGTCCTGGAGTTACAAAAGCAATCGATAAAGTAATCAGCTGCTTTTATGTAGAAAAACCCATTGAGCTCAATGTTAAATTGCAACCATTGTACTTATTGTGTTTACAAAGTTTATTGCCTCTTTGCAAAGTAATTACATGAGAGTACCCATATTGAGAAAAGTATATTTTGATACCTGTTGGTTCTAAAAATAAAACTACTATATCTTTTGATATAAAAACAATTGGCCTGGAGTTCAGTCCTTGAGTGTGTGAAACCCCTTTGCTGACTGTGTACAACAAATGATTTACACTGTCCTTTGGTACTGCCTTACTGCTCGACCAAGCTACCACTTTAGAGAGTTAGGTCAGACCTGACTTTAACCTCTGTTATACCTCTGGGTATTGTGGACTCTGTACACACTGAACCTTACTTTGGTCCAGTATATATAGAACCACTTTCTCACACTGTCATCTAATTTACTTGTGAGAAAGAGCAGCATTTACTCTCTACTCCTTTTTCTGAGCAGGTAATTTATGGAGACACAGACTCTGTGATGTGTAAAATGGGCGTGCAGACCGTGCAGGAGGCTATGAAGATAGGACGTGAGGCAGCTGAGTGGGTGTCCAGTCACTTCATCCCGCCTATCAAGCTAGAGTTTGAAAAGGTACGTACTTCATCTGCTGCTGTGCGTCGACTTCTCTTCAAGCAGCTGTCTTGACTGGAGGAAGGTGGCAAGATGCTGGTCATAATTCCCCATTGTCTTGTGATTCTTGCCTATAGGTGTACTTTCCTTACCTGCTCATCAACAAGAAACGTTACGCTGGCTTGTACTTCTCCTCCAGCTCCGATACCCATGACAAGATGGACTGCAAGGGCATTGAGACCGTGAGGAGGGACAATTGCCCTCTGGTGGCCAATCTCATCAATACCAGCCTACAGAAACTCCTGATTGACAGGTGATGATAAGAGGGAGTTGCTAAGGGACTGTTTAGAGTGGTTCCCCTACATCAGAGTTCTAATTGACAGGTGATCATCTTGGGGGTGGACGACAGGTTGTCCTTATTAATACCATGCTCCACGAAAAGTTAATTTGACCAGTATTCAAGAGATGAAGCTAGTTTTGACTTTGCCATCAGTATTGGTAGCTTCATCAATATGGGTTTGCAAAATGTGTTGCTTGATGAGTACCTGTAGAACATTGTATCTTTTATATACCAGCTCCATGAGTAGTAGACAACCAGTATTAATTTTATAGCAAGAACATACTGTTTCACTTGCTGTGTACAGTTATACTATGTTGTGGCTGGGCTCCAAATTGCATCTTTTTTGTTAAAAACAAAAATGGTGGTATTAACCATAGGGTTGTAGCATCCCGTACTTGAAGAGATCTTTTTGAATTCCAGGATGGACAAACTAAGTTGACGACACTTGCTGGATGACGAGCGGCAGCTACACCCGGAGGTGATGCAGGGCGTCTTCCGGCAATGTGGACTACCTTGGTTCTATCTTTTCAGCTGAGAACGTGTACATTTTACACTTTTGCACTTCACATTTGGCCAACAGGCTCTCTGTCTGAGACTTATTCCAGCTAGAGTGGTGCATATGCCTTCTCCTGAGTGCTGAAGAAGATTAGGAATTACTAGGCCAAAATCACCTTACTGGTTCTGGATTGGGCCAGATTATGATGCCTGGAACTTCTGAGCATGAGCATCTGTCCGCCGATAAGGCTGCTGCTTTGGAGGACCTTCTGTCGTAGCAGTGGGGCGGGGTCTTGCACCCAGGTCTGTGCAATCTGCACCCCTATGTACGGAGGTTGAGCAGTGGCAATTGATTTCCTTTTATATTCCTTCCGAAGTCTTCAATGTGATTTGGTAGGCAGGGGCCCCTCCACAAGTTTGTGGCTTTGTGTGGCAACTGTTAGATGGCCCCACTGCATTCTTGTTTGATTTATCGTTTGCCCAGCAAGGACTAAATGGGCTCTGTTAAAGGTTACTTGTTGGGCTTTTAATGCTTTTTATGTTTTCTTGGACTAGAGTCCTTATTCAAATCACCTCTTTCGATTAGATTTCTAAAAGGTTTTCAATATATGTCTTCCCAAACCTTTAATAATGCCACAGTGAGGGTTATATTTGTTTCTTACACTCCTATTGTGTACCCCTATTGAGCCAATGCATAGGTGTGCTTTCACATCTGTTCTGTGAAAACTATTTCAGGTCTCAATGATGGCAGCTAGTTTGCATGTGTGAGGTTCGGGCCCTCTGGGTCCAGCTGCCTCATACAATCTATTTTCCAAACAAACTGGTGTTGAGAACCCATGCATTTGTGCCAAAGGTAGTGATACCTTTTCATGTCAGACAAGCTATAGCGCTTCGAACATTCTTTGCATCACTTCACTCTTCGAAAGGGCAGAAGAGACTTCATTGAGATGATTGTAAAAGAGCACTCTATTACTACGTTGATTGTACCAGATATCATTGGTTGGTTGATTAGCTTCTTGTCAGATTCTCGGAACCAAAGAAAGGCAAGGTGGTACAGAAGCAGACCATCTCAAGATGGATAACCCTCTGTATTAAGATCTGCTATGCGTTGGCCAAGACACAACCTCCAGAAGATATGACATTCAGAACTGCCGGGATGGGCATTTTGCCTGTTCGGTTGTACAGGACTTTTTGATCTGAGCCATTTCACAGTCCCACCACCTTGGGAGGTACTATTTTGGTATCTATTCACAAGAAGAGCCATCTGCATTTAGAAGTATTAATCAGAAGATCAAGTTATTTACCTTTTGGAAACTCACTTTCTGGTGGATACTTTATCTAACCACACATTTCTCACCACCCTCCTACCTCCTTGCTCTGTGGAATCGTATCTTTTCCCTCTCAAAAGGGTCAAGTTCACGAAACTTCACACTGCTCGGCCCTCAGAAACGGGAAGATCCTTTGGCAGCGAAGCTGGCAGCTTCAGCGAGATGTACCCACTCTTATTATTATTATTATTATTAATATTATTATTATTATTAAGTATTTATAGATCGCCGGCACCAAGGCCGTCAGAAATCGACTCCTAGGAAAGGCCTATCCACAAGAAACCACAATAGGAGGTAGATGAAAGGCAGCGGCTTATCATCCGTGCACAGGCGAGATCTTCACCTTGGAAAAGACTGCCTAAGTAGCGTAGGGTTGTCTTCAAAGATGTTCCACCTGCGGACACTTCACCGCCTCCACTGCTCTCCTCAAGGTAAATGGACACCGCCGTTACCCTGTTCCTCCTGCCATCATACACCTCTCCCTTTGCCTCTACTTCTTCCACCACCTCCCCCTCACATCCTATGACTTTGCCCCGAAGGCTCACTAGAGTCATACTCTGACACAGGCGACCCGAACCCCTGCTCTCCAGGAGATTACTTTGGCGCTCAGGTCACATGCATCCCAGCAATGATCCTCTATTATGATGTGGATCTTCAAGGAAGACCCAGATATTTACCACCTCCCCAAACATGGCATAGTACAATTTATCCAATATATGGCTGCTTATTATAAGGTGCAAGTGCATGCCACCCCAGAGGATGACAACTTGTTGGTCAAGATGCTTTTTAAAACCGTTCTCTCCAATATCTACCTATGTGCAGGGAAGTGGGTTTCTGTTGCAGTAGCCCCTCCCCACGTTTTGATGCAACTTTGACTGTAGAGTACTGAGTCCCTGCTAATCAGGTTCCCAGTGTTCTTTCCCTAAACCCATAGGACAATTGGCATCCTTTTAGCACACACATATGTCCCTCGTAAAAGGTACCCCGGGGACTTAGGGCCTTGTGGCTAAAGTTGGTCCCTCAGGACTGCAGCCCAAATTGAGCCACCTTGGACCCCTCTCAAGGCACACTGCCATTGCAGCCTGTGTGTCTTGGTGCAGACAATACTGAAGAGCCAACATAACACGCATCCCTGTGGGCCATGCCCACAGACACTCCATGAGATATAGGTAAGAAGCCCCTCTAGCAGGCCTAAGATAGGCTGCATTATATCTCCTGTGGGGGCATATCTGCTCCTACAATATCCTTGACGATTTGTGGATATTGTAGGTGACTAGGGAAGCCATAGTAAGTACATGGGCTGGACACATGTCATTACGAGTTCCCCAGCTTCTTGATGGCTTCAATGAAATATGAGATATTTGGTAACAAACATCTCCACATAATAAATTGATTCCAGTGCCAGATGTAAAGGTGGTTGAGGAATCCAGGAGGATTCTGACGCAGGTGGTAGCGTGGCCATTATCCTCCTGGACCTCATCGCTGCCTTTGATACGGTGAATCACCGTATCCTTTTAGCCCGCCTAAACAAACTTGGAGTTTCGGGAAAGGCCCTTGCATGGCTGGAATCATTTCTGCAGGAAAGGTATTTTAAGGTGTTTGAAGGGGACTACCATTCCTCTCCCCTACCCTTGCAGTGTGGGGTCCCTCAGGGTTCTTCCCTTAGCCCCACACTTTTTAATGTGTACATGTCTCCCTTAGCTGAGATAGTGGCTCCCTATGGTATCGAATTGGTCAGTTATGCCGACGACACCCAGCTCGTGTTCTCTCTGAATCAAGCAGAGCTGTCTCCAACGAGTCTAAGTGCCTGTTTGGAGGAAGTGGCCAATTGGATGAGCCTGTCTCTGCTCAAGCTTAACGGCGAAAAGACCGAACTTATGCTATTGGGCAGGCAGGCATCATTCAACGCTTCCACATTATGGCCACCCTGTATGGGCCCTGGTCCAATCCCTAAAAGTGAGATCGAGAGTTTAGGACTCTGGTTAGACGAGGATCTCTCATTTAAAGTACAAGCCAGGAAAACAGCGGCCACCTGTTTTGGTCTGCTAAAATCTATACGCAAAATTCTGTCCCAGTTGCCAGAGAAGGGCAAAATAATTTTAGTTCAAGCCTTGATCTTATCCAGGCTTGACTATGGAAATGCGATCTACCTGGGTGCCCGACTTCGGTGATCTGTAAGCTTCAGGTGGTCCAGAATTCAGCAGCCAGACTGCTGACTGGCACCAACCACCGCTCCTCTGCCAAACCAGCGTTAAGCTCACTTCACTGGCTACCAATAAAAGAAAGGATACATTTTAAGGCCCTCTGTATCGCCCATAAAAATCTTCCGGGCAAAGGCCCTCCAATTCTCGCTAATCTGATCAGACCCTACAAAACGTCCAGAAATCTGCAGTCTAATGATTTTAATCTGACTGAAGTTCCCAGAATCAGTAAGTCTCGCTCAGGAGATCGCCTTTTCTCATACAAAGCATCAAAACTGTGGATCTCTCTGCCCCTCTTTCTTCGTCAGGAACCCAACCTCCTTATTTTTCGCAAGAAACTAAAGACATGGCTTTTCCCGCAAACCAAATAATCAAGAATATTTAAGAACAACTTCCGTTTTTCCATCTCTCTGCTTTTCCAAGCGCTGGGATGCTCCAGGGTAGCCATGCGCTATATAAGAATAGTTTCCTTCATTCATTCATTCATTCATTCCTTCATTCATTCATGTATTAAAAGCGCACCCAGAGGACCCCTTAGAGGGGTCCCCTCAAACCTACCAATCCTTAGTGTGGTCACAACTGCCCTGAGCCGGCCTGTTACCTTCAGACAGTGTTGTGACCTCATGGGGAGAGTGCCTGCTCACTCTGAGGCAACTTTGTTGTTCACACCTCAACCTGGTCATGAAGAGCCATCTGTGGTGGGGAGCTTTAAATGCCTTGCCACCTTTGAGACCCCTGCCTCGCCGGTTTGAGGGAGCAGGTCTCCCCCTTCCTGTCCTCATCCCCTTTTTGGCAGAAGGACAGGCGGGAAAACATAGAATGAATATAAGGAGTGCCCCTCTCTGCCAACTCCCCCCCCTCAGGTGCTGGAGGCGAGGTGAAGTACTCTTTTCAGTACCCACCATCTTGAAGATAGTGGGAATCTTCCAATCAGGATAAGTGATATGCCCACCCTCCACGTGGGGTGAGCATTTAGAGAGTGTTGTCACTCCTAAGGCAAGTAGCCCATTGTCTACTACCTGGCACTCCCTTTAAATGACCCTAAAGCTAGTATTTAGGTGCCCCCATCACGCCCTTTAGCCCTGAGCTATAGTTCCTGACTACCCAAGAAGAGCCGGACACTACAGTGTTGCACCTGCAGGAAAGACTGCAGAAACCGACTGACTTGGCCCCAGCTCGTCTGTAGCCCTCAGCGATCGACGTCCAAAGACAACCCATCCTGCAGTTTAGCAACCTCAAAACCCTGGAACAACTGACTGCCTTCAATAAAGATCAAGGCTCCCAAGAACCACAGACCTGTTCACCAAGCAACCATCTTTAAAGTAAGGACTCGGTGAACTGAAAAACTGCCAAGTCTGCCCCGATTCCACCTCAGCACCCGACTCCTCCGGACCGAGTCCAAGTGGCCCAGGTCTCAGCATGGTTTCCCAGTGCTCCAGAGCACGACACACCGGTGAGCGACCTCCCCTGAACTCTTCAAGGCCACCTGCAGCCTTTGCATGGCGACCCACCCCCCTCCCCAACCGCAATTTGCTCTGGTAAGCTGCTTCCGATGCCTAAAGACACCCCAGCTCCCATCTGCCCTGGGCCTTGGTGAAGAAGACCAACGGTGTCCCTGCATCCAGAGCATTGCTACTTACTTCTGCAGGTGTTGGTTCCCTTCGACTGGCCTGAGCCTACAGCCTGCTTCCGATTTTGGCTTTCTCCATTTCCTTGCATTTGGCACCCGATGCTCTGGCACCCTGCACCCGGCCACCCCTATGCCTCTGGTGGTGTAGTATTGGTGCTGCCTTGGGCCCCGTTTGGTGCTTTCTTCAACCCCTGGAGAGGCGGTCCCCCAAGTCGCTGCTACTCACCTGTAAGCAGCCTCTGATCGATTGCCCCATCCGACCTCGAACATGCACCTCGATGCCTCTGTTCCGCTGGTGGTGAACTGCTGGCACTGAACGGAACCTTGCCCAACACTTAACTTAATTCCCGAAGACTAGTCTTGTAAGTCAATGTTATCCCTATGTATGCTGAATGTTTTCTTCCTTTCATTGGTTAACATAGGAAAGTCTGAAAATTGCACTGTCCATTTTTGAAACTGAAAAGTATTTCTATTGAAAAAAGTATTTACCAATGACTAAATTTAGTGGTTCTACGAAATAAATATAACCAAGTATTATTTTATTTTATTTTTTTAATTTTTGGAGGACCTTTATTTAGAAAAAGGTGAACACAGCTACAGCTATTCAGCCAAACATCCCGGAGGCATGGCAGCAAAAAATTGAAAATCGGACTGTTTCGGCACACCCAGGAGAGCATCTCCGGATTAGAGAGGTCAATTTTAAAAAATAAAACAGGATATACATGGTAAATACGTAATACAGTTCCATATGTTAACGAGATGGAAAGAGAGAAAAGAGAACAGGAGGGGGCCGTCTACGGGATCTAAAGTAGATACAATCACCGGGTGGGCAGGGAAGCATGTCCAACTGCAGAGACGACAACATTTTGAAGCGAACAGTATAAGCAAGCATACATTTCTGAAAACTCCCGACTAATGCCCCACCCGATGAATCCAATGACAGGAGAAACTGAGCGGCCACAGTCCCAGCACCGCCCAAAAAGTCCAAACAGTAACCCGATAAACTGACCCCCAACCCAGGGAGAGAGAACAAAGGAGTCCAGTCAAACTAAAAGAAGAGAAAAAGGCCATAGAAACAGAGAACGGAAAAACAAAAATACCCCACCCCCTACCCCCCACCCTGCACCCCTGCAGATGGCTACGGCCTACCCCCCTAGCAGCGTGCCTATCGCCCAGCGACCAAAAACCCGAAATAAAGTAGAAAAGAGATTTATAAAGGAAGGAAACACAGAAAAAGAAAGAAAAGAAAAGTTAAGGGAGGAGGAGAACCACGCATCCCCGGTCGCACTACCCCCCTCCTGCGACGTACAGTCCTGGTCATTAAACAATCAGCAGCAAAGCAAAGTAAATTCGGTAGAACCCAGGAAAGACGTCCTACACCGCCCCGCCCCCTGATACAAGAAAATGGCGGATCCCGGGTCCATCACAAACCCCTAGCATCCGAGTCGAACACCAGTCTCACCCTTGACCTCTATGAGTATTCACCATGAGTTCCGCACCCGCATATTCACAGGATAAATCAAAAGTTCAGCCAGTCCACGAATCTGTGCGGTGAGTCCAACAGATATCCACCGTCCACCACAATCCTCAGCCGCCATGACACTCGCCACG
The DNA here is from genome assembly GCF_964263255.1 of Lissotriton vulgaris. Lineage (NCBI taxonomy): Eukaryota > Metazoa > Chordata > Amphibia > Caudata > Salamandridae > Lissotriton > Lissotriton vulgaris. Next base: position 325,197,469 of record NC_141695.1, on the reverse strand, counting down.
GTACGACCAGATCCCGACCGTTCCATACTCCACCACACTGCACAGCTCACACGATCAATAGATGTTCGCTGTTTCCGTCGGGTCACAGTTTCAATAAAGTCATAGGGGGACGAGCACATGAACACGACCACAGGTGGACTCGCCAACGTGGGCGGGCGATACACCATGGCGGCGGGTTCAGCCGCACACAGAGGTACAGACATTGCTATCCAGGCTTCGACACTAGATGGGCCTCGAGTCGTAGAATCCGGGATCAAAGTGGGAGAAACGTCTCGCGTAGGGGGACCAGAAAGATCAGAGTCCTTATGGGATCGGGCAGTTTCGGTGTCATCCACGATCGACTTATGTGAAAGAGCAACCATGTAGGAGCACAGACCCTTAATGGCGGCCATCACGGTTCGCAATGATGGCTCTTCTTCACCCCGCACCGCCGCAAACTGATCGACTCCAGACATCAATGCACCCTTCGGGTCACCCGATTTCCCCAGGGACCGAAGTGCGATGAGGGCAGGCGGGGGCAGGAGGCACACAGTCCAGCAACGATTGGGCCTCTCGGAAGGGGGCCCCACCCCGGCGGGTAGGGAACGCCGAGAAGGGGACCCCCGATCTCTCAGCCACTCACAGGATCATTACACCTCCACAATGCGGGTAGAACCGCAGGCTCACCACCAATCCAGGGGCAGGTTGCTCTCCACTTCTATCGACCGGACCGTGTCTGGATCCCCCAGCCGCCGTTGTTGCACTGCAACCTGGCAGGGTCAGTACTCGAGGTCCCGGCTCTCGGTCAGCGTTAGGCCAAGAACTTCCACTCTATGCAACTCCGGCAATCCGGGACGTAAATTTCCCAGGACCACACCGCCAGTATCAGCAACGGGTCACCCACACGGGGGTGAGGCGAAAAAGCAGGATTTGTAGCAGAATATTCAAGCAGCAAGAGGAGGTCGACGGAGCCGAGAGCTTATGCGGCCATCTTCGTTCGTCGCTAGGCTCCTCCTTCACCAAGTATTATTTTTATAAATTGGTCTGGGATTTATTCATTGAGTGTGTCTCATTTATTGACACTTTGTGTTCAACAAATCTGGGGATCCACTGGACTCTGCACACTATTCTTCATTTAGGTATAGTATATAAAGAGCAAGCTTCCTATTCTATGCTTAAGGGATGATAAAATCTACTCTTGAGATCTTCAAGGAGTCGGTGAAACCCCAGGTGGTAACTAGGACTGAAAAAAAGTTCAAGCTGATACCGTAAGACCTACTTTACAACAGAGGTCATGTCCCACCAGGCTACCTGATCGTTTCCACTGCCAGGAAAAGAGCAGTAGCCCTGGTCATGGCTGACTCCCCTCCTTCTGACAAAGATAGCAAGTGTATTGATGCTGCGGGCAAGGGAGTAGTGGTAGGTGCTGCCATACATTAGCACATAGCCAACTCAGTTGGCCTCCTTGCCCCTTATAAGAAGGCTCAGTGGGAAGAGATGGAGGGCCTCCTCCAACATCTCCATGACTAATATCGCAAGAGGGTGGAGGAAATAGTAGAAGAGGGGAAAGCCATTTCCAACACTACCATCCTTGGATTCAGCCAATACGGCAGCCAGATGAGTAAACGTCTCAGTTTTGCGACACTTCTGGCTTTGTGTATCCAGCTTCAAGTTGGAGGTGTAGCAACATCTTATCAACCTGCTCTTTGAGGGAGATCACCTGTTCAGACTGCAGGTTGATAATACACTGAACAAATAAACCAAGGCCACCTACACTGCTAAGTCTATGGGTTCCCTTCAAGTTCCTTTCGACAGGTGCTCCTTTCAGAAGCAAGCAGACAAGAGCTGGGTCCAAAGCCACTTCTCCAGATCCATCCCACTCCTACCAGCGTCAGCACCAGGGTTGTCACCAACAGGATGACCGGAGTTGCTCACTGGGCTCTTTTAAATGGAACAGTTCTAAAGTCTGAGACAGATGCACTCCCAGTAGGGGAGCCACTACCTCTAAAAACGAACTTACCTTGTATCCCCCCCCCCATCACACCACACCTGTTAGGGTGAAATTTCAGAGGGTTCTTTCCCGTTGGGAGGAGATCACCACAGATCCTTGGGTCCTATCATCACCGAGCTTGGCTGCTGTCTGGGCCTCGTTTCAACCCCACCAAATATTCCAACCCACACCCTCAGCCTAGAAAGTTCACATTTCCTCTTGCTATCTCCCAGGATTTCATTCCTTAGGCAAGGCAACAGGACTGTTCCTGACCAATGTTCGGCAAACAGTTCCCTGGGCATTGGTCATGAAATAATTCATCAGTCATTTCCCCAAAAGTACATTGCATCAACAATTCCACTCAGTTTGTAAATGAATTCTTCTCATTTTGAGTTTGTGTAAAATGTATACCTGGTCATGACTAGATTAATCTCTTTAGCAAACCTGCGATTGGGGCTTTTTTTAGCTTTCGCATATACATTCTCAATTGGGTCCCCATTTGGTTCATTTGCTAATGGCAAATACCTAAATACATGTTGACCCTCCTTACCAAGCTTGTTCAAAAGTAACGCTTTCTTTCTAGCAGCACTAAATTCCTGACCATCTATGCTTCAATATATGTCTCAACCATCGCTATCCAATCCTCCCATACCACTGATAAAGGACCATGTTGCACCAAAAATAAGGGAGGAGTAATAATGGCATTTTTTAACTGCATGATGGAACAATGTGAATAATTAGGGCCTATGCGTTGTGCAAATTCTTCGTACAAATCAACCCTGAAGTTTATAAAATACAGCAAAGATCTTTAACCCCTTCCATGTTGGGCCGTTTCCGCCGCTGTGCGGTAAACAAAAGAACCGGGCGGGCCGTGAAGAACCCCAGCCGTCATCAGCACACGAGCGCCGCAGAGCGTGACGGCTGGGGTTCGTCACCAGCATGGAAGGGGTTAAAGTCAAAAGATGCGCATATCACCGGTGTGTAGTTACAAAGAATATTGATGAATGACACGCAGTAAAAGTTGACGTGCCTATTACCTTACGCAACTCCCCTACGTTCACAGGATCTCTCAAAGCCAGTTATGTGTGTTCAAAGCAAGTGCTGGCGCTGTCATGCTGTTGGTCAGCTTGCACTTCCTTCAAATGAAGGCCTTTGACCCATTAAAAAAAATCAAGACAATACCGGAGAGGGTATGATCCTCCCACTAGCATTGGGACATGTGAAATTAAGACGTCCTGAGCTCAAAACCGTTCTGTTGCTGAGGAAGAAGGGTTGCAGCTGATCACTGGGCTCAAAAGCTACCTTCGGCAGTTGTAGGTACTGACTGGCTCCTCGTCGCCAAATCGCGCACCCTGGCAACGTAGACACACCAAGCAGAGGTGAATTAAGTTGGTTTATTTCAAAAGACTCACCCTATAACTTGAGCGTAACTATCCCTTAGCCAGGCATACTCCCCGCTGACATTTCTGGACCGATAACTTCACATCTAGAACTCAGCATGGGTAAACCCCACTTTCCTAGTTCTACATGACACATTTTCAGTACATAGCTTGCCAGTGTATAACATGTACTCTCCCTTTACAACACATTTATGAACAGAATGTTAATACTTGTACAATGAGAAGGGATTTACTCGTATGACCTGGATTAGGGTACGGGTCTGACCAAATCTAACCTCCAAGCATCACTGATAACCTGGGCTCCTGCCTAGTTTTGCATCTGTGCCTCTATCCAATTTCCATTGTAATCTGCCCTTTTCACAAAATAACAAGACATGACTGCTCTTTCTGTATTTCAGAGACCCTTCTGGTGCTGTGGAACATGCTAAGGAAGTAATCTCAGACCTCCTCTGTAATCGGATTGACATCTCGCAGTTGGTTATCACCAAGGAATTGACAAGGACTGCAGACGAGTATGCTGGAAAGCAGGCACATGTGGAACTAGCAGAGAGGTAGGACAAGCAGTTACATGTCTTGATACTCTGGTGTCAAGGTACAGTTCTCCCTGCTCCCATGCCGCAGCCACCTTTTACCCCTCTGCATTTATTTTTCTGTCTTAATAGATTGACTTGTACCATGGACCCAATGAGATGTGACTTTCTCAAGGAAAGGAACAATATTGCACACTTATCAAAACTGTGAAGGAAAGGACAAAGACTCCCCATAGATTAGTGGAGTTGAACCTAGTCTGGGGTAGCACTGTAGGTCTAGAAGCCATTCACAGATTTTTTTTACTTCCCTCTTTTAAAGTGAACCCCATTGTTATTTCAAATGAAAATGAATCTGTCTATACAAATAAAAACATACTCTCTCTAGGAACCCTGATAGCTTCCTGTCTAAAAAGCAAAAAGCACCTAGGGTAGTACTAGAGCTGCGAGTGATGTTCCCACACATTAAGCTTTGATGACTGGTATCAGTGAGCTGGCCTCACTCGCAGAGAAAAGAGAAAAAGTAAAACAATCTCCCCAGTGTTGATCAACAAAGATTGGGGTGTATTGCTTGAAAGGAGCTGACATTAACAACTTGATGAGGAATTTGTGTAAGCCTAGGAAATATATGCAGGTACAGGCCAAAAATGAAAAATATACAGACCAGAAAGCTGTTTTACATGTCTTATGCCTGCAGATATGTTAAAGATGATGTTCTAGAGACTGATGATGTTCCAACTCAATAAAAAATAATCAACACCTTCTTTCTTTAGGGACATTTAGTTGATGATCTGAAGATTGACCAGGCTCCCGCTCAAAAAAAATCACCCACCTAACTTAGACAACATAAAATCTCGCTCCTCTATCACAAGGCTTTTTCTGGCCAAGATAATTGATAGATGTGTTGGCAAACAATTTGTCACAGATTCGCCCTTCTGGGTTTTTACCATTCCGTCTCTGACCAGCCACAGAACTGAAATGCTGATTTCCGCCAACCATATACAGAATGTCCTCCATACCCTGACCACTCTCATGGAAAGGTATATGCGCAATTGTAACATTGTGTTGGCTGTGAACTTTCAGTTTGTAAGCTGTTTGGTGAGCATGTTTAATAAAAAAAGACTAATTAAAAAATGTTTTGAGAAAAACATATACAGAATGTCGCTTTCACAAGCAGAAAGTTTTCTTCCCAAGGTGCCGGATGTATCATGAGTGTCATATCATGAGTGTCACCCTGCCACGACTTGTAGTCGGTGTTTTAAGTCTGTAGGATAGTAGTTGCTCTAGGGAAACTCTACTTAAATGGCAAATAGCCAGGTTTCAAGAAGAGGGCAAGTAGACTTGAGAATCCTGAACGGACTCCTTTCTGTCACAGAAGGTATGAGAACTCTCTTTGGAGTCCAATTAAAAACACCAAATAAAAGACGTCAGATTCTGTAGAGGATTTAGTCATTCATCTGAAAAAAAAAACAGGAGGCCACCTTCTCCCCACCATGGTTGTGAGTTGGAACCTGTTGTTGAGTTGTTCGGAAAGCTGCTACAGGAGTGGGCATCAATCTCACATCAAAGCCTCACGTGAAGGGGTGATACTTGTTTACGGAGCCTACCATTTGGATTTCTTGAATGTTTTCAAGTTGAACATCTATTTCATGGTATCTCCGATGGCAAAGCAGTTTGCCAGTGCGGCTCGCGCCGCATTGTCCGCTTGCTCAGCAACAACTCACAGATTTGCTTTTAATGGAAGTCTTTCAGGAGCCTGTGGTGTTGGAACTGTGGCTGGTGCTGGGAGAAGACAGGGTGGGATGAGAGAATTTATTTTTGACGTTGGTACACTGATGTGATCTAATGGCACCCTTAATTTGATTACGTAAACTAGAGCTCCCAAGCAGAGTTTGAAACTAAACTGCTGGTGAAGGTTGGTAATTTTTTGTCATCGTTCAGGCCAGTTTGATATTGGTGATGTGTTTATTTTTAATAGGCAAGACACACTTATTATACTGAGCAAGAAGATCATGAAGATGTATCTCATGATCATTGCAAAACCTGCACGGTGCCAAGTGAACTGACAGTGTAGTAAATACGGTAGTTCCAGTTATGCCAAAAGTTATTTAAAAATTATTACATCGCTTTACTGATAAAGGTATCTCCTATTCTGGGCTGAGAGCCACCAAAAACCCAGGAAAGTGATGGGCATAACAAGATCAAACGTGTACAATGGTCCTTGTGATGGGACACCTTTTTCCTGTTTGCTCTAGCTTCAAAGGTCTTGTGTCTGAGGTATTGACAAAGCCAGCTTCAGTGTCCAGTATTTCAGGATCTGTATTAAAAAGGACAGTGGTTTGAGAAGTGGTGCTTTTTTTATTTTGACATTATTACCTTGCTGCTGATTACAGGTTCATGTAGTTAATTGCAGAAGAACTGAGGACAGTTTATTATCCATCTTCTCACAGACAATTTTAAAATAATTTGAGAGATCTGTTTAAAGCGTTTCCCTCTATGCAGCACCCTCCAGTACCTTGGGAGCTCAACACCGTATTCAGCCAACTCATGCTACTTCTGTTTGAATCGCATCAGAAAGAAGACTTGGAGAGTTGCAGTCTTTTACAATAAAAGAGCCTTTTCTCCAAATTGGTGCGAACAAGGATATCCTTCACACTAACCCTAAGTTCATGCTGTAGGTACCTACAAACATTCACCTGAACAGGTTTGTCATTCTGCATTTGTTGTTTGATAATCCTACCCGTTAGTAGAAAAACCCATGCAGTTGGTGGATGTTCACAGGTACATCATATTGTACATAGACAAAACAACACATTCCCTTATCTGACCAGCGGTTTGTAAACTTCTGTCACAACAAGGCGAATCGTCTAGTCCAGGGCAGAGTAAGGGCCCAATTCACTAGGAGCATACTGACAACCGCTGCACTTGTTGTCAGATTATCTTTTCAAGGCATTTGCCATGTAGCCTCATGGAAGAGAAGGCACTTGTTCTCGAAGAACTACTATCTCGCTGGGAACGCATAATCTGACTCAGCAGTGGCACATACAGCCCTCCTTAAGCTATTTCAGTAAAGACGAGCCTGCTTCCCACTTTGGTATACTGTAATGCACCTCTTGCTATTCAGATTTGCGCATGTGAATATATGAAAGATGACGTTACCTGTAACCCCAGTGTTGGTATCTTTCAAATATTCACGGGACCATTCACAGTCAGAGGCTCAGTTTCTATCATATACTCTTCTCACACTTGTTGTTTGCAATGTAAACTATGGTGGCCTGTAGGGAGAGGCGGAGAGGTCAGCGCTACCTCCTCATTGACTGAAGTTTGCATTGGCGCAAATAAGGTGGATGTGCTAGTAAACAAACTCTATTATTGAGGCCAATGGTCGTTTTAACACGGTTTACTGCTATTCAAGTTTACTGTGATTCCCAGTCTAAAGACTGGGCATGATTCAAGCATGTAAATATGTGAAAAATAAAAGTGCTTGAGAGCTGGAGCTACAAGTAAATAGTTAATGTTGTCTGTTGGTGTTGTCATTTATGCGTTTGGCATTGTCACTGGTAAACAACATGAATTTAGTACTGGTACCTTGACAGCATGTAAAATGATTTTCTGGATGCTGGCCTATACAGAGATATTTAATATGTATAAGGAACCCAGTATCCTTTTAAACACACATTACCCAAGCTTCATAACCTTCTACAGACCCAATTTACATAACTTCCTTACGTAGTCCATGTTTGCAAAACTGTTTTAGATAACATACTTTCTCTTCTGGGGGATCCTCATCAAAGTTATAAGCATTGAATAGTCTCGCCCTAGTGCAGGGACACGGGAGGGAGGGAGGGAGGGGAGAGAAAGAAAAAAACACAAATGGCCAGATTGCATTTACTTTTCTTTTATAAGTTACATAAACATTAAATGTATGTTATTAATAGTAAACTGACCATAGGAAGCCTTACACAAACCTTTTTTTAAGCAAGCATTGTCCGGAAAATCTTTCCTGAAACATTTCAAAATATTTTCACTTAATACTAGCCAGGACCCACAATACTGACAACCTTTTTTCTGACGGAATATTTTTTATTTTCTGTCAAACATGCCATGACTTATTATGAAGTGCCCTTCCTGTGGGAAGAAGGTGGCTCAGACTGATCCCCACTAAGTCTGTATTGTCAACCTGCCCGAGTCCCACTGTCCTGACACCTGTTCTCACTGCCAGAAGTTATCCAGGCGCTTCCTCCAGGTCAGGGAGAAGATCAGGCTTCATGGCCTTTAGGAGAGAGTATCAACTGGATCATCAAGAGGCCTAGGGGAACACCAGTGTTCCTCTAAAGAGCCCTCCTCTCGTCCCAAAGATCCCCACAGAGGTAGATTGAAGAAAAACATTTAAAAATGCGGTCCCTGGGGACGTAGAGAGGTATGATGAGTCGATGTGAAAGTCACAGTCGACTCATTGCTCGATGTCAGCACACACCCGACATTGGATGCCGAGATTTGAATCACCAGCAAGGAGACATCAATAGACATTGAGACACTCCTCAGCTCCGAGACAACCATCGCCGTCAAGGTTCCTCAATGTATCTCAACTGTCTACCTCCTATTGCGCCTGTGCACCTACAAATGAAACATTTTCAAAAACGGTTACTCGACAGTGCAGAGAGTTAGAATTCAAATCTTAAAAACAATGCAAGGATCAATATTGCAGAATTATAAATCTGTGTACATTACTTCGTCAACGTTGAGCTCATTAGGGTCCTTAGTCTCCATTCTTAAGATATATTTTGACTAGCGTTCTCTAGGATTTTTACCCATCTCCCCCTCTGGTTGTATTGGGTATGCAGTCTATTGCACTGTATGTAAGAAGACTGAGATCACTGGTATTGACACTCTTAAACTTCCTTGCTGTGGTATACCCTTCAGCTTCATTTATAATGACCCTCAAGAACTGCAAAATGCGTTTGTTCACTTGTAATTTAGTGCTGTCAATGTAAGTTTTTGGGCAAGGACAACGTAATGCATATACAGCATAGTCTGTCTTGCAATTCAAGACTTGCAGGATTTTTATCTTTTCATTGAGGTTGGTGGTCAGCTCAGTAATGTTCCTGTCATGTACACAAGCCTTGCATCTGCTGCATTTGGTAAAGGCTTTTTGTGATTACAACCAATGTAACTTTCATTTGTCACATTATTGTGTACCAGTTTGTCTTTGACACATGGAGCCCTTCTGTGTGTGATTAAAGGTTCTTTTCTTGCTTCCTTGCCAATAACTTGATCATCTTGAATATAGTGCCAGTGTTTGTATAGTGCTTTCCATATTATCTTGTGTTGGCTATTGTGTGTACTAATGAACCTACAGACTTTTCCTTTGATATTTACAAATACCAGGCAGTTTGGGTATACCTGCTACCAAATAGGTGTTTGGGCACATAACAAACTGGAAAAAGAAAGTGCAATGTGTCCACTAGCATAAGCAAGCTGATTGTTGGTGTCTCATCATTTCCTTTTGTTTCAGTTGGCGAATGTTTAGATATACATTTTCAAGTAATTTTTTTACTACACTTTCATGTTAGTCTAGCAAAAACATGATAGCACATAAAGTAACAGTAGATGGTGTAGCACCCAGGATAATGTGCTGCATGGCAAAATACTTAAAAGGTCCTAAAAGCACCACCTATTGGCTATGTCAATGTTTGTTGGGTTTGTGGAGCCTGGCGCTGGAAAAACACTAGCTCCCTTTTACAAGTGACTGTTCTTCTTTAGGCTGCTGTTAGTGTGTTCCCTGCATATTCTCTCGTCCTTAGTCTTTTTCAGGTATGTCTATTATTGAATGATTCGTCTGTGCTTCATATATGTTCTGCACGCATACGCTACCCATATGGTATGCTTTGCTTCAGGGGGAGAGGATGTGAGCTGCTTTTAATGAAGGGTGTTATTCCCCACTGTACTTTTCCTTTGGTGTTACGTTTGGATTGATGATCTGTAGTCTTGCAGTCTATGGTGATATTGCTGGTGTGACTGGTAAATGCTAGGTTAAGGTTATTGATGTTGATATCGTTCACAAAATAGTTGGCTGAGCTCTAATCACCTCTCTATAAAATAAACAAATCATCAATATACCCTACCCACATGGTTCTATGTGGAGGAGACATTACTTTGATGGGTTAACACATGCAAACACCAGCACAGTAAAGCGCAGCCTGTTGGAGTCACACATGCTTCTTTGTCCTGGGCCACACATAAGATCTGTTCATGTAGACAGTAGCTGACAGGTCAGAAATCTCCCAGGCAAGGGATATGTGTATGCCAGGACTATTGAAGAGTTGTTTGCCAGTAAGAAGTTCATCACTTTCATTGTCTTTTCATTAGCAGCCTTTCTTTTAAATCCGTGTGCGCTCGGGTGTGCTTTAGTAGGCAGTTTTTTCAGATGTTCACATTTATTTCTGCATGCAAATGCACTCCGAAGAGCGCCTTGAGACGCTGCTCCTTTCCATGAGTAATTTGCAGTGTCCAGCATGGCTCACAGTGTTTTATTTAAGAGGGTGTGTAATCTAAACCTGGTTGACATGCATCGTAATGCTGGTGGGTGGCCTAGGCCGCTGCTGGTTTGTGCCTGCAGTGATAGCCAGTGTATACCCCAACAGATGGCAGTGATGGGTATGTCCTGGTTGCTCAGTGTTGTGCATGGCTCGCACTGATTCCTGTTTCATACCGCAGACTCCACAGATCCTAGATTCTACAGATCGTAGAGGACCAAGCTTGAGACAACCAGGCTACCTCACAGGAGTCTAAAAGGGTCAGGCCTCTGACAGTAGACCAGCCTCTCAAGTTACATTGTCTGCTTTCCAACAGAGCTATCTCGGTTTCACCCAGCCTAACAGGCTCATTTCAGAGGCAGCACTGCCCTCTCTTGCTGAGTTGACAAATGGCTGCTTTTGTGGAGCTAGATGTACGAAAGACCCTCTACTTGCAATTCAATTCTTTGTACAGATACTTAGATTACAGTGTATAAACACATTTTTTTTAAGTCGGGCCTCTTATCTGAATTGTTGCACACATACAAAACGAGAGGCTGTTTCTTACCTCTTCCAGGGCACCTGCCTCATGTTTGTTCTCCTGTCATTAAAGGCCCAGCAAGGTGTTTGCTTGTGAACTACTTCATCGGCTGAGATGAGATAGTGCTACATGAAGAACCACACCATCCTTGGTGTGAAAAAAGCTGCTTTAATGAAACTGGAGCAGGATCAACCAATTCCAGACTGACTGTGCTTAAACTCATATTAACATCACAATCCCCCAACCGCACCACCCCTTTCCCTCGCGCTTCAATGCCTGACTAGTAGCAGGATCAACCAATGCGTGCAATCTACCACTAGAAGCTACTAACCTGCCACTTGGAAAAAACGTGTTTGTGAAGTTTTTCTGCCCTCCTCTAAATCCATAATATCTGAAAGAAACAGGTTAGTATTAGATTCCTTACCTTAGAATATCCCCAGGCATCAGTCTGGATCCGGAAACTTTTGCGTAGCAGTACCCCTGCGCGTCGGTAGGCGACGTCTGCAGGCGTCCCCTGCGGCTCCGCGTCCGTCGTCGGCGTCGTGCGCCGTGATGACGTCGCTGGAGTATATAGACGCCGCCTCCGCGCGCTGACGTCAGTTCTTCTTTTTTCCGCGCCAGTTAGCGCAGATCCGAGAAGTGCAGTACTCCGGTCTTTTGACCAAGTTTTTGATCTTTGATCTTTTTGAACTCTTATACGGTGCCGGTAGGATGCCCGGTTTCAAGAATTGTGTCGGTCACAGACCATCACCGACACTGCCTCCGGTGCCTGGGGCCCGACCACGACGTGGACTCCTGCGTCGATTGCCGGGCCTTGACAAATAAAGCTAGACGGGAGCGGTCCCGCAAGCTGCTCGAGCTCCGGGTGTCGGCCCCGCGTCGAGAGCGGTCCCGGTCCGGCCGGAGGTCAAGGGAGCGATCGAGGGAGCGGTCGTGGAGCCGTCGCCGCTCTGGAAGTCGTCACCACTCATCTGGTTCCTCAGGTATGAAGCACTAGAAGTCGGGGCGTCGTCATCGTACCCCCGACTCCCCCCGACGCTCGCACAATGCGGCCGGGGGTTCGGCTGGTCTTCCGGCCTCTCCGGCGCCGATTCCATCGGGGCAACCCCAGGCGCTGCCCCCGTGCGGCGTCGGTTCTCTGGCGCCGGCTCCGGCCGGCGCCGGTGCTCCGATGCCGGCTCCGGGCGGCGCCGTCCCCATTCCCTCTCCGGCGCCGGACGCGGAGTCGGACCGGCGTCGTCCGACGCCGGGCTCGACGCCGATGGGGCCTATGAACCCCGAGGAGCCGGTCTACATTGTTGACTCCGAATACGGTGAAGATGTAGATTACGGAGCGGAGTGGGAGGGGTCTGAGGACCCTCTGACCCGTGAGTGTCAGTACAATGTGGACTGGACGGGTGACTTGGGTGACGCCAGTGGTCTGGATGACTCCCCCAACCCTGGCTTTGTCTCGCCTCCTACCGTGGCTTCGGAGGAGGGGGCAGCTTATTCAGTGGTGTTGATGAGGGCTGCCAAGGCCTTACACCTTGAGCTCTCCGTCGTGGCCGTGAGGACCAACATCCTCACTGAGGTCCTCAAACCGCAGTCATGCCCACAGGAGCCACTGCTGCCGTTCAACGAGACCTTAACTGACGTTCTTTTGGGCACGTGGTCCAGGCCCGCTTCAGGTTCGCCTGTTGACAGGAACGTGGCCAGACGCCACCGTCCGTGTTCGGACGACCCCAAGTTTCTGTCCACCCATCCCACCCCTGAGAGTCTGGTGATCCAGGCCTCCACTTCCCAAACCGCATTCCCGTTGGCCCCGCCCGACAGGGAATCTAAGAGGTACGACCAGTATGGCAAAAAGGTATTTTCGTCCTTGAGTCTGGGACTGCGGTCTTGCAACACCGCTTGCCTCTTGGGCCGCTACACCCACTCTCTGTGGGATACGGTCGCGGACCTGCTGCCTGAATGCCCGCCGGAGGTACGGGCTAAGCTCGGCAAGGCTATGATTGAAGGCCGAGACACAGCAAGGTACTCCATCAGGTGTGGTCTTGATACGACCGACTCACTGGGCAGAGCGATGTCCACGACGGTGGCGATTCGTCGCCACGCCTGGCTGAGATCCGCCAACTTCTCGGCAGATGTCCAGAAAGCTTTGATGGACATGCCGTTTGATGGCAGTCGCCTGTTTGGTGACAAAGCGGACCACGCGCTGGAGCGCTTCAAGGACTCCAGGGTCACGGCCAAGTCCTTGGGTCTCTCGACCCAGCGCCAGCAAACGGGTTTGTTTCGCTCCTTTCCTGGCCAAGGAAGGGGCGGTCCCACGCGTGCTGCCAGCCACGCGCCGCAACAGACTTAACGCGGTGGCGGCCGTGGAAACCGCCGTGGAGGCGGTCGGGGACAACGGCAAGGTCAGTCCACACCTTTCCCCGCAGCATCCGCCTCTAAACCCTCCTAGTCAGTGCTTTTCGGCCCATGTGACACCAGTGGGGGGCAGGGTTCGCCATCACCACTCTCACTGGCGCACTGTCACTTCGGACAGGTGGGTGCTGCAGATCGTCCGGAGGGGCTACTCCCTCCCCTTCGAGACGACTCCTCAAGCCATGCCACCGCAACACCACAGCGTATCGGGGGATCACTTGCGGCTTCTGCAGGAGGATGTTTTGGCCCTCTTGGCCAAGGGGGCCATCGAGCGTGTTCCTGGGCCAGAAGTAGGACGTGGTTGTTACTCCCACTACTTTCTGGTACCCAAGAAGGGCAAAGGGGGCCTACTCCCTATCTTGGACCTAAGGAATGTCAACGGCTTCCTCCGGAAGGAGAAGTTCAAAATGCTGACTCTGGCTCAGTTCTTAGCTGCCCTGGACCCAGGAGACTGGATGGTAGCGTTGGACTTGCAGGACGCGTACTTCCACATCCCCATCCTGCCGGCCCACCGGCGTTACCTGCGGTTCACGGTAGGCAACGAGCACTTTCAGTTTACCGTGCTCCCCTTCTGCCTTACCAGTGCCCCACGGGTGTTCACGAAGGTGATGGTGGTGGTCGCAGCTCATCTGCGCAGGTTAGGGATGTCAGTCTTCCCCTACCTCGACGACTGGTTGTTGAAGGCGGGCTCGCCCCAGACAGTCGTCAACCACCTCCAGACTACAGCAGACCTCTTGCACCAGCTGGGGTTCTCCATCAATGTGCCGAAGTCACACCTGTGTCCCTCTCAGAAGCTCCTTTTCATCGGAGCGGTTCTCGACTCGGTGCAGTTTCGGGTTTATCCACCCAAACAGCGGGTTCAGGATATACAGGCTTTGATTTTAATCTTCCAGCCTTTATCCCGAGTTTCGGTCAGGTTGCCGCTGCGGCTTCTGGGGCTGATGGCTTCCTGCATCCTTCTGGTGCATCACGCCCGGTGGCGGATGCGGGCTCTGCAACTGGGACCTGAAGTTTCAGTGGGCCCAGCATCAGGGCAACCTGTCCGACCATGTCCTGATCTCGGAGGGCACTGCGATACTGCTGCAGTTGTGGCTCACGGACCGCGATTGGGTCAGCGGCAGATCCCTCTCCCTACCCCAACCGGAGCCCGTAGTTGTGACGGACGCGTCCCTCCAGGGCTGGGGAGGCCACATGGGAGAGGCGGAGATCAGAGGCCTCTGGTCTCCGGCGGAGTTCCGGCTCCATATCAACCTTTTGGAGCTGCGGGCGATTCGTCTAGCACTGAAGGCATTCCTCCCCTCTGTCTGAGGGAGTGTAGTGCAGGTGTTCACGGACAACACCACCGCCATGTGGTACTGCAACAAACAGGGCGGGGTGGGGTCGTGGACCCTCTGCCAGGAGGCTCTGCGCCGCTGGCAATGGCTGGAACATCAGGGCGTGACTCTGGTGGTTCAACACCTGGCCGGGTCTCTGAACTCCAGGGCGGACGAACTCAGCCGCTGGTGCATGATGGATCTCGAATGGAGTCTGAACTCGGACGTGGCGCAAGGTCTCTTTCTGCAGTGGGGAGAGCCTTGGTTAGATCTATTCGCCACCGAAGAGAATGCGCAATGTCATCAGTTCTGCGCGTTGGAATTTCCAAGGCGGCACTCGCTCGGAGACGCTTTTCGTCACTAGTGGAGTTGCGGTCTGTTGTACGCCTTTCCGCCTATACCACTTCTGCCCAGAGTGCTGAAGAAGATCAAGCGCGACCCGGCACAAGTCATCCTTGTGGCTCCGGACTGGGCACGAAGGTACTGGTATCCCGAGCTACTCAGTATGTCAGTCGATCCCCCGGTTCGTCTGCCTCTTCAGGAGGACCTTCTGTCGCAGCAGCAGGGGACGTTCCTCCACCCGAACCTGTCCGGTCTCCACCTCCATGCTTGGAGATTGAGCGGCGACAGTTGAGGCCATTTGACTTGCCTCCTGAAGTTTGCAACATCATTCTGGCAGCCAGGCGTCCCTCCACAAAGTCGGTATATGCTTGCAGGTGGAACAGATTTGTGGCATAGTGCACAGCAAAGTCTGTGGATCCCCTTAATGCCCCTCTTTCTGAGGTTCTCCTCTTTCTTCTTTCTCTTGCCCAGCAGGGCTCTGCTCTGGGCACTATCAAGGGCTACCTTTCTGCTCTTTCAGCCTTTCTGAGGCTGCTTGATCAACCTTCTTTGTTCAAGTCCCCTATCGTTAATCGATTCCTGAAAGGCATCACACATATGTTCCCTCCTGTTCCCTTTGTGATGCCTCAGTGGGAATTGAACCTGGTTCTTACGTTTCTGATGTGCGCTCCCTTTGAGCCACTTCACAACTGTCCTCTTCGGCTTCTCACTTTGAAGACTGCGTTCCTGGTAGCCATTACCTCTGCCAGGAGAGTGAGTGAGCTCCAGGCTCTATCTTGTAAACCTCCCTTCCTTTCAGTCCATCCGGACAAGGTTGTGTTACGGACAAGGCCCTCTTTCCTACCCAAGGTAGTCACGGCCTTCCATATTGGGCAATCTATCACCTTGCCCACCTTCTTTCCGCCTCCGCATCCCTCGAGAGAGGAAGAGAGGCTCCACCGTCTGGACCGAAAACGTGCGCTCTCATTCTATTTGGATCGCACACACCAGTTCCGGGTGGATGACCAACTCTTCGTTGGTTACATGGGCGGTAAGAAAGGGAAAGCGGTGCACAAGCGGACCATCTCGCGATGGATCATCTTGTGTATCCAGACGTGTTACTCCTTGGCTAAGAAGGAACCCCCTGTGGGGCTGAGGGCTCATTCCACTCGAGCCACAGCGACTACAACTGCCTTGGGCCGAGGTGTGCCCTTGCAGGACATTTGCCAGGCGGCTACGTGGGCCTCGCTGCACACGTTTGCAAGACACTATTGCCTGGACAGTCAAGTCCGGAGGGATGGCTTCTTTGACCTTTCCGTCCTCCAGGACTTTCTGGTGTGATTATTGGTTCGCAGACCCACCACCACGGGGTTGATATTGCTGGGGTATCTATTCTAAGTTAAGGAATCTATCACTAACGTGTCTCTTTCAGATGCACAAGTTATTACTTGTGTAACGATATATCTGTAAGAGACATTAGTTAGTGATAGATTCCTTACCGACCCACCCATCCTCCCCGTTCTGCGAACCGATATCTAGGGTTAAGGTCATCCCCTTTTAGGGCCCTAGTTTCATGGCACCAGTGTTGGTTTTTGGCATAGCTCTGCGTTTCTGGCGCGGAAAAGCTGTGTCTAAGAACTGACGTCAGCACGCGGAGGCGGTGTCTAAGTACTCAGACAACGTCATCACGGCGCCCACGACGCCGACGACTGATGCGGAGCCGCAAACGACGCCTACCGACGCGCAAGGGTACTGCTACGCAAAAGTTACCGGATCCAGTCTGACGCCTGGGGATATTCTAAAGTAAGGAATCTATCACTAACTAATGTCTCTTACAGATATATCGTTACACAAGCAGTAACTTGTGCGTTAGTCCTCATAGCGAATATCATAGTATCTTACTGAAACCTTTCCTATAGAAATTCCTCCTCCTCTGCCATAACCCACACATATCTACCCTTAGGACCTGCCTACCCACTCATCTGCCTGCTTTTACCTTCTACAACCTCATTCCCTTCATCCACCTTGCTACCTCTCACCTCACTGGCCTTTCAACCCAGATATGCTATGCATCGGGCCAGCCCAGGATACATTGTTGTCAGGTAGGGTCCTATGTGCCTAGTTTTAGCACATTACACAACCCAAAATAATAAAATAATAAACTCACATGAAAAGAACTGCATAGTAGCACTAATACATTTTGAGATATGCAGTAATTTAATAAAATCTCATTCAGCTTTGTCACTTCCCATGCTACCAGTATGTAAAACTATTGGCCTTGCTGTCAATATGTACAGCTATTGGGCTGATAGTCCTTAATCTTGGCATATAAAGTCACTCAAAAGAAGCCAAATTATCTGTACTTTTCTGCTTTTAAAAGTAAATTCAGAAAGGAAACGCAATGTTTTCTGTTTGTATTTATCTGTAAAAATGGAAACCAGTGAGCCCAGTTACAATCTCTTTCCTGTGCCCCAAGCTCCCAGCATGTGCTTAACAGCCCCCCAAACCCATGACCTCCATTTCCTTTCCTTCACAATTGAGCAGTAACTCAACCATGTCTTGTGCCGAGCACAGTCCATGCTGAGCTTTCTCTGCAATCCCTTTCAAAGGTGTGAGGCCTGCAACTCCTCATCTCAGAGAGTCTGTAAGCCTTGCAGCTACCTGATGATGCCCACAAAGCGGAGTATCGGCTTTACGCAGGCGCCGCCTGCCAGTTCTCCTGTGACTGCGACCTCCTCCTGCAGTAGCAGCACCTCATTAAGATCACTAGCCTACCCTGCAGCAAGTGCTGCGCCTTCCGCACCAGGTGAGCCCAAGCACTCTTTATAAGTCTATCCTGAGACAGTGCATTGCTTGCATGCTGTTTGTTAACCTAAAGGAGGCTAGAACGCCACGCAGTGCATACTAGTCTCAGGTTTCACATTACTCTTGTTTGCGGACTCCTGTCTGGTCAGCGTGTGTTGGTCTCACTTTTCGTTTGTTTCTCTCTTCCGTGGAGCATGGACAAATTGCTTAATTAGTGTCCTTCCATTGCAGGAAATGGGATGTTCTTTTAGAGAATTCACTACTGCTGCTATGAAAATGTTTGCCACTTCTATAAAACACACCTCATACTCTAACTCCCTCCCTAATGATGAAGCTATACAAGTTAAACAAAAAGACTTCTAACCGCTCCTTCTCCGGTCTTGCCCCAAGAATATAGAACACACTACCACCAGAAACGAGGACAAACCCCTCCTTTACATTCTTCAAAAAAGGAAATAAAAAAGCTTCTGTTGAATGGTCTCTTCCACTAGCTATACTTAATAACCGTGCCTGATCATTTACATGTGGACTTCTTTTGGATCATAGGCCTACTAAGCCACAGTGGTTTAATTTATCTGCTTTTGTGTTTACATTGCTCCCTACGTATCTATTTTTTTCTGCACTACCATTCCTGCATTTTTCCAATGTATATATGATCTGACTGCTATATGTACAGCACTCTGATACCCGGATGGGTCATCTCTGCACTTTATAAAACTCTGCAAATAAATTAAATTATTTTTAATAATTGCAGCGTAGTTCCTTTGAGCACTTGCTCCTCCCACTTGTTTATATGCAGCTTTGTACAGCTGGTGGCGGAGCAGGTGCCCATTGCTGCCCCCCATATCTGTTGAAACAGCTCATTGTTAAATATGGAGATGTTGCATGCTAGACACCAATTACTTGTTTTTAACAACATGTCATTATGTGCATAAAACCTGATGGGTCTAGACATTAGAAAGTATTTCACAGCATTGATGTCATCTTCGTAGAGTGAGGTTGCATCTAAACACATCAAAGAGTCATCATCCCACTGAATGTCAAATACTATTCTAA
The DNA here is from genome assembly GCF_964263255.1 of Lissotriton vulgaris. NCBI lineage: Eukaryota > Metazoa > Chordata > Amphibia > Caudata > Salamandridae > Lissotriton > Lissotriton vulgaris. The sequence goes on along the minus strand of NC_141695.1, from coordinate 325,178,619 downwards.
AAAAAATATGAAGTGTCCTTGATATAGGACTGTAGGTTCATTACTAGAAGTTGCAGGAAATGGTCTACGTATTTGGAAACATTTCCAAACAGGCTGTCTATGGCTTTTATGAAAGGCCTGCCAGGAGGTCTGTCGTTGTGGATTTTTGGAATCAAGTAAAAAATAGGCAATTTAGGGGGGTGATTCACTCTCAAAAAGTTGTATTCATCTATGTTCACCAATTCAGCCTCACGCCTTTCACACAGGTCTTTAAAAATCTTTCTTTAATGACCTCACACTCTGCTCTCATGATTCTCCTATAACATGAGTGGTCATTTAACTTGGAATATGCTTCCTCAGGGTCCATTCTTTTGGGCCTTATCTGAACTCCTTATGACACTCATTTCTCTCAATCCATTTGTCTATGACACTCTTGAACTTCTTTTCATATGGGTTTGGTCTGCGTTTCTGTCGGATATTGTTTATTCTCATTTTTTTAAACTTGTTCACCATAGTATTTGTGAATAGGTATATGTTTTCTTGTGGTTTGGACGGTGTAAACTGAGATTTAGGTTTGAATAATGTGTCCCCACCTTCATCACCACTCACTTGCATCTCTCTCAATAGCTCAGGGTCAATTAAAGTAAGTATGTCAGTCTCACTCTCATGCTCTAGTTCGAGCAGGTTTGTCATCACCTCTAAATCAGAAACTAACAAATTACTCCTAAGTCATCCTGCAATAACTGTTCATCAGTTAAATTGATTACCGTGTGCATGTCTCCTAGCGTGTCATGTAGCTGCGTGTCGTTATCCTTGAAGGGTTCTCTGTGCCTCCTTTTCCCTTGCCCTCCTCTCCTTTGTTTCCTGCACCTTTTCATTGTTGTCTTCATTTTGTCTTCGTTTGTCATCCTGTCAAACGTGAAAAAGGAAATGAATCCTGGGCTGTTGTACGTCCTTTGGGCACCACACTGCCCTTTCTGTCCGATTCAGATCCTGCATCTGAACTGGAATCACTCATTGAGACATCTTGTCTCACTTTATTGAAATTACTGTTTGAATGCCAGTATTGCTGCAAGCAGTGTTATCCACTATATGATGGCGCTGATATTTTTGGACTGCTTGAAGTCCTACCTTTATGTTTGGTCAACCTTAAAGGTGTTTAAAGATTTTGTGCATTGACTAAGTCAGCGTCGTGACAAAAGCCAATAGAGCTGAAATGCATCTGACGCTTTTGTATTCTGCCAACGTGGATTGAAATAAATCACTTAACACTGCTTAGCGTGCCGTTCCTATTTGTTTAAACCAGACATCTGAAGTTCAATAATATTAAAAGGCTCGGGCACGAGCATTCCCATGTGCACCCCCAGAGTTCTGGAAGCCTTATAGTCTACTTTTTGGGGATATGTACGGAGGACTATTCAGTGCTTATGACTTTGATGATTCCCCTGGAAGAGAATTAGTATTACAGGTAAGCAATTTATATACATTTTGGTTTACCTCTTCTCGCTTAGTCTTTTTTCCTATAGAAGAGCTTGATAAAGAATGCTTTATCTCTTATTTTGAGAAGATATTCTTTGCTCTTTCTCACCTCATCCTTAAGGTCTGCATTACAGCTGTACATCCAGCAATCAGAGGCAATGCTGGGAAGGCATGATGGTCATTTGCATGTCACCAAGACCTCTCCATTGAGCCCAATTTGACAGAACCTTTCTTTGTAGTTCGAGACTTTGCGGAATGATTTTCTAATGAAAGGAAATAGTTTGCACCTCTTCAAAAATTGAAGTGGACCAATGTTATTCGTTGTAGTAAGCCCCACCCATCCCCCACCTTGGACTCATGCAAATGACCTCCATTTGTCTTTTTTTTAACACCAAGCTGCACTAGAGAATGTGGAGCATATGCTATTCACAATAACATTGAAAAATCCATCTGAATTGAAGGGTTGGTCACTAGCTGGTTCAGATTATTGTTAGATAGCTGGTTAAGATTGGAAAATCCATGTTGGGGGCACAGGATATGGCCCACTTTTTCTGTGAGCTATAATGTGGCTTCCTTCTTCTGGGCAATGGCTGGTAAGTAAGTGTGAGAAGTGTTCCTGGTATGTGATGTACACTAATTAAAGTGGGTACCTTGCACCAGTCCAAACAACCCTTATGGTGATTTAAGAGGTCAAAGATAACCTTAGAAAGCTATCCAAGTGGTAGCTGTGGAGGGCAACCTTCAGGCTTAGTCTTGAAGGAATGTTAAGCAGCTTGTTTTACCAGAATGCAACCTTATTGTATTGGTTAAATGAAAGGAGAACCACACAGTACTTATAAAAATATGTATTTTGTATTATAACACACCTTAAATTCCTCACAGTATCTGCTACATGCAGATAAACACAAAGCACACAATACTGTAGCACAGAAACAATCGTAAGTAGCACTAATACACAGTGGGCTCCAGGGGGAGACCAAACCATATACTAAAATAGTGGTTTAAGAACTACGACTCGAGTCAAGACAGTGTCTAAAGGTTGTAGAATGACTGGGACCCCAAGGAACCACCCAAGGTGAGTAGGGAGGGACCCCACGGAGGACGGGTGCAGTGTGAAAACATGACTGCGTGCTATGTACAATTCAATGGGAGAGTCGCGGTTGCAGTTAGGACCCATCCCAGTGGATTACGAAGAAACCCTTTAGAACATAGAAGGTTGTACAGCCACCCCACCTGTGGATACCGAAGTACCAGAGTTACCTATCCCAGGGAAGTCCGGTGCATAGGGCTGAAGTGGCGTCTGAAACCGTTGTCGATCTCAATGGGAGTCTTCAATGAAAAGCCACTGCTGGAAAGAAGAAAAATGTCCGGTGGAACCCACAGCTGGATTCTTGATGGAATAAACCTGAAAGCAGAGGGGACAGAGTCTGGGTCACTCGGGAGTGACCAGGGGCTCGGTAGACGAATGCCCACCGATGTTGGGTGCTTCAGGTGTGCAGATGGAGACCTTGACTCTGCAGCCACGGGGACCAGGAGACGTTGAGGATGACCAGGAGCCGGATACGAGCTGTCCCATAAAGGATGTTGAGTGCTGAGGGGTTGGTGTCCTTCGGGAGCACCAACACTTGGCAGCCGCAACCCACGAAGAAGGTAGAGTACGGTTACGGTCTGTCCCAGCAAGGACCAGGAGACTCACCTCAGCAAGGAGAGTCAGGGTAGGCCTGGATCAACCAGGGGAGCCCAAGAAAAGCGGTGTTGTCCCGAAAAATTAACCCACAGGCCGAAGGCACAGGAGTCGCTAGTGGACCTCTAGCAGTTTCACAAAGGCACACCTTGCAGGGCACAGAGTGTGAGGAGGCCGAAGTCCTTTGTACGAAATGTGCGCAGAGGTTGGGGCTATCGATAGCCCAATGCACTTAGTTTGGGAACGCCAACAAGCATATGCACTTGCAAAAGTATGCGGTGCACAGAGGTTCGGGTTATGCGGTCCCCCTGAGGGATACTGGCCTCAGACTCGGTGAGAGGGCAGCTCAACCTCAAGGAATGTAGGAACCTCCTTTGTTGCTGGATCCTTCGGAGTCCGCAGGAACTTGGGGTCAGCAGACTGGTCAGTTGCTTTGTGGTGCCTGCGAATGCAGGAGAGTGACTCCTTCACCCCAAAGGAAATATTTCAGTTGTCTTTGATGCTCCACAGGTCTAGCACGGAGCCTGTATGATGCACGAGCACAGACGATGCTTTGGACGGAGAGGGAGACTAAGTCGGCCCAGGCGAAGTCTAGAGTGCCCACACGGTCAAAGTTCAGTGGTTTCTGATACAGAATCTTGCCAACATCGAATCTAGGGTCCTACAGCCAGGTATGCCCTTTTGTACCCACTGGAGAGGGTTGGACAGATTCAGGGGACCCTCCCAGGGGAGGGTCAGGGCAGTGGGGGAGGTACTCACATGTCCTTTGTCCATTTTCATGCCTTAGCAGGAGCCAACAGCTCCCACGACTGGTTTGAACTGGATTATGCACAGAGAACCCAAGTGTGCCCCAGATGCAGACATTCAGGCACTTTGGAAGTGCACCCATCCAGCCCCAATACACTAAATCCAGTCTGGGAGGTGGTCACACCTCCCGGTGACAGGATGCCTATTGTTCTGCCTTCCCCTGCTCGAGCTTGGCTCAGCAACAGGAGGGCAGAAATGTGTCTCTGGTTGGCAGCAACCATTTTTTGCTGCCTGGATCGAGATGGCTGGGACCGGGAAGACCAGGGACCCCACGAAGCTCACTTCAGAAGGGTGGAATCATACCTCCCACACTGGTTACCGGTGTGAAGGTATGATTCCAAGGTGTTTGATACCAAACACGACCTGCTTTGTTGCAGCCGTTTTTGAGATAGCATTTTACGCAAGCATATAATGCACCTCTACCTATATGTCTGCGTCACCGACAACCCGGGAGAATAGTCTACGAAGGCTGCAGGGGTGCTCTGCTCTTGGAAGGGCACCCTCCCAGGTAAAACCCAGCACCCTGCCTTCAGGATTGTCAAGGCCTGCTAGAGGGTTGACTGGTTTTAAGTGTAGTCACCTACAGATATAGCAAACCTTATCTTTCATAAGTGGTGCAAGCACCAGCGTAAACAGGGTGCACTTGCAGACCTGTAGATCCATTTTGCATGGCTTCTCATTGTGGCATAATACATGCTTCAGCCCATGGGAGGCCCCAGGGGTACCTATACCCTGGGTACATGTGTACCATATACTAGGGACTGACACAGTATCCAATCTGGGGTGTACCCAAGTACATGGCATAACATTTAAGGGAGAAAGCAGATAGACTGGGGTCTGATTAGCAGGATCCCAGTCAGACTAGTCATAAACAGGGTATCATCCAGCAAAAAGTATGGGTAACCATAAGAAGCAGACCCTACTTTCCTACAATAAGCCATTGTGCTTGTTTGGGAAATGCAACTGCAGAGGTGGCAGTCCTCCAAATCTTACTCAATGCAACAAGTCTGGGGAACCAGCAGTGGTGGGAGAAACATACTGAAAGAAACCCGATCTAGTAGTGCAGAGAAGGATACCCGTAGGCCTAGTGGCCTCTTTTACTATGTGGAAGACCGGGATTTGTACCCATTGCAGAAGAGCAGATCTGTACCATAAGACAGAGCACTGTCACTCTGAAACTCCCTCAACACTGGTTAAAGGAAGCTAATTATTGGCATTGCTATGCTACCATTAGAGCATAAAAAGTTCTCCTAAACATTTTTTTTTAAAGAATGCTCTGCGCAGAAATTTCAGTCTTGTAGAGCCCAAATGAATTTTGAGCACCCCTACTCCCAGGTAATTTACTTGTTTTTAATTGTACAAAATGTCAGAGAAAATCAGGGAAATTCCATTTAATAACGTGAAATGAAAACCAGCATTTGGCGCTATATTTTAGTACAAAATGCATCCTTGCGTCCATTTTGGATGTCAGAACGCATTTGTCACTAAAATGTAGAGCAAATAACACAAGCACTGCAGGCAGCTGCCGCTCAGGTTCTGGTTCATGCTGAACCTGTGTTCTCATATGCTTTGCTGCGAATTACTTGTACTGATGTGATGTGGCATAAGTGTACTTTCATATAACACGGAATCTGAAAGAGACACGTTAGTGATAGATTCCTTACCTTAGAATATCCCCAGGCGTCAGACTGGATCCGGAATTTTTTTGCGTAGCAATACCCCTGCGCGCTGGTAGGCGTCGTCTGCGGCTCCGCGTCCGTCGTCGGCGTCGTGAGCGCCGGGATGACGTCGTCGGAGTATATAGACGGCGCCCATGCGCGCTGACGTCAGTTCTTTTTTCCGCGCCAGCTAGCGCAGATCCGGAAGAAGCTCTACCCCCAGTCGCTTTTTGACTGAAAACTTTTTCGATCTTTTTGATCCTCTATTTAGTCGATCCTCGACTATCGGTGCCAGGGATGCCCGGGTTCAAGCCTTGCTCGAAGTGCGGCCGACTCATGTCGGTCACGGACCCCCATCGCCGGTGCCTGAAGTGCTTAGGCCTCGACCACGACGATCGAACCTGCTCCGACTGCCGGGCCCTGACGTCGAAGGCTAGGCGGGAGCGGTCCCGCAAGCGTCTCGAGCTGAGGCAGTCGGCCCGCGCCGCTCCAGGTCCCGGTCCCGGTCCCACGGGAGGTCGAGGGATAGGTCGCGAGGTCGGAGTCATCGACGTTCCGGGAGTGGACACCGATCGTCTGGTTCCAAGTCCTCAGGTAAGAGGCATGAGAGGTCGGAGCGACACCATCGATCCTCCGACCCGCCCCGTCGCTCGCACGATGCGACCGGGGACTCGGGCGACACCGCCCACGCGGCTCCGCGGGAGTCGCAAGCGTCGCCGCCTGCCCCACACCTTCGGGTCCCTGGGCACGGCGCGTCGCAGGAGGAGGTCGAGAGGTACCTCATGGCCATGAGGGCCCTCCCTCCTCAGTCGGTTCCCGTGGCGCCTTCGGGCCGATCGGCTCCGTCTGGAGGTCCTTCCGAGTCGGGCGCTTCGGCCCCGACGACGTCGGGTGCTTCGGGCCCGGCGCCGCTGGCGACTTCGGTCCCGGCGCCGCGCGACCTCGCTGGATCCGGCTCCGGATCCGGGACCCCGCCGGTCGACCTTACGACCTCGCCGGCGCCGTCCCTTCAGGTGTCGTCCCCGGCAGCCGATGTGGTTGCCGACCCCAATGCTTCCTACGGTCCTACTCAGGAGTCGGAAGGGCGCCGCTGGGCGCCGATTCCGTCGGCCTTCGGAGAGTTCTATCTCCACGAGGAGGCCCTGGCTGTTAATCCTGGTCTCCAGGAGCCGGGTGACGAGGAGCAATGGGAGGGGTCCGAGGACCCTCTGGCACGTGATTGCCAGTCACATCAGGACTGGACATATGAGCTTGGGGAGGCCAGTGGTATTGACACCTCGCCAGACACTGGATTTACGTCGCCCCCGACTGTGGCTTCGGAGGCGGGTTCTGCTTACAGTGTAGTGTTGACGAAGGCAGCTAAGGCCTTAAACCTTCAGCTCCCCGTCGCGGCCGTGAGGACTAATCTCCTCACTGAGGTCCTCAAACAGCAGTCCGGCTCCGCGGAGCCCCTCCTGCCGTTCAACGAGGCCTTGTGTGACGTTCTTCTGGGCACTTGGTCCAAGCCCGCCACAGGCCCCCCTGTGGACAGGAACGTGGCCAGACGCTACCGCCCGGCACCGGGCGACCCCTGCTTTTTGTCCACCCACCCCACCCCCGAGAGTCTGGTCATCCAGGCCTCCAACTCCCAGACCGCATTCCCGTCGGCCCCGCCCGACAGGGAATCCAAGAGATATGAGCAGTTCGGGAAGAAGGTCTTCTCGTCTGTGAGCCTAGGGCTACGGTCAGTGAACACCAACTGTCTCTTGGGCCGCTACACCCACACTCTGTGGGACACGGTTGCGGAGGTGCTGCCACAATGCCCTGAGGAGGTCAGGGCTAAACTCAGCCAAACCCTTGCGGACGGCCGAGATGCGGCACGTTTTTCTATCCGGTGTGGGCTGGATACCACGGACTCACTGGGCAGGGCGATGGCAACGACGGTGGCGGTTCGACGCCACGCCTGGTTGAGGTCCGCCAACTTCTCGGCCGATGTCCAGGCCACCCTCCTGGACATGCCGTTTGATGGCCGTCGCCTCTTCGGCGACAAGGCAGACCATGCGCTGGAACGTTTCAAGGACTCCAGGGCCACGGCCAAGTCCTTGGGCCTTACGGCCCCACGCCAGCAATCGGGTGCCTTTCGCTCCTTTCGTGGCCACGGAAGGGGCGCCCCACCACGGGCCGCCAGCCACACGCCGCAAAATGTTCAGCAGCGCGGTGGCGGACGTGGGAACCGCCGCGGCGGTGGTCGGGGTCAGCGGCGAGGCCAGTCCACACCTCCCTCAGCAGCCCCCGCCTCAAAACCTTCCTAGTCCGAGTTTTCAGGCCCATGTGACGCCTGTGGGAGGCAGGGTTCGCCATCACCTCTCCCACTGGCATACAGTCACTTCGGACAGGTGGGTGCTGCAAATTGTCCGAAGGGGTTTCTCCCTCCCCTTCGAGTCTTCCCCTCCATCCATGCCACCTCAATGCCACCGTGTGTCGGGGGATCACTTGCGGCTTCTGCAAGAGGAAGTTTCGGCCCTCTTGGCCAAGAGGGCCGTCGAGCGCGTTCCTGGGCCAGAAGTAGGACGTGGCTGTTACTCCCACTACTTTCTGGTACCCAAGAAGGGCAAAGGGGGCCTACGCCCTATCTTGGATCTGCGGAACGTCAACGGCTTCCTCCGTACGGAGAAGTTCAAGATGCTCACTTTGGCTCAGGTCCTGGCTGCCCTGGACCCAGGAGACTGGATGGTAGCGTTGGACTTGCAGGACGCCTATTTCCACATCCCCGTCCTGCCGGCCCACTGGCGTTACCTGCGGTTCACGGTAGGCCACGAGCACTTTCAGTTTACCGTGCTCCCCTTCGGCCTTACCAGCGCCCCACGGGTGTTCACGAAGGTGATGGCGGTGGTCGCAGCCCATCTGCGCAGGCAAGGGGTGTCAGTCTTCCCCTACCTCGACGACTGGTTGTTGAAGGCGGGCTCGCCCCAGACAGTCGTCAGCCACCTCCAGACTACGGCCGACCTCCTGCACTTGCTGGGGTTCTCCATCAATGTGCCGAAGTCACACCTGTGTCCCTCTCAGAAGCTCCTCTTCATCGGAGCGGTTCTCGACTCGGCGCAGTTTCGGGTTTACCCACCCGAGCAGCGGGTTCGGGATATTCAGGCTCTGATTCCTGTCTTCGGGCCGTTATCCCGGGTCTCGGTCAGGTTGACGCTGCGGCTTCTGGGACTGATGGCCTCCTGCATCCTTCTGGTGCGTCACGCCAGGTGGCGGATGCGGGCTCTGCAGTGGGACCTGAAGTTTCAGTGGGCCCAGCATCAGGGCAACCTGTCCGATCATGTCCTGATCTCGGAGGGCACTGCGAAGCAACTGCAGTGGTGGCTCACGGACCGCGACTGGGTCAGTGGCAGACCCCTCTCCCTACCCCAGCCGGAGCACGTAGTTGTGACGGACGCGTCACTCCGGGGCTGGGGAGGCCACATGGGGGAGGCGGAGATCAGAGGCCTCTGGTCTCCGGCGGAGTCCCAGCTCCACATCAACCTTCTGGAGCTGCGGGCGATTCGTCTTGCACTGTAGGCATTCCTCCCCTCTGTCAGGGGGAGCGTGGTGCAAGTGTTCACCGACAACACCACCGCCATGTGGTACTGCAACAAACAGGGCGGTGTGGGGTCGTGGACCCTTTGCCAGGAGGCTCTGCGCCTCTGGCAGTGGCTGGAACATCAGGGCGTGACCCTGGTGGTTCAACACCTGGCAGGCTCTCTGAATGCCAGGGCGGACGAACTCAGCCGCCGGTGCATGATGGATCACGAATGGCGTCTGAACTCGGATGTGGCGCAAGGTCTCTTTCGACAGTGGGGAGAGCCTTGGTTAGATCTATTCGCCACAGAAGAGAACGCGCAATGTCAGCAGTTCTGCGCGTTGGAGTTTCCAAGGCGGCACTCGCTCGGAGACGCTTTTCGTCGCGAGTGGAGCTGCGGTCTGTTGTACGCCTTTCCGCCTATACCACTTCTGCCCAGAGTGCTGAAGAAGATCAGGCGCGACCGGGCCCAGGTCGTCCTTGTGGCTCCGGACTGGGCACGAAGATACTGGTATCCCGAGCTACTCAGCATGTCAGTCGATCCCCCAATTCGTCTGCCTCTTCGGGAGGACCTTCTGTCGCAGCAGCAGGGGACGGTCCTGCACCCGAACCTGTCCAGTCTCCACCTACAAGCTTGGAGATTGAGCGGCGGCAGTTGAGGCCATTTGACTTGCCTCCCGAAGTCTGTGATATCATTCTGGCAGCCAGGCGTCCCTCCACGAAGTCGGTATACGCCTGCCGGTGGAACAGATTTGTGGCATGGTGCACAGCAAAGGCTGTGGATCCTCTCTCTGCGCCCCTTTCGGAAGTGCTGCTCTTTCTTCTTTCCCTTGCCCAGCAGGGCTCTGCTCTGGGCACTCTTAAAGGGTACCTTTCTGCTCTATCAGCCTTCTTGAGGCTACCAGATCAGCCTTCTTTATTCAAGTCTCCTATTGTAAGTAGATTTCTGAAGGGCATCACGCACATGTTCCCTCCTGTTCCCTTCGTGATGCCCCAGTGGGACTTGAATCTTGTTCTCACCTATCTGATGTGTGCTCCCTTTGAGCCACTTCATAACTGCCCTCTTCGTCTCCTTACTCTAAAGACGGCCTTCCTGGTTGCCATCACCTCTGCCAGGAGGGTGAGTGAGCTCCAGGCTCTTTCTTCTTCTCCACCTTTCCTGTCTGTTCATCCTGATAAGGTGGTGTTGCGTACACGACCTTCCTTTCTGCCCAAGGTTGTCACGGCCTTCCACATCGGGCAGTCCATCACTTTGCCCACCTTCTTTCCGCCTCCGCATCCCTCGAAAGAGGAGGAGAGGCTCCACCGTCTGGATCCAAAACGTGCGCTCTCCTACTACCTAGACCGCACTCGCCAATTCCGGGTGGATGACCAACTCTTCGTTGGTTACGTGGGCGCGAAGAAGGGGAAGGCTGTACACAAGAGGACCATCTCTAGGTGGATCATCTTGTGCATCCAAGCATGCTACTCCATGGCGAGGAAGGAGCCCCCGGCTGGATTGCGGGCTCACTCCACTCGGGCCACGGCAACGACAACTGCCCTGGGCCGCGGTGTCCCCCTGCAGGACATCTGTCAGGCAGCCACGTGGGCCTCGCTGCACACGTTCGCAAGACACTACTGCCTGGACAGTCAAGTCCGGAGGGATGGCTTCTTTGGCCGTTCCGTCCTCCAGGACTTTCTGGTGTGATATTGGTTCGCAGACCCACCACCGGGGTTGGTATTGCTGGGGTATCTATTCTAAGGTAAGGAATCTATCACTAACGTGTCTCTTTCAGATGCACAAGTTACTACTTGTGTAACGATATATCTGTAAGAGACATTATTTAGTGATAGATTCCTTACCGCCCTCCCATCCTCCCCGTTCTGCGAACCGATATTTAGGGTTAAGGTCATCCCCTTTCAGGGCCCTAGTTTCATGGCACCAGTGTTAGTTCTATCATGGCTCTGCGTATCTGGCGCGGAAAAGCTGTGTTACCAGAACTGACGTCAGCGCGCATGGGCGCCGTCTATATACTCCGACGACGTCATCCCGGCGCTCACGACGCCGACGACGGACGCGGAGCCGCAGACGACGCCTACCAGCGCGCAGGGGTATTGCTACGCAAAAAATTTCCGGATCCAGTCTGACGCCTGGGGATATTCTAAGGTAAGGAATCTATCACTAACTAATGTCTCTTACAGATATATCGTTACACAAGTAGTAACTTGTGCATCAGTGAGATGATGTCAGCTTAATGGGAATTGCACCCGAGTTTACCTGGGATGTGAAGCGGAGAAAGCTACAGATACCAACTCAGCTCCTAGTGTGGGTCACCGCGGCCAGAAAAAGCAAGGCAGTGGAAAAGAGGACTTTGTCGAGGTGGATAGTCCTCTTTTAAAATCTGCAACGCTTTTGCTTAGAATCATCCCCCGACAGGGGTTGGGGGGGCCTGCGACTCATTCCATCAGGTCCAAGGCTGCGTACAATGGCATTGGCAGGAAGGGTTAACGATCTCGAAATCTGACATGCTGTGACATGGGTGTAAGTGCAACATTTGTAGAACACTATGATCGAACATAACTGCCCCTCAACTACTGCTGTGATATCTAATCTAAATGTGACGAATATGCAGTTAGAAACATCCATCAGAAGAACAAGTTGCTTACCTTGTGTAATGCTGTATCTGAAAGAGACACGTTAGTGATAGATTCCTTACCTTAGAATATCCCCAGGCGTCAGACTGGATCCGGAAATTTTTGCGTAGCAGTACCCTTGCGCGTCGGCAGGCGTCGTCTGCGGCTCCGCGTCCGTCGTCGGCGTCGTGGGCGCCGTCGTCGGAGTACTCAGACGCCGCCTCCGCGTGCTGACGTCAGTTCTTCTTTTTTCCGCGCCAGCCAGCGCAGATCTGGAAAAAGCAGTTCCCTGGTCATTTTTTGACTAACTTTTTGGATCTTTTGATCTATTTCGAAGTCTCCACGACTCCGACGGTGCCGTTAGGGATGCCCGGCTTCAAGCACTGCGGCGAGTGCGAACGCCTCATGTCGGTTACGGATCCGCACTGCCTGTGCCTGACGTGTTTGGGCGTCGACCATGACGACGAGGCCTGCCCCGACTGTCGGGCCCTCTCGAGGAAGGCCAGGCGGGAGCGGTCCCGCAGGCGACTCGAGATCCGCCAGTCGGCCCGCGCCGTGTGAGGTCCCGATCCCAGTCCCACGGGAGGTCGAGAGACAGGTCGCGGGGGCGGAGCCGTCACAGCTCCGGGAGTCGGCGCCACTCCTCCGGGTCCAAGTAGTCAGGTAAGAAGCATAAGAAGTCGAAGAGACATCATCGCTCTTCCGACTCCCCCCCGACGCGGCTGGGGGTTCGGGTGACACCGCCCACGCGGCTCCTCAGGAGTCGCAGGCGCCACGTTCGGCTCCATACCCCCCGGTCCCTGGGCTGAACGCGACGCCGGAGGAGATAGAGAGCTTCCTCATGGCCATGAGGTCCCTTTCTTCTCCAACGGGTTCCGCGGCGCCTTCGGGCCCAGCGAACCCGTCTGGGGGCCCTAGTGGGTCGGGGGCTGTGACCCCGACGCCGTCAGGTGCTTCGGCCTCGACGCCGCCGGCGTCTTTGGCGCCGGCGCCGCAGGGCTCCACGATCCCGACGCCGCCGCTGCCCTCGGGCTCGGCGCCGCAGGGTTCAGCGGTCCCGGCGTCGTCGGTGCCTTCGGGCCTCGTCGGGCGCTGGAACGTCCCCGGTGGACCTTACGACCCCCCCGGGGTCGGTCCGGGTGGTGTCCCCTCCGGCGTCGGCCTCGGCCGACGCCGTCCCCAATGCCTCCTCTCTATGGGTTCCGGCGTCGGGACGGCGCCTGTCGGCGCCGATCTCGACGCCGTTCGGGGATTTCCATCCCTATGAACCATCCTCATTCACTTACGACCCTGAGTCTCAGGAGATGGGGGAAGAGGAGGATTGGGAGGGGTCTGAGGACCCTCTGACAAGGGAATGTCAGTCTAACATGGACTGGACAGGAGACCTTGGGGAGGCCAGTGGCCTGGACACCTCTCCAGACACTGGATTCGTCTCTCCTCCTTCCGTGGCTTCGGAGGAGGGCGCGACATATGGTGTGGTGTTGATGAGGGCTGCTAAGGCATTGGGCCTTGAGCTCCCCGTCGCGGCCGTGAGGACTAACCTCCTCACTGAGGTCCTTAAGCCGCAGTCCTGCTCCATGGAGCCTATGCTGCCGTTTAATGAGGCCTTGTCGGACGTTCTTTTGGGCACTTGGTCCAGGCCCGCTACAGGTTCGCCTGTAGATAGGAACGTGGCCAGACGCCACCGCCCGGCTCCGGGCGACCCATGTTTCCTGTCCACCCACCCCACCCCCAAGAGTCTGGTTATCCAGGCCTCTAACTCCCAGACCGCCTTCCCGTCGGCTCCCCCACCGGGAATCCAAGAGGTACGAGGCCTTTGGCAAAAAGGTATTCTCGTCCCTTAGCTTAGGACTGCGGTCTTCCAACACCGCATGCCTCTTGGGCCGTTACACCCATTCTATATGGGAAATGGTGGCGGAATTGCTGCCAGAGTGTCCGTTGGAGGTACGGGCCAAACTCGGCCAAGCCCTAGTGGAGGGCCGGGACGCAGCGAAGTATTCGATCAGGTGCGAACTGGATACAACTGACTCGCTGGGCAGAGCGATGGCTACGACGGTGGCGATTCGACGCCACGCCTGGCTCAGATCCGCCAACTTCTCGGCTGATGTCCAGAATACCCTCATGGACATGCCGTTCGATGGCCGTCGCCTCTTTGGCGACAAGGCAGACCACGCGCTTGAGCGCTTTAAGGACTCCAGGGCTACGGCCAAGTCCTTGGGCCTCTCGGCCCCGCGCCAGCAAGTGGGTGCCTTTCGCTCCTTTCGTGGCCAAGGAAGGGGCGTCCCCACGCGTGCCGCCAGCCACTCGCCGCAAACTGTCGTCCAGCGCGGCGGCGGCCGTGGAAACCGCCGTGGAGGCGGTATGGGAGGCAAGCGGAGCCAGTCCACACCTGCCCCCGCAGCATCCGCCTCTAAACCCTCCTAGTCCGTGCTTTTCGGCCCATGTGACGCCAGTGGGGGGCAGGGTTCGCCATCACCACTCTCACTGGCGCACAGTCACTTCGGACAGGTGGGTGCTGCAGATCGTCCGAAGAGGCTACTCCCTCCCCTTCGAGACGACCCCTCAAGCCATGCCACTGCAACACCACCGGGGGATCATTTGCGGCTCCTGCAGGAGGAATTTTCGGCCCTCTTGGCCAAGGGGGCCATCGAGCGCGTTCCTGGGCCAGAAGTAGGTTGTGGTTGCTACTCCCACTACTTCCTGGTACCCAAGAAGGGCAAAGGGGGCCTACGCCCTATCTTGGATCTGAGGAACGTCAACGGCTTCCTCCGGAAGGAGAAGTTCAAAATGCTGACCTTGGCTCAGGTCTTGGCTGCCCTAGACCCAGGAGACTGGATGGTAGCGTTGGACTTGCAGGACGCATATTTCCACATCCCCGTCCTGCCGGCCCACCGGCGTTACCTGCGGTTCACGGTAGGCCACGAGCACTTTCAGTTTACCGTGCTCCCCTTCGGCCTTACCAGCGCCCCACAGGTGTTCACGAAAGTGATGGCGGTGGTCGCAGCTCACCTGCGCAGGTTAGGGGTGTCAGTCTTCCCCTACCTAGACGACTGGGTGTTGAAGGCGGGCTCGCCCCAGGCAGTCGTCAGCCACCTCCGGACAACGGCGGATCTCCTGCACCTGCTGGGATTTTCCATCAATGTGCCGAAGTCGCACCTGTGTCCCTCTCAGAAGCTCCTTTTCATCGGAGCGGTTCTCGACTCGGCGCAGTTTCGGGTTTACCCGCCCGAACAGCGGGTCCGGGATATACAGGCTCTGATTCCGGTCTTTCGGCCATTATCCTGGGTTTCGGTCAGGTTGACGCTGCGGCTTCTGGGGCTGATGGCCTCCTGCATCCTTCTGGTGCATCACGCACGGTGGCGGATGCAGGCTCTGCAGTGGGACCTGAAGTTTCAGTGGGCCCAGCACCGGGGCGACCTGTCCGGCCATGTCCCGATCTCGACAGCTGCAGTGGTGGCTCACGGACCGCGATTGGGTCAACGGCAGATCCCTCTCCCTTCCCCAACCGGAGCACGTAGTTGTGACGGACGTGTCCCTCCAGGGCTGGGGAGGCCACTTGGGAGAGGCAGAGATCAGAGGACTCTGGTCTCCGGCGGAGTCCCGGCTCCATATCAACCTGTTGGAGCTGCGGGCGATTCGTCTGGCACGGAAAGCATTCCTCCCGTCTGTCCGAGGGAGCGCAGTGCAAGTGTTCACCGACAACACTACCGCCATGTGGTACTGCAACAAACAGGGCGGAGTGGGGTCGTGGACCCTTTGCCAGGAGGCTCTGCGTCTCTGGCAATGGCTGGAACATCAGGGCGTGACTCTGGTGGTTCAACACCTGGCCGGTTCTCTGAACGCCAGGGCGGACGAACTCAGCCGTCTGTGCTCGATGGATCACGAATGGCGTCTGAACTCGGACGTGGCGCAAGGCCTCTTTCGGCAATGGGGAGAGCCTTGGTTAGATCTATTCGCCACCTAAGAGAACGCGCAATGTCATCGGTTCTGCGCGTTGGAATTTCCAAGGCGGCACTCGCTCGGAGACGCTTTTCGTCGCGAGTGGAGCTGCGGTCTGTTGTACGCCTTTCCGCCTATACCACTTCTGCCCAGAGTGCTGAAGAAGATCAGGCGCGACCGGGCACAAGTCATCCTTGTGGCGCCGGACTGGGCTCGAAGGTACTGGTATCCCGAGCTACTCAGCATGTCAGCCGATCCCCCGATTCGTCTGCCTCTTCAGGAGGACCTTCTGTCGCAGCAGCAGGGGACGGTCGTCCACCCGAACCTGTCCAGTCTCCACCTCCATGCTTGGAGATTGAGCGGCGACAGTTTAGGCCATTTGACTTGCCTCCTGAAGTTTGCAACATCATTCTGGCAGCCAGGAGTCCCTCCACAAAGACGGTATACGCCTGCAGGTGGAACAGATTTGTGGCATGGTGCACAGCAAAGGCTGTGGATCCCCTCAATGCCCCTCTCTCCGAGGTTCTTCTCTTCCTTCTTTCTCTTGCCCAGCAGGGCTCTGCTCTGGGCACTCTCAAGGGCTATCTTTCGGCTCTTTCAGCCTTTCTGAGGCTGCCTGACCAACCTTCTTTGTTCAAGTCCCCTATTGTTAACAGATTCCTGAAAGGCATCACTCATACCTTTCCTCCTGTTCCTTTCGTGATGCCTCAGTGGGACTTGAACCTGGTTCTCATCTTTCTGATGTGCGCTCCCTTTGAGCCGCTTCATAACTGTCCGCTTCGCCTTCTTTCTTTGAAGACTGCCTTCCTGGTAGCCATCACCTCTGCCAGGAGAGTGAGTGAGCTCCAGGCCCTCTCTTGTAAGGCTCCCTTCCTGTCAGTCCATCCGGACAAGGTTGTTTTGAGGACTAGGCCCTCTTTCTTACCAAAGGTGGTCACGGCCTTCCACATTGGGCAGTCCATCACATTGCCCACCTTCTTTCCGCCTCTGCACCCCTCGTGAGAGGAGGAGAGGCTCCACCGTCTGGACCCAAAACGTGCGCTCTCGTTCTATCTGGATCGCACACGCCAGTTCCAGGTGGATGATCAACTCTTTGTAGGGTACGCGGGCGCTAAGAAAGGGAAAGCGGTGCACAAGAGGACCATCTCACGATGGATTATCATGTGCATCCAGGCGTGTTACTCCTTGGCTAAGAAGGAACCACCTGTTGGGCTGCGGGCTCATTCCACTCGAGCCACGGCCACTACAACTGCCTTGTGCCGAGGTGTGCCCTTGCAGGACATTTGCCAGGCGGCTACGTGGGCCTCGTTGCACACGTTTGCTAGGCACTACTGCCTGGATAGTCAAGTCCGGAGAGACGGTTTCTTTGGCCGCTCGGTTCTCCAGGACTTTCTGGTGTAAATATTGGTTCGCAGACCCGCCACCACGGGGATGGTATTGCTGGGGTATCTATTCTAAGGTAAGGAATCTATCACTAACGTGTCTCTTTCAGATGCACAAGTTACTACTTGTGTAACGATATATCTGTAAGAGACATTAGTTAGTGATAGATTCCTTACCGACCCACCCATCCTCCCCGTTCTGCGAACCGATATCTAGGGTTAAGGTCATCCCCTTTCAGGGCCCTAGTTTCTTGGCACCAGTGTCGGTTTTTTGTCATGGCTCTGCGCTTCTGGCGCGGAAAAGCTGTGGCTAAGAACTGACGTCAGCACGCGGAGGCGGCGTCTAAGTACTCCGACGACGTCCTCACGGCGCCCACGACGCCGAGCCGCAGACGACGCCTGCCGACGCGCAAGGGTACTGCTACGCAAAAATTTCCGGATCCAGTCTGACGCCTGGGGATATTCTAAGGTAAGGAATCTATCACTAACAATGTCTCTTACAGATATATCATTACACAAGTAGTAACTTGTGCTTCTGGGGGATACTGTAACCACAGATTCCTCATTGTCCTCCCAGTTCTGTGGAGTTGGCTTCTGAAAATCTTAAGATTCCAAGTTGATTTTAACACACTGTCTCTTGCAATTTGTTTGAATTGCTCCATTGTCTGAGGGTGTAGGAGAAAGATGAAGAAATGTACATTAGTGCTTAAGGGTAGTGCTTCTATGCAGCTCTGCTGTTTCACTTCTGGGGCGGTATGAAGTTGGAGCGGAATCATATCGCACCACCTACTGGCACATGGAGACCATTGCTGGAAAACAATCTTAGATTCCAGTCTGGCATCTGGAAACATTCTAAAGATGGGGAATCTGCGGTTAGATAGAGTTTCAACCAGAAACGGCGCTGCTGAAGGTAATTAACCAACAAGAATTTGGTGGGGACCTTTGAATGATTGGTAACAGGAAAGTGGCTTAGTGAGATAAAGAACGATGATGGATTCAAATCAGACCTGTGACTAGGGGTGAAAGTCTGAAAAGTTTCAGCTCTCCGACCATCATCTCCTTGCGTTTGCTTTCCTTAAGTTGCCAGGTTATGCCCAGATGTGGGTCCCTTGCTCACTTTACCACTGGATTCAACCTAGCCTGGCTGATATGGGGTGTTACCTTGAAACTGGTCCCAGGATGGGCGTTTCCGGTCCAGGGAAGACCTGGCTTAGCAGTACGGGCTGGACTGTTCCCATGAGGAACAGGGTCAAGGCTGGTTTGCATAGGACTGGGTCTGAACTGGGGTGGCGAAGTGAGCTAAAGACAGATGATGGATTCAACCCAGATTTGTGACTGAGGGTGTCTGACTGAAAAGTTTCAGCTCTCTGCACATTTCCTTGTGTTGGCTTTGTTTGCCCTAAGTTAGGGGGGGTATGCCCAGACGTTGGTCCCTTGCTCACTTTGCCCTGGATTCAAGCTAGCCTGGCTGATGAGGGGTGTTACCCCAAAACCGGTCCAAGGATGCTCGATTCCGGTCCAGGGAAGACCTGGCTTGGCAGTTCGACTGACTGATCCCATGAGGAAAAGGGTCAAGACTGATTTGCATATGGCTGGGTCTGAGTTGGGGTGGCGAAGTGAGCTAAAGAACGATGATGGATTCAATCCAGATCTATGACCGGGGGTGTGTGTCTGATAAGTTCCAGAGCTCCGTCCATCATATCCTTGTGTTTGCGCTAACAGGAAAGCTGAGAAAGTCGGGCAAAAAGAAGGCCCAGCCAAGGGAAGAATTTCAGGATGCCACATTTTCGTCCCTGACTCACCTGAAGAGTGCATTTTAATAATTAGAAAACAAAAAAGAGGCCAACTCTGCTAAATTCTTTGTGTACCTGCTGCTTGGGGGCTGTAAAAATCAGTTTAAATGCCGAGCTGACTGGCTGCATAACGATGTAGCAGGATCAGATCCCGGCATACATATTTAGGTAGTGATGGCTACAAGGACTCTTATGAGGAGGCCACCTGGGGTTGGACAGGGAGTTGGTACGAATTCAAGCAACAGAGAATTGATACTCTGAGCAGAAGCCAAGAAGTCGGATCTAAGAATGTAGGGTGTCAGGGTGCATGTATTTCCAGATCTCAGCCAAGCATTACTCCAGAAGAGACCAGAGTTACAGAAAGAGAAGAACAATTTGAGTGCCAAAGGATTGAATGTGCCGCTCTGATTTTACACAATCTTGAAAGTGAAGCGCGAAGGGAAGGATTTAGGTCTCACCTACAAGATATCAGAAGCTTATTGGTTACAAAAGACCTTTTGTCTACTACGCCAAAACTCAGAATGGTCTTAGAGCATGCCCATTGGTTGGCTTTATTGTCACTCTTCTTTCCTTGCTTCTTATATCATGGCTTTCCTTCGTACTCTTGCTTTGTGCCACCCCTGGAGCATAGCCTCTTCACCATCATTTTTTATTGACTGATGTAGTGTAGTTCCTATATTCCCAATAGGCTCTGCGCATTGGAATAACATAAACGATAGTGTAGACGTAGGACTGAGGTCGACTAGGTCTCTTTTGAATATGTTAGACTTAATTATGTGTGCCAGCTAGCTCAGAGGTCAATAGAAACTTTCTCGAGTAAACAAGAAGGTGTTAACTTTCCTGAATAGACCAGCAGGGATTAGTTTCTGACAACCGCATAAACATGACCACTTTGCTCCCCCAGAACAAGGAGTATATCTCCAGAGTCGTGGAAACAATAGATCGCTATTTCACTCAGTCAATCGTGCATGCTTAGTTTCACCAGGAGTGCAGAGAAATAGAGAGACGGGCGTTTTCAATAAAAGGGTTATTTATTGAGCAGTCTACTTTCTCATGCAAGAGAAGTGAATTGCCACAATTGCAATACTTGTCATAAAGTAAAGTGCGTACAGTAAAATGAGTATTATGAAATAATACTGTAAAAGCATTTATGTGGTTTCTAATACATAAGATAGTTAAAACGGATAAAATACATTCAATGATAAAATAATGACTAAACGTACTCAACTGGTGTTTCTAAGATACGCCTACCCCAGTGTACCTAACCTAAGCCTAGTACAGGGAAGGAGTAGATGAGTTAGTTTTTGCCAAGAATCTGGATCAAGAATTCTCTGTGGGTCTAATCAGCTCCGTACCTTGGTTATAGAATGAAGGAGGTCTTGTATCTCTTTCTCAGGACTCGATCTCCCAGCAACCCGCAAGGGTGACCGGAAAACACTGGAGCTGGATTTCTCGGCAGGAGGAAAGACAGCGTCTCTCTCAGTGCGTCCGCAGGGAGGGTCGGCTTCCTTCGGCACTCGCATTAGCTGGGCGTCGGGCAAGTAGATAGCCTATCTGCTCCAAACCACTGTGTGTTGCATAAGGCAGATGCTGGTATATTTATACCTGGAAGGTGCAGAGTTTGACGTAAGGTTGGACATAAGAAGTCACTAAGAACTCTCAGTTCTTTCAGGACTCCAGGAGTTCTAGGACAAATCAGTACAGAAGCAGGTGGAATTCCCGGGCTGCTGGAGGCTTGGTTTGTTTAAGAACACGTTGTGCTTTCTAGGAGTCCATGGGATTAGCCTTGCCGTATTTGGACTACATTGGCTATGTCTTGATATGGGTATGATTCTTATGCCTGTATAAGGGTATGATTTGATATAACCACATAAGGGCATGAAATCGGGAATATTTACTTGAGTCCTAGAATCATCTACAACACTGACTTGTATCTTTCTACTGCTCACATTTAGGAAACTATACCTGTTCTTACCACGTAGCTAGCCATGCTCTGCATAGTCCTGCCATTTAATGTTGGTTTCGGACTGTTGCAACTTGTTTTTCTTGACAAAGTCTTTTACGTCACAAGGTTTCGGTAACTCCTTCCCTGGTTATGAGTGCACATGGGCACAGACTCCTCTGTTAGATCGTTTTTCTTTGCCGTCTGGTTCAAACGTGTATCACCATTGCTTGCTGTCCCTATGTGAACAAAATTTCCCATCGCCGCTCCAGAGCCTTTCTTTCCTTCCCTTAGCCTAGAAGACCTATTGACGCTATTTCAGTTCTTTGTACGTTCACTTCATTTCTCAATTCATCGTCCCACAACCAGAACACCTCGCTCTCGAAGCCCTTCGGGGCACAATGAAGAATAGCACATGGTAATGGAATGTATGTCCTTCAGAAGATTCCCTCAGTGCCATTCCAGATACCCCTGGGACGATCTCCACACCATCTGTAACTTGTGCCTTTCGCCAGAGCATGATGAAAGCCACTGTGACTTGTGCTTGTCCTTCAGAAACAAGACGGCCTTTTGGCAGTGACAAGACAGGCAGTGGGCCCACAACAAGGTGTATGACGCCGGACATCTTTGCCTAGCTTGTCCCACTCTGTGCCAAAGAAAAAGAATTGGGTGAATCACCTGACCTTCCGGCTCGCCAGCCCTGTCCTGAGATCACTGGCTTTGACGTCTTGGAGCCTTAGGAGGAAGAAATCCTGGAGAAGAACAAGCGCCTGAGGACATTCCAGACCTAGTTTTAAAAACCACGCTGGGACACGTGTGTACAGTCGACAACCAAACCTCTTCTCAAACCCATAAGCATCCACACCTCAAAGCCGAGCACCACCCCTCCGTGAGGGATGGTGGCGAGCTATGTGCATAAACCACCGTCTGTTTCAGGTGCACCACTGCCCTCGGGTCCTGGTGGACCCCGAAGCAAAGCCTTGTAGGCGAAAAGGGATCCAGACTGGGGCCTCGACCCCCATTTGCCCCTGAGCCCGAGATCACATGTTTGGCACTGAACATTCAAAACTGACTCTTCCATCAAGGCCTTAAGCGCCGTCAATGCTGTAAGCACTATCGGCTCCAAGGATATTGACAAACGTCTCACAGGAAAAGCCTATCTCGAGAAACTGCAACAGGAGCTGGATGAGAGGCAGTTGTGTATCATCCATCCGCGCAGAGGCAAGATCTCTGCCTCAGAAAAGACTCTGCTTCAGAAGTGCGGCTTGCCTTTGAACATGTTCCGCCCTCCTCTTCCACCACCACCACCTCCTCCCTCACCTTGTGTGGCTTCCCCTTGGTGGTCACTGAAGTCCTACTCCGACACAGGTAGCCGTAACACCTAAAGAGGACTTTGGGGCCCAGGTCTACCCGCATTCCACGGATGGTCCTTGGGAGGATTACAGTTTGGTTCCTGAGAGAGACCCAGATCCCTGTTGGGACTTCCCCGCCAGATGACACCATGACGTACCACAGCGTTATCCACCACATGACTGCTCATCATAAGGTGAAAATGTATGTCACCCCAAGGGATGACCATGTCGTGGTTGAGACTCTTTCTAAAACAGCTTTCTCTCCAGTGCCTGCCTTTTTTTAAGGGGATAATAAAATCTGCTCCCAAGATCTTCAAGGAACTGGTCAAATCTTGTGTGTTAGCACCCAGGATTGAAAAAAAAAGTTCAAGCCGGTACCCTCTGGCCCACATCAGGGAATCATGCCTCACCAGGCTTCCTGATCGTCATCACCACCCTCAAAAAGAGCAGTGACTCACCTCCTCCTGACAAAGAGAACAAACATGTTGATGCTGTAGGTAAGAGAGCAGGGGCAGGTGCTGCCACACACTAGCACATCGCCCGCTCAGTGGGCCTTCTGTCCTGGTGATAGGGCTCTGTTAGAAGAGAGGGAGGGCCGCCTCCAACATCTCCCTGACCAATCCCTGATGACAGAGGGGAAGTAATAATAGAAGAGGGCAAAGCTATCAAGTCAAGTCAAGATTAAATTTGTATAGCGCACTACTCACCCAGAGGGTCTGCAGGCGCTTGAGGGAGGGGGGAGCTTTACTTGTTTTCTGAAGGAGAGGTGGTTCTGTGTAAGGCGAAGGTGGGTCGGGAGAGAGTTCCAAGTCTTGGCCGCTAAGTAGGAGAAGGATCTTCCCCCCATTTTGGATCTTTGGATGTGTGGAATTGCGGCGAGGGCTTGATTGGACGATCAAAGTTGTCGGGTGGGGGTGTAAAAGGACAGGCGCGTGTTGAGGTATTCGGGTCCTAGGTCGTAGAGGGCTTTGTGTGCGTGGGTGAGAAGGCGGAACGTTATTCTCTTATTGACGGGGAGCCAGTGGAGGTCTCTCAGGTGACCGGAAATGTGAGCTTGGCGGGGGATGTCTAGGATGAGTCTGGCTGAGGCGTTTTGGATGCGTTGGAGTTTTTTCTGTAGTTTGGCTATGGTTCCAGCGTAAAGGATGTTTCCGTAGTCCAGTCGGCTTGTGACCAGTGCATGGGTGACCGTCTTTCTTGTTTCGGTGGGGCTCCAACGGAACATCTTTTTGAGCATACGTAGGATGTTGAAGCATGATGATGAGACGGCGTTGACTTGTCTGGTCATCGTGAGGGAGGAGTCCAGAATGAAGCCCAGGTTACGTGTGTGGTCCGTCGGTATGGGTGCGGTTCCCAGGGCCGGTGGCCACCATGACTCGTCCCAGGCGGAGGGGGATGATCCTAAGATGAGGACTTCCGTTTTGTCAGAGTTCGTGTAGGTTGGTTTTGGCGGTGTTTGGGTCTTTGGTGAGGGAGAGGATCAGCTGGGTGTCGTCTGCGTAGGAGATAATGTTGAGGTTGTGTTGGCGCACAATGGATGCGAGGGGACTCATGTATACGTTGAAGAGGGTGGGACTGAGTGATGATCCTTGTGGTACGCTGCAGATGACTTCGGTGGCTTCTGAGGTGAAAGGGGGGAGGCGGACTCTCTGGGTTCTTCCAGCGAGGAACGAGATGATCCAGTCCAGAGCTTTTCCTTGTATCCCGTCGTTGCTGAGGCGTTGTATCAGCGTGCTATGACAGACTGTGTAGAAGGCTGCGGAGAGATAAAGTAGGATGAGGGCAACTGTTTCTCCGTTGTCCAGTAGAGTTCGAATGTCGTCTGTTGCTGCGATGAGGGCGGTCTCGGTGCTGTGTTTGGCTCGGAAGCCGGACTGTGAAGGGTCGAGGGATTTGTTGGATTCAAGGAAGGCGGCGAGTTGACTGTTGACGGCTTTCTCGATGACTTTGGCGGGGAATGGGAGGAGCGAAATGGGGCGGTTGTTCTTAAGTTCAGTAGGGTCTGCTGTGGGTTTCTTCAGGAGGGCGCTCAGTTCGGCATGTTTCCAGCTTTCCGGGAAGGTAGCGGAATTGAGGGAGCAGTTGATGACGTCTCGGAGGTGGGGTGCGATAATGGAGTCTGCTTTGTTGAAAATGTGGTGGGGACATGGGTCGGTTGGCGATCCTGAGTGGATGGAGTTAATCAGGCGGATGGTGTCTTCAGTGGTGATTGGGTTCCAGGTGCAAAGGTTGTTGGAGGGGGGTTTTGGTTCGGAGGTAGGTGGGGTGGACTGGTCTCCAAAGCTGTTATGTATGTCGGCGATTTTGTTGTGGAAGAACGAGGCTAGAGAGTCGCAGAGGTCTTGGGAGGGAGTGATGTCGTTGGTGCCGGCGGTGGGGTTGGTGAACTCTTTGACGATGTTAAATAGTTCTTTGCTGTTGTGGGCGTTGTTGTCGAGTCGATCCTTGAATGCTGATTTCTTGGTGGAACGGATCAGTTGGTGGTGTTAGCGGGTGGCATTCTTGAAGGTGGCCAGGTTGTCAGCTGTTGGGTTTTTTTTCCAGGCTTTTTCGAGGGTGCGACAGGTCTTCTTGGATTTCTTAAGGTTATCATTAAACCAGGGGGCTCTTTTGCTGCCTAGCTTGGTTTGATGGTTTTTCAAGGGTGCTAATTCGTCAGCGCTGTGGGTGATCCATTGTGTGAGGTTGGTGGCTGCTTGGTTTGGGTCCGATGATTTTGCAGGAGGGTTTTGGTGAAGCGATGTGAAGAACTGGTCGGTGGTAATCTTGTTCCAGTTTCTCCGGGGAATTGGTTGTGGGTGGTTGTGGGTCGTAGTTTTTTTGTAGTTGAAGTGAACGCAGCTGTGGTCCGTCCAATTGAGAGCTGTGGTGTGATTAAAGGAGATGTGCTTGCCGGAGGTGAAGATTGGGTTGAGCGTGTGCCCGGCATAGTGGGTGGGGGTGTCAACAAGTTGTTTGAGTCCGAGATTGGCGAGGTTGTCCAAGAGGGTGGTGGTGTTGCTGTCGTTGTTCTTTTCCAGGTGGAAGTTGAGGTCTCCCAGTAGAATGTATTCCTCGGAGGGGAGGGCGTGAGGGCTGATGAAGTCAGTGATGTCTTCGCTGAATTGTGTGCGGGGTCCGGGTGGATTAAAGATGAGGGTGCCTCTGAGTGTGGTCTTAGGGTCGGTGTGAATCTGGAAGTGAAGGTGTTCGGCGGTTGGGAGGTTGTCATCGGAGCTGGTTGCGATGCGGATGGTGTTCTTATGAACGATGGCGATTCCTCCTCCTGTTTGGTTGATGCGGTCCTTTCGGATGATCTTGTAGCTATGGCGATGTCGGGCGTTGATGGGGTGTTCATCCAAGTTTCTGTAAGGAAGGCGACGTCCGGCGATGTTGTGTCGAGTAGGTTCCAAAGTTCAATGGCGTGTCTGTAGACCGAGCGGGTGTTGAGCAGGATGCACTTGAGGTGGTTAGTGTCGGAGCTCCGTTTGGAGTTTGTGGATTTGGTATGGGTCTTGATGCCGTCGAACTTGCAGGAGTGGCAGGTGAAGGGTCCATGAGTGTGTCCTGGTGCGGCTTGGTGGCAGTTTGGTGGTCGACTGGGGTTAAGGGCTGAGAGGGTTGCAGCATCTTACGTTATGCGGGTGGAGTGGATTTGGCGGGGGCCAAGGGGTCTTGCACTGGGCGCGGTCCAGGCGCGGACGGGCTTACCTTTGGCGCACTTTCGGCGCGCAAGGGGCGCGATCGCTGCGCGTGAACGCTGCGCGCAAGAGCATCTGTCAGAAGTGGATGGTGGAGGGGGGCGTAGCGAGGGAGGAGCAGCTGGGAGGTGGGAGCGGGGTGGAGAGCCGGGCAGGGAAGGCACAACAACAAACAACAACAAAATGGCAGCAAGCCAAAAGCCAAACAGGACGAGACTGGGACCCCAACAATCGGTATGGAAAGGGAAGAGTCACCGGCACAATCAGGGACACAATAAATCCATTTGCTAAAGGCAGCAATGCACAATCTAATATTAATTAATGCGCAGCTCAGCAGGCAGTGTAGCGTTACGATACAAATACAATCAGGCACAAATAAGGCACAAATAGTTGCAGGGGCAATGCGAGCAATGGGCAGCTGATTTTAAAGGCAGATAGCAGTCTGGCATTATAGCCCTACGATACCAGATTGTGAGCAGGGAGCAGCGTGAGGAGCGACCGCTTCTGCTTTGAAGTGAGCCGATACAGCAGCTAGAGGGCTATCACCTTGGTTTTTCTTTGGTGCCACTCCTGGCATCATATTTTTGGCTTTAAGCTGGAGATGCAGCATACAAATGAATTGTTACCCTGTAAGCAAGCATCTGTTTGGTGCGTGTAATGCTGTAGATTCACATGCCACCACCCTCCCCCCCCCCCCCCCGAAGTCAGTGTTTGCTACAGGTATCTCCCACCTCCTTAATTCGCTTTTCTACAGGCATGGCCACTGTTCTATTGTATGCACTTCTCCATACCTACTCTTAACCACTATGCAAAAAATAATCTAACCATGGAGTCTGTGCCCATATGCATTCACGACCAGAAGAGGAGTCACATAGACCTTTAATTCGAAATGCTTTTTTTGAAGAAAAACAAGCTGCAACAGTCCGAGCCCAACACTAGATGGCAGTAGTATGCAGAGCATATGAATCTACAGCACTACATGCAAAGGATAGATGCTTTCAGTGTAAATAAGGTAATCTTTTCTTTTTGTTTCATCACTCCAAGAGAGTGAATGTGTTTATCAGTATCTGTCCCTTGTGTGCATCTTCGACCTCACCAAACCGCTACAACTCCGAACCACATGCCTCCATATTGCTCGCTTTCTTCCCTCTTTTGTTCTTTCCATCATGTGCTGCTTTTTACGTGCACCCGCCCCATTTTGCTCTCTCCTGCCCCACTCTGTCTATTAATTCCTCCTCGTTGGTTTAATTTTAATAAAGTATTTAATGCCCCCTCCCCTTGCTCCCCACACCGACTCTCTGTTGCTTAAACATCAGGCAGTATGTGTGTGCATATGGGGTGACGCGTGCGTTCCTCTACTGAATGAAGCAGCACCAGTACCGTAATTATGCATTTTGCTTTTTACTAGAGCTGTATAGTGTCGGCAATAAATACTGCTCAAGCCAATAGGTCCCAAAGGTGAAACCTGTGGACTTTGTCAATGATTATTTTTGACTTTTTACGTCTAAAGGTAGCCCGTAACTTTTTTTGATCTCTTCTTTGGGATTAAGTATTTGATTGTCTTGATCCTTATTTTTCATTTTACACTGCAATTTTAGTGTTCCTATGTTTGCTTCTCTCGATATTTGACTCCTGCTTTTTGTGTACGGGGAGGAATGTTATTGTCATCTAGCTAAAACGTGGTTCTTGCAATTATGTGACATTGGCCTCCTTTTCCTCTGCCTTAACTTCTTGGGTCTAGAACTGGTTCCTTTGGCTAAAATTAAAGTATGAAATTATTATCCCACAGGGAAGATAAAAGTATTGGAATTTAGATATTTGGGACTTAGTGCTGGTATGGTTGGCAGGGGTTCTCTTTTGTTTAGATAAAGGATTTTGTGCAGGAGCCTTAATTTTTCTAAGAAGACTGCCTCCAGTACTGCTGTGTGCCGGGGTTGGCCAATATCATGGCTTGCCTAACCTTGAATCCACCCCAGGCCTCTCTCTTCCAACCACCCTACCCGTCCTGCCACGTTAACTCAGTTCTTTTTAATTTCTGCTTGACTCTGTTTTCCTATCTTTGGTTTTCTCCCGTTTCTGCCAGTCTGACTTAAGTGTATCAACAAATGTAAACCCAGGCATTCGCAAATTCTGTTTGCATGTATTGTATGCACAAATCGTGTTTATCCCATTAAAGCTTGTCCTACTGTCTTTGCCATTGCTGGGGAAAACGTAGCACCAAATATTGCTTTCTGTGCAGAATTCAAACAGAAAGAACTGAGTGTTGCAAACAGCATACTTGAGTGTATTTTTCTTGTTTGAAGTAATCTGGTGTGTAGTCTACTGGAATTACTTCCTGAAATGCGTAATGATCCATTGCCAGGTGATACCATGAGTGAGAGAGTAGTACTCCTTTAGGTTAAGGGATGGTTCCGCTAATGGGTAGCAAGGGGTTTTAGGGTTCAAGGAAGGGTAGGGCTAGGGGTTACTTTGTGTTTTCAGGGTTCAGGTGTAGGTAGCATTAAGGGATTGTATAGCTATGTAAAGTTTAGAGATTGGCAGCATGAAGGGGTAGTAACGGTTTTTACGGTTAAACGAAGTCTATTGTCAGGGGTTAGTAAAGGGTGTTTAAGTTTCAAGGAAGGTTAACAGTTTTTAGGCTTCAAGGAAGGGTAGCATTAAGCAGTAGTAATGGCTTTTAGGCTTCACAGAAGGGCAACGTGAATGGTAGAGTTTTTTTTTATTCAGATAAGTGTTGCGTTAACCTCATGCGCGCCGGCCGTTTTCCCGCTGTGCGCTGAGTTTTAAAAAAACCCGCGTTACATGACGAGCTAAGCTCATCATGAGCGTACGACAGGCGTAACTCATGACGAGCTGAGCTTGTCATGAGCGTCGAAGGGGTTAAGGGATAGTAAGGTTTATTTCTGAGTTCAGGGATGGGTAGCGTTAAGGGATAGTAAGGGATTTTTGGGGTTCTGGAAGGATTGCAATAAGGGGTAGAAAGGGTTTTTTAGGAATGGGGCAGGCTAGCATTAGGTGATAGCAAGGAGTTTGTATTATTCGATTAATGGTAATTTAAAATTACAATATATTTAATAGGTAAATTAATTTAATTAAAAATATTTAAATATGAACCAAATATATTAATAATAAAATACTTACATTTATTTTTGGTAGCCGATAAGCTTAAAAAAATGTTAAAACAGGAATTAGAAGGAAGAAGCACCATTCTCTCAAGGAGTAGCATGTTAAGGTTTCTGTGAAGTTGATGATGGAAAGGGAAGGGTGAGCCGGAATGGTGGCTGAGACTGCAATACAGCAACCAATTCCTCTTGACTGTCCTCCTTCCTATGTTGCTGCCAGAGACGAACAAACATTATATCTAATTATCTAGGTGTTCTATACCATTGCAGTGGCATGTATCTGAGCTAAGGCCCAGCGCACCTGTACCTCAACAGCTAGTGCTACAGGGTCCTGGCGCACCCAACTTGATAAGCAAATGGTTAAAAGTCTTGGAGGCGAAGCACTTTTTCTGCTGAGGCGCACAAATTCTACCCAATCAAATCATGTAGCCCTTATTAGCAACATGTAGGCGGAACCAGTGTCCCTCCCTGCAGTATCCCTGAAATCTGCAATGTCAAGCTAGACCTAAAATGAACGCTGGCTGCTGCCCCCCACCTGCAAACACCTGCACTAAATAAGTTCCTAGTCCTTAGACAGTATCCGCTGCTTTTACACTTATTTCTCCATTCTCCACGTTTACACTGCTATGTCTCCACTTTCCGCCCTCCCTTTATTTATTTAGTTAGTTAGTTTTAGATAGCGCGTTCAAGAACCGCCTCCAATTGTGAATCTCTCCGACGTCGGGAGTGGCAACGCGGGCCCCTCTTGTATAAAAAAGTTTCCTAAGTAAATCGTGGTTTTTTCTTCAAAACCGTCTCTTTAGCACCCCTCCTTGCTGGTCTATATTGTTTATTTTTTGCCGACCCTGTCCTGTTCTCGTCTTCCTCTGTATTCGTCTGTCTCTGCACTCCCCGCTCTGCTCGGCTTCTTGATCCTGTTGTAAGCCCACCCTGTGCAGTTGTTTGTTGATATTAGATAACTGTGTGCATGTACCACATTGCACCTGTGCAGAGCGGTGGCGGCCCACGGGACCTTGCCGCAGTGGGGCTGCACCTCAAGGCAGGGCAGGCCGACGCCAGAGCCCCCGACCCCTCGCCTGCCCCCGCGCGCTGCACCTCACACTGAACGGTAACCCCAGAAGGGCTGCAGCCAGCGGGCCGTGACTGAGGGGAAACGCAGAAATAGCCCTGCCCCGCCCGGCGTCACAGCTGTGCCTGTAACTGTCTGCGGGGTGGGCCGAGGGGAGGGGACGTGTGGAAATAAACCTCACAGTTCCAGCGATGATTACAAATACATGTCTTTACTTCCTGTCGCCTCAGCAGTCTTTCTTCTTTGCCACTGCGGCTGCTGTGAATAAAAGGGCGGAGGGGGTGGGGGGGGGGGGGGGGGGCAATGTTTGTGCTCACAATTCGGTTCCCGGGAAACTGCATCGAAGTTGAGACTGATCTGTGCACATATTCATTTCTGCGCCTTCCTCAACTCACCTGAAACGCTCCCAGGTTAGCTCCTCACGATGCTGTTTCTAGGAAACAAGCCCCCAAAATATAATTATCCTAGACAGTGCAATGATGTCGCTTCTTTAGAAGAAGAGATATCACAGTCCTGTCTACCACTACCTTGAATGGGAATTGGATGCATTTTTTAGTAACAAGCATTTGCAATGCAATAGGTCTCGCATTATTTAAGTTTGAGCTATTAGCATTGTAAATGGCAATTGTTTTTTGCTTTATGCTATAGTTTTTTTTTTACATAAAAAGCTTCATATAAAATATGTTTTATTAAAGTTATTTATGCAGTATCTAAATTTTGTTTGCATAAAACAGTATAATAATATCTTAGTAAAAAAGTCAAATATTTTAATGGAAATTCACCAAATGTTCATTTATGTGTTGGTTTTGAAAATAGCTAAATTAATAGCTTTGTCATTTACAATGCCAATAGTTATAACTTTCGCAAATGTGACACCTATAGCATTTGTAATGCAACATTTGTATTTACGTGACTTAGATGTGTTGATATTACAAATAACAATGGCTTTTAATGTTTTTTAATACTTAATAAAAGTGATTGTAATTTATAATGGCAATAGCTTAAACTTTTGTAAATAACTTTTGTGAAGATTATGTTCAGTGTATTTTATTGTAACAAAATCCAAGAACAGAAGTGAAATATTAACATCTTTTTGTGACATTTGTAATAAAGCTTGAAACATTGAGAGAACATATTTGTGCTGTGGTGGTGCTGAGTGATGCTGTGGTGGTGCTGAATGGGGCTGTGGTGATGCTGAGTGATGCAGTGGTGATGCTGAGTGATGCAGTGGTGGTGCTGAGTGGTGCTATGGTGGTGCTGTGGTGGTGCTGAGTGATGTTGTGGTGGTGCTGAGTGGTGCTGTGGTGGTTCTGAGTGATGCTGTGGTGGTTCTGACTGATAATGTGGTGGTGCTGAGTGACTGCACTCACTGTCACTCTGCACTCACTGTCACTCTGCACTCACTGTCACTCTGCACGCACTCTGCACTCACTGTCACTCTGCACTCACTGTCACTCTGCACTCACTGTCACTCTGCACTCACTGTCACTCTGCACTCACTGTCACTCTGCACTCACTGTCACTGCACTCACTCTGCACTCACTGTCACTCTGCACTCACTGTCACTCTGCACTCACTGTCACTCTGCACTCACTGTCACTCTGCACTCACTGTCACTCTGCACTCACTCTGCACTCACTGTCACTCTGCACTCACTGTCACTCTGTACTCACTGTCACTCTGCACTCACTGTCACTCTGCACTCACTGTCACTCTGCACTCACTGTCACTCTGCACTCACTGTCACTCTGCACTCACTGTCACTCTGCACTCACTCTGCACTCACTGTTTCTGCACGCACTCTGCACTCACTGTCACTCCGCACTCACTGTCACTCTGCACTCACTGTCACTCTGCACTCACTGTCACTCTGCACGCACTCTGCACTCACTGTCACTCTGCACTCACTGTCACTCTGCACTCACTGTCACTCTGCACTCACTGTCACTCTGCACTCACTCTGCACTCACTGTTTCTGCACGCACTCTGCACTCACTGTCACTCCGCACTCACTGTCACTCTGCACTCACTGTCACTCTGCACTCACTGTCACTCTGCACTCACTGTCACTCTGCACTCACTGTCACTTCGCACTCACTGTCACTCCGCACTCACTGTCACTCTGCACTCACTGTCACTCCGCACTCACTGTCACTCCGCACTCACTGTCACTCCGCACTCACTGTCACTCTGCACTCACTGTCACTCCGCACTCACTGTCACTCCGCACTCACTGTCACTCTGCACTCACTGTCACTCTGCACTCACTCTGCACTCACTGTTTCTGCACGCACTCTGCACTCACTGTCACTCCGCACTCACTGTCACTCTGCACTCACTGTCACTCTGCACTCACTGTCACTCTGCACTCACTGTCACTCTGCACGCACTCTGCACTCACTGTCACTCTGCACTCACTGTCACTCTGCACTCACTGTCACTCTGCACTCACTGTCACTCTGCACTCACTGTCACTCTGCACTCACTGTCACTCTGCACTCACTGTCACTCTGCACTCACTCTGCACTCACTGTTTCTGCACGCACTCCGCACTCACTGTCACTCCGCACTCACTGTCACTCTGCACTCACTGTCACTCTGCACTCACTGTCACTCTGCACGCACTCTGCACTCACTGTCACTCTGCACTCACTGTCACTCTGCACTCACTGTCACTCTGCACTCACTCTGCACTCACTGTTTCTGCACGCACTCTGCACAACATCTAATTATTTTAGTTCCTAAAATTATCTTGCAGAGTAACCTAAATTGAGGACTGTCAGGAAACACAAAAAGAGTCTGCAGAAAGAAAACCGTATCCATTACACCAAACATTACCAAAGGTTTGCAACTTTTTCGCTGAGGGGGAATACTAAGGAAATACCAATTTTAGGCCTGAATGTGCTGTTTGTCACGTAGTAATATGTTCCCAATATGTGCTGCTCAACCATGACAGCCAAAACTACTTCTACCATGTCATTTCCGAGGGGAGCCAAATGTGCATCTGTACGCTGTTTGGATCTGGGGGGAACATCATGCCCGCATTCTGAGTCTTTAACGAGCTCCGTGGAGCCCACCTTTTTACACTAAAAATAATGCAGGTGATACAGGTGCAAAACGGAGGTTGGGCAGAAGATCGGCATGTCATTTAATTAATAATTGATGATAATCAAATGCCATGCCGATCTTCTGCCCAACCTCCGTTTAACACCTGTATCACCTGCGTTAGTTTTAGTGTAAGAAGGTGGGTCCACGGAGCTCGTTAAAGAAATCAGACATAAAAAGACAAGGCAAAGCCTTCTCTCTGGCTGCTTTAACAAGCTCCGTGGAGCCCGCTTTTTTACAGTCTGGCTTCTTGGCTTGTGTATCACTGCCGTACTCCTGTTCTACTGAACAGGAATCCCTCCCATGCCAGTTCCTTACCTTACTTGCGAAGAGGATCCCACGGTGGGCAGCAATAACGTGCCTCAAACGGTCAGAGGCGAGCTGCATATGCCAGTAATGGCGACTACTACGCCTGTGAAAGCACGACTCGTACGTACGTGCGCTCTTGGGCCAAATAATTTTCCCGGATTATGCAGGCAGCAAGTTTTTTGCGCTGCAGCTGCAATAAGGTCAATTTTCCCAACGTGAGCGCGGCGCCCCTGGCTGCTCATGACGGCGCACCGGGGCGCCGCGGCGCACAGTTTGGGAACCACTGTTCTAAGCATTTTTTTATGCAGCGCCGTTTTGCGCCGGCCTGCGACCAGGAAGTCAGGCAGGCCGGGCGGGACAACCGGAAGTAGGAGGGCGGGAGCCTACCCCGCCTCCCACGGAAGAGCCGCGATTGTTTGGCGCACCGGAGCAGGCAGGAGCCTACCCTGCGCCCCGGTGCCGAAGAAGGGAAGAAGAGTCTTGCTGCCGGTGGGAGCCGCTGCACTGAGGATGCCGGTGAGTGGGGCGTCGCCTTGTTGGGGGGGGGGGGCATCTGTGCGCGCGCGCGCGGCGGCGGACTGTGTATGTGTGTGAGCGTGCATGTGTGTGTGTAAGTGTATGTGTCCTGGAGTCTGTGTGTATGCGTGTGTGTGACGGGGGGGGGGTTGCCTGTCTGGGTGCCTGCGTGTCTGTGTAAGTGTAAATGCGTGTGCGTGTGTGTGGAGCCGAGAGGAGAGGGGCTGGTGTGTGTGGAGGGGTCTCTGTGTATGCGTGTAGGTGACGGGGGTGTGCCTGTGTATGCGTGTGTATGTGCGCATGCGTGAGTGCTGTGTATGCGTGTGGCTGTGATGTGCGCATGCGTGAATGTTGACGCGCGTGCACGCAGCTCAATCCAGCCAGGATAAGCTCGTCACAGTTTCTTGTCCCTCATTCCCCCGTGTCAGACAGCTTTAAGTCTCCAGCCTGGACGCATCCTTCGGATGCGATGTCCAGGCGAGACCTAAAAACTAGACTTAATAAACATATGTAGTGGCTGGTCCCTGTTTAACTCACGCGCCACTAAAGAAACATTCCAGTTTGGTTCTGATCACACCATGCATATACAGCCTATGACTTCCTGTGCTATCAAATTGCTTCTATGTAGCGCTTGTTACTCCAAATGAGGTTTTAAAACTCTACAGCATGCAGCAGGCTAAACCGGAACCCTGGGTTAGAAGTAGTTTGATAGTAAATGATTCGTTTTTTGTTTCTTCTCCATTGTGGGTTATTTGGGTTATGTCTGTGCTTTTAAGCTCTCCAGCGTTAACTCTAGTTTTTTGATGGAAGTAATTCGAATCAAAATAAGAGGTCATTAGTGGGAAAGAGTGACGTGCCCTTGTTATTGGAATGAGTAGACTGAGGGAGGTTTGAAACTAGTTAGGAAAGACCATGGACGTTTCTCTACTTAAGTCATGTTTTCCACATATCACGTAGCTTACCTTTTAAATGACAGAAAGTGACAGAATTATAAAGAAAGAGAAGGTTCATTTTGTTAGTATATTTAAAAAGATATCGTTTCAAGGAGTAAACAACTTGTATCTGATAGAGAATTATAGTCCCAGGTTCCTTACCTTCGAATTCTCCCCAAGTGTCCGATAGGATCCGGAAGTTGTTCATGAGCAGTACCCCAGCGCAGTAGGTGTATTGTCTGCGCCAAAAGTAGCATGTGCGGTGCCTAT
This sequence comes from Lissotriton vulgaris, assembly GCF_964263255.1. NCBI lineage: Eukaryota > Metazoa > Chordata > Amphibia > Caudata > Salamandridae > Lissotriton > Lissotriton vulgaris. The sequence continues at coordinate 325,143,447 of NC_141695.1, read as the reverse complement.
AAAATTAACATCCCAGCAGACTGAAGTCAGTTATTTTCTTTCCGCGCCAGTCACCGCAGATCAGATGGGGCTACCCCAGCCTCTTTTGACTGACCTTTTTGACTTTTTGTCAGTCTTTTTTTTAGATCTTCTGTTGTGGCAGGGTGTCATATAGGAAGGCCAGCCTTCAGGCCCTACAGCGCCTGTCACCGACAAATGTTGGTGACGGGGCTGTACATTGTTTGCCGACAGTGCCTCAAGCGCGATCATGACGCGAAGACCACCATTGACTGCCACGCCATGCACCCTAAGAGCTCTCCTGGGCCCCTGGTGATGCCATCCCCATTCTCATCATCAACGCAGAGCCGGAGGGACGTCATCTGATGCCGGCTCCAGCACCCCACTGGATCCGTGCCTTCCAGGCCGGAGCCCAAGACCTAACACTGTTCCTGGGGGCTGGGACTCTGGGAGGATTGGGTGGGGTAGCTGGACCCTGAAGCATACAATTCCCTAGACCCTAACTGTAGGAAGCTGGCTTTTTATTTAGTATACCAAAACGAGGAATACTATGTAGAAAGTCCAGACAACCCTTATTGGCTTACAGGGCTTAAATTATTAATCCCAAATAGCTCTCTTTTGTGGTAGTGTGGGCGAACAGTTTAGGCTAATGAGAGGGTAGTGTTAATGCACTTGTTGGACACAAGGAGTCAATGAATGAGGCAACTCAAGAAGAAACTCCACACCAATTTTAGAAAAATAACAGGTAATTTTATATATTTTAACAGCAAGAACTTTGTAATTGAGTAAGTATTTTTTGTAATGGCAATTTTTACAGGTAAGTAAAAATTTCACTTAAATGCGTTTTTACGCAATACTGCATTTCTGTGGTGAAAAAGGTATATACTGCATGTAGATAATTGTAAACGATTCTCAGGGGTCCCCTTTAGGACTTAAGGTGCTATGGGGCAAAGTTCCAAAGTACCACTAGCAGTTAGTTTTCCTGCCCTGGAGTGTCCTGGTGCCGAGGTGCTGGACAGGTGGGTAGACTTGCGCGCTACACCGTAGGAAAAGAGGGACCCACCTAGAAACAGCCTGCAGTGGGAAACTTGGGGACAAGGCTGGGAGTTCCCAACGGGGGCTTAGTTTGTGGGGGTACTGGAAGCAGGAGAGAATTGTCTGTTTTCATGGACCTGAGCGAGGTAGCTCTGGTGCAGAGAGTTTTGGTCGGCTGGTGCCCGTGAGCCAAAGGCACCCACAGTTCTCGGTTAGACCTGCAAAGGAGGACAAACAGGACAGCTGGGCCACTCTCTTTGTTGGCCTCTGAGATGCTGACGTCCCTTGTCAACTGCTCGGTCTTTGCAGCGTTGGAGTCCGGATTTGACTCAAACAAGCTTTGGTTGCTGCAAGGGGTCAGTACTCTGGGTATTGGTGCAGGGTCGCTATGGTTGGTACTGGCATCTTCTCACTTGGTGGGGAGACGGATCTGACCTCTTGGAGCACAGTGACTTCTTCCTGGGCGACTGCTGCGTCAGACCCGGTGAACAGCCTAACGGTGAACAGGATATTAGGGGCATGGCCACGAGGCAGATGAGAGCAGACGCTTGAGTGCAGAGCTCCGCGCCGCCCATGGTGTTTATCCTGATTAAGGGCGCAATGCTAAGCCCCTGATTTTCACAAACGAATGAGGAATGCGCCTAGACGACTAGGCGACCTGGAGAGTGACTGTGTAGAAGATCTACTGGGCGAACAGCAGACTTGAAGGAAGCCGAATCGAAGCTGTGAAATGGTGGCGTCAGAAGCTCCAAGAGTCTGATGGGAGCTGCGGAAGCTGGGGCCAATCAGAGCTACTGGTAGAGAAGCCTTAAAGCCTGGGAGCCCATTGTGTGCTTGGCGCCGTCCATCCGAAGGTTTCCTGCGGCTTGGGAGTCCCGGTGCGACCTACTGCCAGAGACAAAAGATGGTGGTGTAAACAGCTGAACGGGGAGCTGAAGCGGCAGGGACCCGGTGCAGCGGGCGGACTTGGAAGTGCCACACTGCGGTCGGGAGGCTGGCTCCTGTGACATAATCGGCAGCGGAGACCTGTGCCCTGCTGCGACGTGGTGCGGAGCGACGATTGCGGTGAGCGGGCCCTACCCCCTCTGCCCAAGCGCGGATTCAGCAGACTGCCGGAGTGGAGAGAAGTGCGTATGGTGGCGCAGGCGGCGAGACTCCCTCAGAAGCAGCTCCACCTGGGAAAGACGCCTGGAGGTACCGAGGCGATCCAGGGGGAGTTAGGGAGCAGGATTGCTGTTCCTGCCTGGGATGCATGCTAGGGGCTCGTAGTGGGGCTGTGAACTGGGAGACCCAGATAGAGAGCAGCACTGGGGTTCTCTGCATCATACTGGGGCAGTGGATATAGGCGGTTCACCTGCTCTGACCGTCCCTGGAGGGCGAGGCATATAGGCTACTGGTGCTGGAAGACGGCTGGCAGGCATGGAGGATGACGCCCCCGGGGTGGGTTTTGAAGTTGGTAGGCTTGAGTAAAGTGGCTTGCGGGGCCTCCTAACTGACCCTGGAGAGTAAGGCGTCTAGGCATATGGGCATTGCTATTGAAGAGCAGCTGGGTGCTCCTCCCTTGTGGGCCTCGATGACAGCGTAATTGAGTACAGTGAGCCACGAAGGTGAGCGTTCTGAAGCCGAAGGGGGGCTTGGCACGGCAAGGGAGAGCCAGAGGAGCAGATGTGAGGCCCATTGGGAGGACTGGTGAATGCCCTCGATAAGAAGTGTCCTAGGCACTGCAGTTGCGATGGCGCTGGTGAATGCAGCAGAGGGACTATTCAAACTGCTGACTCTGCTGTGGGGCCGCGCTGTGCGCTGACCAGTGATGAGTACGGAAGTGGTGAGGTGCACTGGGCCGACCAGAAGAGCGCCGCAGATGACAAATGCTGGCCTGGTGCTGGTATAGAGACCCCTTCAAATCCACCCGGGACGCAGCCCATCGACAGGGGTGGGCGGCATGGAGGCGAGGCCGGTCTGAGCCCAGCAGATACATCTGACGGGTTCTACTGGAAAGTAGATCTGGGGAGCCGAAAGCACAGTGTGGAACGGACTGACTGGGCTGGGTGAACGACCTTGGCGGAGTGGGCCGATCTGAAGGAGGGCGGGAAACGGCGAATTGGGAACAGTCAATCTGCCTGAGGTACGCATGCAGAGTGAGCAGCGGCGGAAAGGAGGTGACCTACAGTGCCGGCTCAGCTTGTTGGGGGATCCCCAAGTCCAAGGAGGTCATGGGGAAACCAAGGGGGAAACAAGTGGGAGCGCCACCAGGACAGGACGACAACACGGCTGTCATGGAAACACGAGAGGGACTGCACCAACACTCGGAGGGGATGCTCCAGCAGCAGGTTGACCAAATACTACAAGCCATTACAGACACTAGGGAAGCCTTGCTAAAGGACATCGGCCATGTGACTCAAGGGCTGGGGTTAGTGGAGAAGTGTTGCTCAATGGTTAGAGCGGCAGACCCTGATGCAGAGGTCTGGCCCGGGACCAGGGTTCAATTTCCCGCCTTAGCGGGTCTTGGGCTCAAAAATTCCACGGACCTGATAGTTCTCGCCTCGGTGCCTCCAATCATGGAGTCCCACTCTGCAACTCTGGGCAATAGCTTGCTTAATCTCCACAACTGCCCCCACAACGCAAAGGATGCCTGGCCTCCACCTTGGGGGTGTCCAGGAGTGGACGCCTCACAGGGAAAGCCAGGATGGGTTCCACAGTGGTATTCGTACAAGTGCCTTGAGACCCTTGCGGGTGAGTAGTGCGCTATACAAGTATCAATTTACGTTTTACATTTTACATTTACATTTACTCCGTGCGGACCACATCAAGCAGGCTGATAGGGTGAAGCAAACCGAAGTAGCCATTGAGGGCCTGGAACCAGCTCAGAAGTCGATGACTGCTCAGATGGCCGATTTTCAGCATAGACTGCGGACCCTGGAGAAGCGTGCGGAAGATGCAGAAGGGAGAAATCGAAGGAACAACATCCGGGTGGTAGGTCTGCCGGAAGGGGTGGAAGTTGCAGACATGGTGGAATATTTGGAAAATTGGCTGAAGGTAACCGTCGCCCCGGAGGACCTGACAACCTTTTTCACCCTGGAAAGGCCCATAGGGTCCCTGCCAAGCCGTTGGCTCCCGAAGACCACCGAGGCCGGTGGTGGCCAGGCTACTTCATTACAAAGGCAGGGATCTACTATTGAGCCAAGCTTGGAGGGCGGGCCCGTACGCAGTGGACAACCGCAAGGTCACTTTGTTCCCAGATTATACGCTCGAGGTCCAACGCCATAGGGTATCGTTTGTGGCAGTCAAGAGGGCACTGCGGGACAAGGGTATTCAATACTCTCTGATGTTTCCGGCGCGCCTAAAGATAACGGTGGATGACAGGTCCTCGTTCCATGAAAGCCCGGAGGAGGCTTGGGACTGGTTGGAGAGGTTTAAAGCAGGAATAGTAGAAGCGGGGAGTGGTGTGCGTATGGACGGGATGAGACCACAACCGCGAAGACCGAGGCGCAATCGGCGTCGCCAACCGACGGGCCAGAGACTGACGGCGACGCAAACGGAGATGGAGCTCACGGCTGCTTTGCAGGCTGTTACGGCTATTTCGCAAGAGGGGAGGGGACCGCTCCAAGAAGGGACAGAATCGGAAGGAGGGTCCCTAGAAGAGGAAGATGAGCATTCGGAGGTCGGAAGCCAGAAGCTGCCCCATGTGACAGCTGGGACAGCAGCGGACGAGATAGTTGATGGGTGACGTAGACATTGGTTGATCCTGATCAGAGTAATGGGCGGGGGGCCAGGAAAGGGGGGCTTCCCAGGGACTTAATTGAATGGTAATTGATTATCCAGAGATGTGGAATAAGGGAGGGCTGTGCATCATGTGTAGAAGAAGACCTCGTAACTACACGGCCATCGCATGGTCTTATTCAGTGATACGGGGGTTGCACATGGGATGACGATTAGGTGTCTGATTCTCTGATGCCTATGGCTTACCTCCCGTAAGTTTGTGTGGGTTGGCTCCTTAGGGTCCTAATGGGTGTGTTTAAGTAATAGTTTGGATGGGTTCTAATGTTGTAGTGCCTGTTCTGGGGGTGAGGGGGGAGTTGGGATGGGTTGGGGTGGAGGGTTTGGGAAGTTGATGACACCAGTGTGCTCGTAGCTATGGGGTGGGTGCGAGGGGGAAAGGCTTGACCTATGGGGACGTTGCATGATTTGAAATGTATAACTTGGAATGTGCTGGGGCTTCATACGATGCAGAGGTGACACAAGGGGCATGCTTACCTGGTGCGGCGAAGGGTACAGATAGCTTTCCTTCAAGAAACACATCTTAACCTAACTGAGGGAGCGTCTCTAAAAAAGAGATGGAGGGGGCAATTATTCTACACGACTTACTCTGCATTTGCCATGGGGGCCCTGGCGTGGATTAGGGCCGGGGTCCCTTTTCAGCCGCTGCAGCATTTAGTGGACCTGAAGGGAAGATTTGTGGCAGTTATGGGACGGCTTAATGGAGTGGATGTAGCTTTATGTAGTGTGTATACCCCCAATGTGAACCAGCCGTCCTTTTTTGAGAGATTGTCGGGGAGCCTAGCACCATATTTCACTATTGAAACGATATTTGGGGGGGGGAGATTTTAACTCGATAACGGATGTGGGAAGTGATAGATCTCACCCCCGCTTTCTGGTGCTCCGGTGCATAGGATCTCCAAGGCAAGAAGCACATGGCAAACCAACTGGCGGCTAATTGCCACGTGGCGTGCCCAACATTTAGATGAGAGAAATTACTCTTTTTACTCCGGCCTCCATGACCTGCATGTGCGGTTAGATGCCGTATTATGCGCCCCTGTGGTTCACTCCAAGGTGACGGGTAGCGAGTGCCTGGCGAGAACGCTGTCTGACCATAACCCATTACTAGTGCAAATAAGGAGAGGGCAGTCATACCGACCTGGCGGCTCCGACCAGAAGCGTTGGAAGATACGGTTTTTGGGGAGGAGCTGAGGACTGGTATTGAACAATACTTCGAGGGGACTGCGACCTCACTAGCGACTGAGTGGGATGCGTTTAAGTTTGTGACTAGAGGGCTCTGTAATAGTAAGGTGGCAGGAGTACGGAAAATGATTTTGACTGACTTGGCGAAAGCGGAAGGCCGGTTGCGGGACTCCAAGAGGGTCCGACCTTGCAAGCTGCGATCTCGGAAGCTAGAGAGGTGGTAGCAGTTCAGGTGGAGAAAGTGCGTTCCTTTGACTACAAGAGCTATAGAGAACGAATGCATGCTGAAGGGGACAAATCGGGCGTGCTGCTGGCGTGGTTGGCTAATCCGGCCCCCAGGGGATTGCCAATATTGGGCTTGGTAGGCCCAATCGGGGATAAACAACCTGTTCCTGGAATATTACACTGGGCTTTACAGTAGCCAGCTGACTCAGGGCCCTGATGATATACGGAGTTATTTGGAGGAGGTGGCTCTACCAAGCCTGAGCAAGGAACAGGGGGATCTGCTGGGAAGGGAGATTACGGTAGAAGAGATTAGGAGTGCGATTAAACAAATGGCTCGCAACAAAACGCCTAAGGTGGACGGACTCCCTATAGAATTCTACGCCAAATATGCGGATTGCTTGGCCATGGGGTTGCAATTGATTTATCGGGAAGCATACAGGACAGGGAGGCTAATATTATCCCCCTTCTGAAACCTGGAAGGGAAGCTACTGATATGATAACATAAAATACCATATGAAGGCATATCGCCCGCTGTCAATGTTGACGACTGATTACAAAATCTTGAGTAGGATGTTAGCTTCTCGCTTACTCCCATATATGTCACAACTGATACACCAAGACCAGTCCGGTTTTATCCCTAAGTGTAATACGGCTGTTAATGTGAGGCGACTACTGCGGCTCCTAGAGAACTGCCAAGGCCTGGTACCGTCTGCTTTGATTCTCTCGGTGGACATAGAAAAAGCATTTGATAGCCTAGAATGGTCATTTCTTTTTCAGGTTATTCGCAAGATGGGATTGGGGGAAGAGTTCTTTAGGTGGACCCAAATACTGTATACATCGGTGACTGCTCGGGTGTGGACGGAGAGAACGGTGTCAGCTTCCTGTACAGTGGGACGAGGGACGCGGCAGGGTTGCCTGCTTTCTCCGCTGCTGTTTGCACTGGCGATTGAGCCCCTGGTGGTGCAGGCTAGATCGGGGAAGCATTATACGGGGCTGGAGATGCATGGAGACATGCATTATATATAGCTCTATGCAGATGACCTGCTGATGTTCTTGGCGGGCCCTGGTTCAGACCTGGTGGGTGCGAGGATGCTGCTGCGGGCGTTTGGTGCGGTATCGGGGCTGTGTGTGAATTGGGAGAAGATTTGCCTGTTCCCGGCGCTTCGGGCAATGGAAATCCCCGACGAATTACATGGAATACGATGGGAGCCATGCTGCCTACCGCATCTGGAGACTAACATTTATCATGGGCAGGCAGACCTTTTGGAGGGCAATGTGAATAGGGCAGTGCGAGGAATCAGGGGAAGCATGACTTTCTGGAGTACTCTGCCACTCTGAGTGCCAGGAAGGGTAGCGCTTCTGAAAATGGTGGCGCTGCCTAGACTGTTGGATTATTTCAGGACGCTGCCAATCTGGATACTGGGCCTGGTGTTTAGGACACTCAGGACTATGGTAGGAGGATTTTTGTGGGGGAGCGGCAGGAGGCGGGTAGCTTTGACCCCAATGATGAGACCTAGAGCGGAAGGGGGATGGGCAGTCCCAGATTTCGAACTGTACTACCTGGCGGCCCTGCTGCAGTGGCTCACGCAGGCGGTTGCACGAGAGTTTAGGGGACCAGATGGTCCAGAGGATCGCCGGTTCTCAGGGCATATACTATCTTTTGTGGTTCTGGGCTAGCGGTTGCGGGTAGACTCGTTGACATATGAAGAGAAAGCGCTACTGGCTAGCTGGAATAGAAGTAGACGTAGAGTGGGTGGGACTCGCCCGTATGCTCCGGAGATACCTCTTGGAATGTGTACAGCCCTTCAGCACGGAGGGGATTGGTCAGCATTAGCAGTGTGGAAAGAACTGGGGTGGCAGATGATCGGGGACTTTTACAAGGAGGGAGCTCTCCTGCCTTATCAGACACTGCAGGATAGATACGGATTGCCCAGAGGTGATTTTTTGCGGCATGCCGCTTTGGTGGCAGCGATACAGGAACACTGAGGGGGAAGGGCTGATAGAACCGCAGACGTCCCCGACATGCCAATTTGTGGTAATGGCCGCAGGGATGATAAAGGCAGTAACGTGCCTTTATCGGCGAATGATGGGGGAGGGGCTTCACACACTGACTCAGCTGCGAGGAAAATGGGAGGTAGATCTGGGTAAAAATACTTGGTCTAAATTAGTGGAAAGGGTGTGGAAGGGTACGCTTAATGCTAGATTCCAACGTATTCATTTCTACATATTACATAGGGCGTACCTAACCCCAGGATAGATAAATAAATATTTTAATGTGGATTCTACATTTTGCCCTAGATGTCGTTTGAATGCTGCAGACTTACAGCTTATGATGTGGACTTGCCCGCAGCTCAGCAGATACTGGGAGATCCTGTGCGGGGTGACGGATAGGCAGATAGAACCCTATATGGGTACATGCATACTGCACTGGTATCCACACACAGCGCGAACCAAGGTAACGAGTAAATTCATCGATCTGGGTTTGCTGTTGGCCAGACGAGAGCTAACGAGCTAGTGGAAGTCCACACAGGGCCCTAGTATAGAGCACTGGAAAACAGAATTCCTGAGTTGGGCGGCTAGCGAGAGTGTGGTCAGGCTCCAATAGGCCCGGAGAGCGAATAATGAAAAAGCGATTGGAACTGCACAGGCGTGGGAAGCTTTAGTGGTGACTTTGACACTGCCGGAGCCGGACTCGTCCTCTTACTCCTTGGGGGTTCCCTCAGAACTAGATGAGGCACACTGAATATAGCTAGGTTGTGGTTGCCGGTTGAAAGGAGGAGGTGGATTCGGATATGGTGGGTATTGTAATGCAGCCCAAACGCATTAAGATATTGACGTACCCTAGCATGTTGTTGATGCTTCGACATTCTTATTTAGAATATATAGAGCGCACCAGTGAAAGGGGTTGGGAGGGAGGGGGGTGGAGGAGGCTCTAACCCAAGGGAGTGCCATGTTGGGTTTCCGTCATATTGGTGGATGTATGAGATATGAGTATCGTTGGTAAGATAGGAAAAAGGAGGGGAGGTTGAAATGTTCATTCTGATGTTGAGGATGGGGTAAACGCCAACCCAACTGTAGACGATGATGTGCACTGTATCCAGTAACTGCCTTTATCAATGTTGGTCCTTGTATGGGGGGATGATGTTTGGGTTGAAAACCAATAAAATACTTTTTTTTAAAATGGTGAAAAGGACATTATGGTCAGTGCCTGCAGGCAAGTGACAGCTTTGCGAAGTCCTGGAAGCTTTCCAAGGCTTTTTGGAGGATGCACAGCTGCAGGAATAATCAGATTGTCGTGACAGGAGCATTTAGGCAGGCAGGGTTTGGCGCTGAAGTCCACCAGCAGTCTGCAGTTCTCGGTTCTTCAGCTCTGTTTGTCCTCCTTTCTTCAGTCAGACAAATCTGACCACCTAAATACTCAATTTGGGGGGTTAAGGGGAGTGAAGGTCTCTGCACCCACTATATGACCACTTTCTGTGGGGAGTGGGCATAACCCTGTCCCAGAATGTCTAATTCCACCAAAACCAATTTGGTGGAATCCTTCTTTGATGGCGCACATCAGGCAGCCCACCGTAGGGGTGTGACTGGCCTGGTAGTGTACCACACCTCCTAGAATAGTTAATTTCCCACCTGTCCTGTTGCCAAATGGGCCAAAGGGAAGGGTCTCGCATCTCCTAGGTCTGGGGGAACCCAGGTTCGCATATCAAGGGTGGCAGGGGCATTGAAGTCACTGGTCTTGATATGCAGATTCACTAGTCATCCTGCTGTAGGAGGTGTGAACACGTTCTCCGGAGCAGGCATAGTTTCTAGCTTCAGAGAGCGCAGGCTTTCACATGTAGGGGGTCAGAAACATGTCTGTGGTGACAGGTTCGACGATACCAGTCAGTCAGCACCCTAAGAGGCTAGTAGGTTTTCAGGGGACACCTTTAGCGTGCCCTCTGGTTGCATGTTTTAATAAATCCTCTACTGGCAGGTGTGGAGATTTATTAAGACAAAGTGTTTGACACCAAACACATAGGACATGTAGCTAGGGAACTCTTAATGACCAGTGCCCAGTAAATATACTTAAGATGGCTTCCCTGCTCACTTGAACTATCTAGCAATTGAACTAGACTGCACAGGGCATATCTGTTCATGCAGATATGTCCTCACATGTAATATAATGCACCCTCCCTTAGGGCTATAAAGCCTGCTGTAGGGGTGACTTACATATATTGTATGCCATGTCTGCGGGCATGACAGACAGGGTGTGCCACGTGGGCATGGCAGATGGGGTGTGCCATTACTTATGGACATGCCCTTTGATGACTCCCGTCTCTTGGGAGTCAAGCGGGCTCTGCGCTGGAGTGTTTTTAAGGGTAGCAGAGCCACAACCAGGTCTTTGGGCCTTTCCATGACCCCTCACCCATCCCAGTCCGCCTTTTGCTCCATTCGTGGGCGCATGGAAGGGGTTTATAGCCGCATCTTTACCCACCTAGCCACCACGGCGCGCAAGCTTCTCAGCCTCTGCGTGGCTGAGGACACGGTACCCTCAAATCCCGTGGGTCAGACAGCCAGAGGTGGGGCAGTCCACTCCTCCTCCCCCACCACTCCAAAAATGCAGCAGCCTCTAAACCCCTCTAGGCTCTCTCCTACCATCATGGGCACCCAGTGGGAGGCTGGATATGCCATCACCTGCCACACTGAAGGTCAATAACATCAGACTGTTGGGTTCTTCAGATTGTCCGAAGGGGCTACTCCAACCCCTTTGTGACTTCCCCTCCACCTATGTCACCCACTTTTGACAGGCTGACGGAGGACCATCTCTCCTTATTCCATTAGGAACAAGCTGCTTTCTTGACCAAGGGAGCCATAGAAAGTGTGCTGACCCCAGAAGTAGGTTGTGGTTGTTATTCCTGCTATTTTCTGGTGCCCAAAAAGGACAGACGCCCTCTCAATTTCTTCCTGAAAATGGAGTTAATCTAAATGCTCACACTTTCTCAAGTCCTGTCTACCCAGGAGCCGGGAGACTGGATAGTAATGTTGGACTTGCACAACACATACTTCCACATCCCCGTCCTGATTAACCACACGGGGGGCATAAGCACTTTCAGTTTGCTGTGCTCCAGTTTGGATTTACCAATGCCTCTCGGGTGTTCACCAAGGTGATGGTTGCCGCTCATCTACGTATAACAGGGGTGCCAGTCTTCCTTATCTCGATGACTGATTGTTGAAGCCAGACTCACTCCAGGTTGTCGTCTTTTCCCCATTCCAGGCTACAGCGGACCTCCTGCACTCGCTGGGGTTCACTATGAGTGTGCCAAAGTCACACCGGACTCCTTCTCAGATGCTTCTTTTCATCGGATCTGTTCTGGACGTTGTGCACTATTGGGTCTGTTCTACCGAACAGAGAGCCCAGGATATACAGTATATGATACAGATGTTTCAGCCAATGATACTAGTGTTTCAGCCAAAGATACCAATGTTTCTGCTCTACCTCGATTTCAGTGAGACTGATTTTGAAGCTGCTGGTCCTCTTGGCCTCCTGCATGTGGCACATGCCCATTGGCATATCATGCTCTACAGTGAGAAGTTCCAATGAGCACAGCATCAGGGCAATTTCTCGAACATGGTCCAGATCTCGGAGGGAACTACAAAGGATCTGCACTGGTGGGTAAAGAACTGCGATTGGGTCAGCGGCAGATCCCTCTCCCATCCCCAACCAGATCTGACAGTGGTGACAGATGCGTCACTCCGGGGATGGAGTGGCCATCTGGGATGGATGGAGATCAGAGGCCTCTGGCAGAATCTGAACTCCACATTAGCATACTGCAGCTCCGGGCGATCCTGCTGGCATTGAACCTCTTCCTGCTCTCCATCAAGGGGATTCTAGTGCAGGTGTTCACAGACATCACCGCCATGTGGCACTGCAACAAATTGCAGGGTGGGGTCATGGAATCTTTGTCAAGAGGGCCTGCGTCTCTGGACATATCTGGAATGTTAGTACATTTTCATGGTGGTTCAACACACAGCGGAATTTCTGAAGGGCAGAGCGGACAAACTCAGCCAAAGATTCCTATGGGGTCATGAGTGGCGTCTTCATCTGGAAGTGGTGCTAGGCCTATTTCAGCAGTGAGGAAAGCCTTGGTTAGATCTGTTTGCCACCCCCGAGAATGCGCAATGTCAGCGATTTTGTAAGCTGGAGTTTCCAAGGAGACTCTAGCTCGTACACGCTTTTCATCTCAAGTGGAGCTCAGGCCTCCTTTGCACCTTTCCGCCCATAACACTCCTGTCCAGAGTTTTCAAGAAGATCAGGAACAAACAGGCTCAAGTCATCCTTGTGGCTCCAGTCTGAGCTTGGAGAGTTTGGTATCCCGAGCTGTTGAGCATAGCCATTGGTCCTCCAATTGGGCTGCCCCTTTGGGAGGATCTTCTGTTGCAGCAGCAGGGGAGATATCTCCACCCGAACCTATCAGCGCTCTGCCTTTAAGCATAGAGGTTTAGCAGCGACACTTGACAGCTTTTGACCTTCTGCCCGAAGTCTGCAATCTTATCTCGGCAGACGGGCATCCCTCTACCAAGGCTGTATACGCCTGCTGTTGGAGCAAGTTTGTAACATTGTGTGCAAAGAAATGGGTTGACACTCTTTCTGCTCCCCTCTCTCAAGTCCTTCTCTTTATCCTTGCTCTTGCCCAGCAAGGCTCTCCTTTGGGCACCTCAATTGGTGATCTTTCTGCTATCTCATCCTTTCTGCAGTTTTCAGATCAGCCATTCTTGTTCAAAACCCATGTGGTGACTAGGTTTTGGAAGGGTTTGCAAAACGTTTCCACCTTTGCCCTTCATTATGCCTCCGTGGGACCTCAATCTTGTCCTTACATATCTGATGTGCGCTCCCTTTAAGCCACCGCACAATAGTCCTGTCAGACTCTTTACCATCAAGACGGCCGTCTTAATGGCAATAGCATCTGCCCGGAGGGTCAGTGAACCTCAGACTTTGTCATCCAAGAACCTGAACATCTACCCAGACAAGCTGGTTTTCCACACAGAAGCTTCCTTTCTGTAGAAAGTTGGCACTTCTTTTCATATAGACCAGTCCATCACCATGCCTACCTTTACACTCTGCCTTAGCCCTCTAATGAAGAGGAGCACCTTCTCTGACTGGACCCTAAAAGAGCTTTGTCGTTCTAACTTGACCGCACAAAAGAGTTTCAGGTAGATGACCAACTTTTTGTGGGGTATGTTGGAGTGAAGAAGGGACAAGCCATACAGAAACAGTCATCTCCCGCTTGTTTGTGCTCTGCATTAAGTACTTCTATGTATTGGCCAAGAAGCGCCCCCCTGAGGGTTTGCATGCTCATTCCACAAGTGCACAAGAAACAGCCATTACAACGCGACAGTTACTACGCATACCCTTAACCACGCATGCATTATAACGCATGCGTGGTTACCACGCATAGCCTTTACCGCGCATACCTTTACTACGAGATACGCAGGCTGCGACCTCTGAGTTAGCACGCGGAGTTCCGGTACTGGATATCTTCCATGCAGCAACGTGGACTTCCCTACACCTGCTCACAAAGCATTCCTGCCTGGACACTCGTTACTGTCGGGATGAGCACCTCGCTCTATCAGTCCTGCAGGACTTTACAGTGTGAAACAGTTTCGCAGACCCACCTTCGGGAAAGTATTGCTTGGCTATCTATTCTAAAGTAAGGAATCTTCAACTAGAAGTCTCTATCAGAAGAACACGTTACTTACTTTTGGTAATGCTTTATTTAGTAGAGAATCTATCTAGCCCCAGATTCCTTACCAGCCCACCCATCCTTCCAAAAGGGGGCTGTTTCAAAAAAGGGGTTGGGGAGGAGGGGGGGGTCTCCCCCACCCAAAAAAACCCACCTGTTTCCGTAGTTTTCTATTTCTGTTGTTGAAAGATATGGAGGCAATCAGCGTAGTTAGAGGAAACAAAGACACTTCCGATTCCTCTTTACGACGTGCAACGTACCTCGAAGAGCTTGGAGAGGTCGTGGAGAGGTAAGGGGAATTTTAGTTAAAAAAAAAATAATTAAGGGATGAGGGCTGCTGTCGTGCAAGGGTACATTTTTAGGGTTCAGGGGAGGGGTATTTGATAGAAGGGTTTGTGGGTGGGGGGAATCGCGCAGGGCAAGAATTTTAGTGTTCCGGGCAGGGGTATTTCTTAGAAGGAATGGGGGCAGGGGGTCGCACAGGGGTACAGGAAAGGGGCTATAAAAAAAATGAGAGCTGGAGGGCGCAGGGGAGCAGTTAAAGGAATTGGGGGGGGGGATCAGAGATAACCTTTATCATGAATATGCCATTATCATGCATGGTTTTACAACGAAAATCGTTGTAAGGGTATGCGTGGTAAAGGCATTTTTGTGGTAAAGGTTATGCGTGGTAATGGCATTCCGTTGTAACACAAGCTTGGTAAAGGCATGCGTTGCAACGGCATGTGTTATAACGTCATACAACCCAAGTGCACCAATGAGGAGCCTGCTAAAAATACAAGTGACAAGAGGAACGGGTACAGAGGTGAGGGGTGAAGGTCTCTGGAGAAGAAGAAATACAACTAGTACTAGCAGAAGAATGCTGTTTAATTTTCAACAGGATATGACATGATTTTTATTTACCACCTTAGTAGTAAATCCCGGATTCCATGATAGATGTTGTTGAATGGAGACTTTCTGCTGTAGCGACTTTCACTACCTCATCCACTATGCCTCCTGACGAAGAACAGATATGGTCCACCCATGGAGTGGCACACTCAGGACAAAAATGCCCATGAAAGATGTTGGCCTTCCCTAAAGCATGACATTTCTACCAGAAATGACTCGCAGGACCCCTCAGGTCAACGTAGGGGTAGAAGAGACTGCTTTTTCCATGAGACTGTCAAGAGTCTACAATGATTGCGACATACCTCTCAGAATGTAGCTGGCTGACAAAATTATGCAAACTTATGGCAGAAGGCCCCCTAGATCTGATTCTCCCGGGTCGTGGCTGGTTCCATGATGGAAGGTGTGTTCATAGTTATGGATGCCCCTGGGGATTGGGCCATCAATTCATGTAAGGAGGCTTGAATAAATGTTGTCTGACTTGCTGTAGACTGAGAGGGAAGGCCACGTCATCCCACTGCATTAGGAGTTTGACAAGATGAAACCGAGGTAGAACAGCTCAGGAAGATAAAATCAAACTTTAAGAAACTGTTTCGCGTCGAGGCTCTGCTTAATATTTTAATGTGTCACTAGCTTTCTGAATGTTATTAGCTGCATTCAGCATGTCTGCAGGGTGTGCGGGACAAGTTTACATTGCTTCAATCGAAAGGCAGCTCTGACTCTTATCTGTAGTGAGCATTATCACTTTAAACAAATACACTCAATGAACAAGTTACTTACCTTCAGTAGCGCCTTGTTTGGTAGAGACTATCTAGCTGCAGATTCCTTACCCAAGAACTATCCCCATTCGCCAAATACAGAAATTATTCACGAGCAGTACCCCTGCGCGCCGGTAAGTGTAGTAGTTTGGGTTCATGTTCCGTCGTCTGCATCAGAAGTGACATTCGCCTATATAGGCGCCACCCCAGACCACCTACATAGGTTTTTTTTTTTTGGAACTTTCCATGACAGGATCGCAATGCCACGAGGAATACGGACCACTGGTGTGGAAAACTAGGGCACTGAAAGAGTAAAGCCCTGTCCCTAGAAATACGTTCGCAGAATTGGAAGGATGGGTGGGCTGGTAAGGAATCTAGGGCTAGATAGATTCTCTACTAAATAAAGCATTACCAAAAGTAAGTAACGTGTTCATCTGATAGAGACTTCTAGTTGAAGATTTCTTACTTTAGAATAGATAGCCAAGCAATACTTTCCCGAAGGTGGGTCTGTGAAACTGTTTCACACTGTAAAGTCCTGCAGGACTGATAGAGCGAGGTGCTCATCCCGACAGACACGACTGTCCAGGCAGGAATGCTTTGTGAGCAGGTGTAGGGAAGTCCACGTTGCTGCCTGGAAGATATCCAGTACCGGAACTCCGCGTGCTAACTCAGAGGTCGCAGCCTGCGCATCTCGTAGTAAAGGTATGCGCGGTAAAGGCTATGCGTGGTAACCACGCATGCGTTGTAATGCATGCGTGGTTAAGGGTATGCGTAGTAACTGTCGCGTTGTAATAGCTGTTTCCCGTGCACTTGTAGTCATTGATTATAAATTCTCCTGCTTATCTTCTGTAACCTTTTCTCAGCACTCAAGGCACAGAGGGGTGAGGCCCATGGGGTTAGTTCTGGACCATCGCCTCACTTCCAAGATTTAGAATGGCCCTCAAGACCTTACTGTTCGAATAAACCTTCGAGACCTGCAAGTGCCTGGATATCCTATTGGGTGATTAGCCGCGCTTTATAAATCCTGATTGATTTTGACACGCAAGCTGTAGTACTGTAATTAGCTCCAAGCTGTCTATTTGACTCGTCCACCACTGCTTCCTGTATATTAATCCTTCTGTTACATTATAGTGTGTGGAAAACCCTTGTGTAGGAGGCATAGTGTGAATACCATTATTTTGGACCTGTCCTTTCTGTCCTTCCTCCTGTCCACATTATGAATGCAGTAGTTTGGGGGAAAGAACAAGTATGGGATAAATATAAGAATACACATGAAAAGTCGTAAAGTACCGAAGCATGGGATCATAGTACAAAAACACAGAAAAGTCGTCTAAGAATAAAACAGGCGCTTCTCGGTTGGAAAAGGTTCAGGACAGGGTAGCGTGGTCAAGTAAATTTTGCCATGAGAATCAAGCTTGAACTAAGTTCTTTTTGAATATTTGCCTGTCTGTCTGAACTGCATTTTGATTGTATTGAAACCCACCAAAACAAAGACATTTTCCTGATCCCTAAATCGTTTTGTTATATTTGCAAGTGTTCCTCAGACCCTGGAGCCAACCACCGTAGACAGATGACCAGACAGATTAAGATGACTGCAAGTGAGCATACTACAGTACCCTACATGGCAGGTATAACTTGACCTCTGCTGTTAACTGTTGAGGGACCACAACCAGTAGGCATTATGCTGATTTTCAGTATTTGTCAGTTTGCCAACAGTGGTCTTCCCGAACCTCTGCCACTAATGGTGGACACCTATATTCCTCCTCCTTGACTACACTGGAAGTCGATTATAGCAGGGTCACTCCCTTAGGAAAATGAATAATCTGCCTACTAGACACCAGAGTGAAGAGTACAGCCTTGCAGGCATCCTAATACAAACATCAGTGTCCTAAATGCACAGTGCTGCTGAAAGGAGTAGAAAAACATATGCCAATTGTTATTTCTAAGATGTGCACCATTATTGGTGCTCAGTGCTTCTAAACTTGTGCTAAAAGATTTGAGGCAACTCAGGACACCATTACAATTATTAGGTAACTGATGGCAACAAAGCTAAAGACCAGTTTAAGGTGCCCTGCACTCCTATTCGTAACCACAGATTGCAGACTTCCTGGAAGCAGCACTTAGCTAACAAAATGAATTTTAATGCTATCTGATTTGGTGATGACTTTCTACCAGTGCCCACTGTTTGCTGGAAATACTGGCTCTTTTTCAAATCAGAAGGAAATACTGAGAGTGATTATATCATCTGAGATAGAGGGCATGCCAGAAGCTCATTGGTGCTTTCCTTAGGACTATACACAACTACAGACAATGTAGTTAAAAGTACTGCACCTGCTTCGAAGATGTCCTGGCTGGAAGTAAAGTGCCTCGAAAGACCACAT
The DNA here is from genome assembly GCF_964263255.1 of Lissotriton vulgaris. Taxonomy (NCBI): domain Eukaryota; kingdom Metazoa; phylum Chordata; class Amphibia; order Caudata; family Salamandridae; genus Lissotriton; species Lissotriton vulgaris. The sequence continues at coordinate 325,125,486 of NC_141695.1, read as the reverse complement.
GAGCGTGGCCTGACGCCAATTGGGTAGGAAGCACAAAGCTGTGCTCCCGCTGCTGAAACGCCATCTGACACTATCCTGTTATTTTAAATCTATCCAGGGAGCCTGAAAGAGATTGCAGGACCCACTGACATTGCTGGCATCCTAGGGGCCGATAAACTTAATTTATGGAGTGAGTCATAGATAACGGCGAAGGCAAGCTGGGCCGACCCAAGATGGCAGCAGCAGCCGATCAGAGCCCGTCACCTACGTGCTAGCAGTTACCGAGCTGAGAATCAGCCGTGAGCTTCCCCACAATAGACTGATGGCTTTGGGGAAACTGATCAACTGCTGAGGCAATGCCAGTGACCGGGACACCCACCTCTGATGGGTCCCGGGAGAAAAGTCCAGGGCGGCCTATGCAGGGCCTAGTCATGGATTCCGGTGGCTGGCAGAGCGAGCAGCGGTGGCCTAAGAAGGCACGGCCAAAGTTGAAGAGGGGCGCTACGATCAATGCAAGTGAAAGTGAAGGAGTTCATCTCCGCCTTCTCAGCGTCGCCCACCCTGCTTCTGAGTTATGGGGTCTGGAGTGGAGCTGATGTGGTTCCGAGTGATGACTAGAAGGTCCCGGCCCACTCTGACCCATCGGACTCCTGACGCCCAGGAGCGCCTGCTGAACTGAGCCTGGTGGCGACGGAGAAGAGGCCGCCCGTCTTATGACTAGAGGAGAGGCAACTGCTGGGGGCCAGCACGAGGCCCCGCGGAGAGTCGACTGCCGGGTGTGGAGCAGGAAGGAGGCTTTTGGCTGGGTGGCTATGGGCATTGAGTGGTGGGGGGGAGCTGTGACCAGGTACAATAGCAAAGCAAGTCCCTCCCCCCTCAATACTTTGACTAAGTGGCTTGGTAGTATGCAGCTCTGGATCTGGACTGCTGGTTGGCCACTTTTGTCCCCCATGGGGCCCATCAGGTCCCGATGAACTGAGGGGAAGGAGTTGCAGTGGCAGCATTGTGGAGGACCTGACAGTGGGGGCCAGAGCAGCTCCATCTATAAAATGAGGCCCAAACAGTGGTCACGGCGGCGGCTGCTGCTGAGTGCTAGGTTGCAGGGACCCTGGTTGACTGCGAATGAGTCCACATTGCATCGGAGCGGCATCCGTACTACCCGAGTCCGAACAAACTGTTGCAGCCAGCTGAAACAGCATTTATCTACTGCTGCCTCTCCGGGGTCCCTGTCTGCAGCCTGTGTTGGTGCATACAGGCCTGGTGGAAAAGTGGAATTAATGAGTCAGGGCAAGAGACACCGATTCCTATAGCCCTGTGCTCCCCACTGCCTGAAAAACTGCATCAATTGCAGAGACTAGAACTGAGGTACATACCTACAGCCGCCCTCCCTGTGGGTGGCTACCCCTTCCCCCCTTTGCCTTCCGTGCGTTGGGGTGCTATTACTTACAGTCCGGCCTCAGCAGGAAACTGAACAGTGCTGGGCAGTGGGGGTTGACCTGGGGACTTATTTTCTGCCAGCCGCTGCGGACAACCTGAAAGGATTTAAGTGGCCTCCAGAGCAGAGAGTAGCAAATACTAACTGAGTGCAGTGTGTAGCTAACGACTCAGACTTGAACCCTCACCGGGTAACTGCAGCCATAGGCACTTATCCCGAACCAAGAAGCAACATTGCCCCCCCTGCCTCCTTGACATTGGGAAAGTAAACAGAAAAAGGGTCCAGCAGATTGGAGGTGCCCCCGCAGACGATGGTTTATCACCCGCAAGATGGTTAGGGCACCGGTCCAGCGACCCCCTGAGGGCCCTACGATCCAGGATATCCTACGGTTACAGCATTGTGGGAAGAGCCAGAACCCAAAATAGATACCCTAGTAACTGATATGGGGATCTTGCGAGACCCTTGCCGCCTGACTGACCTGGTCACCACGGCAGAGAAAGACCTAGCAGAAGTGCCTACTGCACTATCTGTCTTGATTGAGAAATTCTCTGCAATGTAGATGAAGATTCACACACTGGAACTTGCGAAAAATCAATCACGCTGCAATAATGTTATTGGTGGGACTACTAGAGCACGTGGAGGGCAATAGTATGCTGAATTAATTTGAAAAGTGGCTGTGAGATGAAATTGGAAGAGATGGCTTGTCCCAGTTTTATGGTCTGGAGAGAGTAAATAGAGTACCAGTGAGGCCCCCGCTGCCTGGGGCCCTCCCCACGCTTAGTGGTGGCACGACTGCCCTATTATAAAGACCAGGGTCATATACTGAGCCAAGTCAGGAAGAAGGGGGACCTCGTGGTCCATAACATGGTTAGAATCTTCCCAGACTTCTCACAGGAGGTGCAAAAGCAAGGTTTTACATTCCAGGAAGGTAAGAAAAAATGAAGACTATTGCAGATATCCTACGCTCTATTATTCCTGGCCCATTTGTGGGTGGTGACACAGAAGGGTGCACAGTAATTTCAGGCTTCGCAGGAGGTTTGGAATTGGCCAGGCCAACGCCTTTCGGATGGAGCGAATCTGTGCTCATGTGATGGTCATCCTCTCTGAACCAGATTGCGACAAAAGTGTCATACCATCAGCTGGACAGCGCCATCCAGAGTGGAGGCCCGCTGGGCATTTCGGAGGGTGATGGCGGTGGCCTTGAGCAGCAAAGAAGTGGGCCCCACGACAACGAGAGACCGTGATAAAACTCAGAACTATGATTTGGATCTTTGGTCCACCTTCTCAGGGGATTCGAGCTCTAGCTTTCCCACAGTGACTCCTGGAACTTTGGATGAAATAATTTGACCCTGCATATTTGTTGGTGCACATGTTTAACCCTGAAAGTATGATCCTCCTGGGTGGCGTTGAGGAGTGTATAGGAATTAGATTTGCCTCCTGGGTCTCCCTAATCTTTTCTCCTTGAGCAGGAAGTTGGATGGGGAGAATACAAGAGGAGGGCTCGCTCTAGCCATGACTGCGAAGTTAGTACGGCATGTGAGTTCTCCTGAGAGCATTTGTGTGTTCTGGTTGCATGTTTGAATGGGAGGTTTCTATCTGCTTATCCCGGGGAGCTGGATTTGGGATGGTAGATTTATTAGATACATGGGGAAATACGAGTTGCACCTCCCTAAAAACATAGGGGAAGGTCCACAACAAGTAGTGAAATCACGGGGAGGATCTCAGCAAAGGCAGGTGAGATTTTGGAGCAGTAGTAGGATAGAACAATGGCTACTCCCTTAAATTACAAAATACTCTCCTGGAATATTACGGTAATGCATACCATGACCAAAAGATACAAAGTGTTTCATATCTGAATAGGAGGGGAATTTATGTAGTGTTGCTAAAGGAAAGTAGGGATCTGCTTTACAGAGACGCTGGAGAGGACAGGCCTATTACACCACATACTCGGCTTATGCCAGGGGAGTATTAATTTGGATCAGCGTGGGTGTCCCCTTTCAACATACAAGTGACCTGATAGACCCAGAAGGTAGATATGTAGTAGTTACTGGCCGCCTGGAAGGCGAGACATAGCCCTGATTAATATCTATGCTCCAAATGGTGGACCAAGGTAAGTTCCTAACTACTTTATCTGTCCCCTTAGCCGCATAAATGATCCACTCTGTGATCTTAGGGGGAGATTTTAGCTGTGTAGCAGACCCAAGGCTTGATCGCTCACATCCCCCACTTAAGGACTCCCCGGTCCCAAGGACTGCCAGGAGTTTTGCAGACTAAATGGTGCTTAGTAGATTAATGCCGCCAACTGCACCCACAAGCAAGAGACTGCTTCTTTTTAACAAGCTTGCACGACCTCCATATACGGCTATAGGCATTCTTCTGCACCCCTAACATATATGCTTTGTTTCATGAGGTAGAATATCTTGAGCCCACGATATCGGACCACAATCTGGTATTGCTACACCTAAAATGGGAGCACCCACGTCCATGCATACCAACTTGGAGACTTAAACCAGAGTCATTGGAGGACCCATTATATCGTGAAGTCATTGGGGAACAAATTAGGCAATATTTTGAAGTTAACACTGGGACGAGCTCTTCCCCACTGGTAGAATGGGAATGCCTTTAAGGCAGTGGTCAGGGGAAAATGCATTGCTGAGACAGAAGAAATCAGGGGCACTCTGATGCAGGAGTTCATGGAGTGGGAATGAGAACTGAGAGAGGTAGAAAAGCATAGACCTGCCCAGATCTACCGCAAGCCCTACAAGATGCTAAGGAGACATTTGCGGTCCTAGTTGAGAGGCTCAAATGTCTCGAAAATAGAAACTATGTGGTTCAGGTGCATGAGAAGCGTGGACAAATCAAGGACTTTATTGGCCTGGCCTGCAAACACGGCTAAGATTGGCTTGGCCAACCACTGGCCAGCATTTCAAGGGGAGTGGGGGTTGAGGACTAGGTACTGGGGTCTCTAAATTGGAGACCATCAACACCACACAGCATTATATGCAGACAACCATTTACTATTTCCCAGAGACACCACTTTAAATTTACAGGGTGCTCGGACTATACTAGAGGAGTTTGGCTTGTGGTCGGGTCTGTGGATAAATTGTTTTAAATCTCGCTTGTTCCCTATGAGACCGAGTAGCAATCCACCGGAAGCCTTGGGACAATCACTCTGGGAACCTCACTGTCTTTCTTATCTAAAAGTGAACATTTTTGATGACAGGCATGAGCTGGGGATCAGGACGCAGAAGGGTGGCACTCTCCAAGCTGGATCGTTCATCACAAGATGGAGGACTGGTGGGACAATATTTTGAAAACAACTATTTTTCTGCCAAACTTCAATAGTTTACACAATGTGTGGCAGACCGACTGAGTCCAGAACGTAGCTTGGGACCATTTGTTCCAGAACAGAGTAACCTGGCTGGATAACTATTGAGAATGGGCCATCACTCTGGAATTCAGGGACATTTGTCGTTGCTGGATATGCTGTTTGCAAAAGACACAAACCCAGATCCCGACCTCCCTGGAAATGCCCATAACCTCCCACAGGGGCAGTGACGAAGCCAACCGCAAACACCCGAAAAGGGGTATGTCCAAACTTCCGCCCCATAGAACCTGTCAGTACATAGTACTGTTGGTAGGCACTATTAAAGCTGTCACATGTTTATATAGGGCTTTAATGTTAGACCTGATTAGACCCCTAGACATGTTGAAGGCACTCAGGGAGGAGGACCTGGGGACTGCCATACCTGATGCAGATTGGGCCCATATCCTGGAACGAATACCGAAGGCTTCAAGAAATGCCCATTTTAAACTGATCAATTACTAAATCCTCCACACTGCATACCTTACCCCTGGACATATTTGTGCACAGTGGGCTGCACCCAGCTGCATAAGTACTGGAGGGAAGTGATGGCGGTAGTGCCAAATGCAATCTCTAGGGAGGTTCCCTGCACACCTAACCACTGCTTATTGAGCTGGTATCCACACCCCCCCAAAACTAAGCTCATGAGCCGCTTCTAAGACCTATTGTTTCTACTATCATAACGCGAACCGACATAACACTTTAAGGCCCCTGGTAGCCCTCGCCTCTCCACCTGGCAAAAAGAACTAGAAAGGATATGAAGCGAAGTGCTCTTTAGAGAAGCCAGATGAGGCATGTGATTGATGGAGTTCACACAGGAATGGGAAACAATAGTGGACGTCCTACAAAAACCGAGCCGAGCTCTCCCGTACTATTTGCTGCTGGTTCGCCTGCCCCAACCCCCCACCCCCACGGTCATGATCAAGCATACTGAAACTAGCTGTGCTCACCTTGTAATGTAAACTCCTTCGAGACCTACTTGTGTAAGTCTTCCCAGACTGTGGAAAGAAGAAATAAACCACGTAATAGTAACAGTGTACAACCCAAACTATCTGATGATGTTAGTCCGGCTTTGGGGTTCTGCCTTAAGTGGGGTGAGGAGAGAGCGAGGAGCGAGGGCGAAATTCTGTTTTGGTTATGTAAGTTGAGATATGCAATACCTGAGCGTACAGAGGGGAAATACAATGGAGTTGTAATTAATGTGTTTGCCAATCCAAGGTGTTCGTAGGCAAGAAGTATTTGTACTATGTTTACTGTAAAACTCTTAATAAAATCTGTTTAAAAAAAAAGACAACACAAGTGTGTTAAGGCCGGCCTATTAAGGATTGCACCTGCCCAGGTGTAACAACGATTTGTAGCCCAGCAGATAGTAGATGGTATGCCATAGATACTGAAGGAATGTATCTGATTATATTTATTTTTATGTGTGCATTTATGTGTCCATTATTGTCCATTGTGTGCTCCTTGCTGTGTCTGATGTGGCCCTACTGTCTGGGTGTCTCAAGTGATCCACTTGCTAGGATGTTCAACGGTTCTCTTAATGAAATGCCACTGACAACTTGCTTACTGTGTCCCAAATATTCTTCCTGTTAGTGTCCACATTTTCATTGTTAGTGTGTCGACGATGTTGGTCTGGTTGTTCTTTCCACTAAATTCTTTCTGATGTCATGTCTCAAATGTTTTTCGCTGTGGGATGCCCCATATTTTTTTTCTAATGTGTCCTAGGTGGTGTTCTTGTTGATATGTCCCACACCTTCTTGTTAGTATGACTTTGCTATACCTAGTCTAAAGTCCCAGATATTCCTTCTCTTGGTATGTCTCTGATGAAACTGCTTTCCCAAATATTCCTATAAATCAGCCAAGTTGTTTTTCTTCCGATTCAACTTGGTGCCTCCAATGTTTGTTTTTGTCAGTCCCAAATTTCCAATTAACAGCTACCAGTCTCCTATCTTCATCACTCTTCTTAAGAAAATCTCATTGTAGGTGCAGCGCTTCCTGATTTTAAACAAAATAAATATGAATTTTGTCTAAATCATTTTTACATATTCAGTCCAGAATCACTGAATATGATCACAAGGGGCTTCATGCATTAAGCCAGCTTATCAGTGCATTTTGATTCATGATGGCCAATAAAGCTTTCAGCAAAGGAAAGGGGGCAACCAAGAGGTGCTCCTCTTACCTTGTGATTTTCACTTGTATTTACAAATGTTTCGCCTCAATTTTTGCAGTTGTAAAGCATGAGCAGTTTAGTGCTTGGTCATAAAGTTCTCGGTGTAAACTGTCAAAATTTGACCCCATGCGCTGTGCTCTAGCAGGCTGCACACATTGGGAGCCACAAACACTGGTCTCACCTGTTCGCAATGTACCACTGCTACTCACATTGTGACTGTGTGCTCTGTAAGTGATGGGGGATGTGGTGCAGGTGCATAGTGAATGGAGGGATAGAGGTCTGTTGGTCGATGAAGACCTCCACCCCAGCATGGGCTACTAGTATTAATGAATGCTGAGAATACTCTTTAATATTCAGGCCCAATATGAGGCTCTTTTTGTTTAAGGTAGTGGTAATTGTCTGTCCACCTCTTGACAAAGCCTGGGACCAATCTTGGAGTGCCGGGAGTTCCATCTGATGATCTTATGAAAAGCTAGTGTTGTAGAGTAGATATCTACTCTTGAATGAGGGAACTCTGCCCAGGACTACACCTCCAGCTCCATTGCTAGCCTGGGAATCGAATGTTACAGTTTGAACTTTTTTTAGTCCTATCAAGTCAAGAGACTACTGAGCTCCTGGGCTGAGGAAGATCTGTATCATATTTTCCTCGGAAAGGCATCAGAGCTAATTGTGAAGTTCTCGGTTATAGAATTGACAAACTTGACTACCCGACTTGACAAATTGTGTGGGCAGATCACTTCATCACCCTGTACTTCAATTGTTTGTCTTTCAATATGCAAAGCGCTTAAAATCGCTTCCAGTTGAGCACTACAGGAAATGTGTTTGGTCGTGTCCTGTGTAGCCGCTAGGAGAGGGTCACTTGTATGTGAGACCAGTAGGACATTTTATTTGACCTATTGCACCATCTGGTTACAAACCAGTATTACTAATACTGAGTGTGTTGAGGCTGGATAAAAAGACAGTGTTACTATTTTTTATGTTGGAAGAATTTGGCGCAAGTGCAACAGGCATTGCATGAGGGTATTTATACTGCACTGTGCTGGAGCGAAACGCTTGCACTCTACTGCCATAAGATGATTACTCAGTTCGAGTAGCCTCCACATGGTGGGTTCTTGCAGATAACGGAAGCGATATAACACTGTGAAAACTGTGTTAATATTTCCATTACTTGCAATTGTAACTTCAGTACTCCTAGTCCATAAGCTTTCTCGCGTTGTTTGCACCCGCTCTCTATTAACAGACGCCAAGTGTTTTGCAGAGAAAATTTTAAAGTCCTTTGTTTTATTTCTATATACAGGATGCGAAAGCGAGATCAAGGAAGTGCACCAAATTTGGGGGATCGCGTACCTTATGTGATTATTGGGGCAGCCAAAGGTGTTGCTGCTTACATGAAGTCAGAGGTAAGAAGATATAAACCTCACGATCATCTGCTGTCTCTTCTGCCCTTCCTTTTTTTTTTGTACCCTGTTTTCTCCATTCATATTTTTGCACATGACAATCAGTGTTTGCTGTATTTGAGAAAACCATATCCCTGTCACCAACTATCTAGAGTCTTATAGGCCCTAGTGTAGTCTGGAACACTCGCCCTGAGTTGAAAGATAGTAAAAATGTATCCTACGCAGGTCATCTTTATCAGAATCGTGCAATATGAGACTTTCTTAGGGGAAAGACGGGGGGGGGGGACGCGAAGAATGTGCTGCTACTTTGTGCTGGTAGTGTGGTCGGAAAGGTAGGAACCATGGTGGGCAAAGAGAGATGCATAACTGTAAGAAATTCGAAGCCTGGATGAAAAATGTGGTAGAGGTGCTTTATCTATACTAATATAATAAAGAGAGAGCCCAAACCTTTTAAGCGGGTAATCTCGGGAACCACAGCACCAATCACAACACCCAATACAGCATTAGAAAGGACAGTTGCAGCAGATGGACATAGGCTACACAGCTGCCCACCATATACATTAGAAAAGTAAAAGAACCTTACCGGCAAAGTAGTCCCTTGTGGGTGTGGGCGGGGCGCGGCATGACAAAAAAAAGCGTTCCTTAAACGTGTGCGTTGTGCTGGGGGGCGTGTGCTGGGGGCGTGAACAAGGCCAATGGGCGTGGCAATTGCAATTGCGCGACACCAAGGGGTGTGGCCAATGGCCGCAACAAATGGCAACAATCGCGCGGCACATCCTCCCTCCCCTCCCCTCCCCTCCCCCCCAAAAAAACGTGCCTTGAGGGCATGTGAAAAACAAACGTGTGCGTTGGCCCAGGGGCGTGGCCAAGGCCAATGGGTTCGGCAATTGCGCGGGTGCAAGGGGCGTGGCCAATGGGCACAGCAATTGCCGGGGCTTAGGCGGGGGCAGACGCGACTGATCGTGCCTGCGGGGACAATAACTGCACAGTATCCTGCGCGCTGTTAACCAGTCAACTCTCTGCATAAAGGACCGTGCCTGCTGGGACACTAACTGCAGCGTCTCCTGCGAGCTGTCACACACTCAACTCTCTGCATAAACCAATTGACACCAGGCGCACAACATCAACCAGGGCTGGAGCCGGGCTCAGGCGGCGGATGACGCAAGTAAGAGCGCCTGCTGGAACACTAACCTTTGAACTGACTGCACTTTCCCATAAGCGCAGTGTCTCCAGGGCGCCGTCACCCACTCAACTCTCTGCATCAACGACTTTACACCACAAGCACAACATCAAACAAAACTGGAGCCGGGCCTCAAGCGGAGGATGACTCGATTCAGCGTCCCTGCGGGGACACGAAATTTACAACTGAATGCACTTTCACACACGCTTACCTGTCGGAAGTGGAGTACATACACACTAGAGACATCTGCTTCGAGGTACACACAGTATCTGCACACAGGAGCCTAAATATTGTGACACTTCATGCTAAAAATGTTGTCTTCCACAAGATTTTAAAATAAATTTCCCTTGCCTATTACACACATTGCACATATCCTATTTCATACCTGGACAACGTCGGGACGGGCTGCTAGTGGGATTTAAAAGCCTGAGAGTGCCGAGAAATAGCAGTCTTGGCAACTTCTGCAATCCAACAGAGATACCATTTAATGCAATCATTTTGTCTGGCCCTCTTGTCTTTACTTCTTAGAAGACCCAAAATGCTAACCCATATAATTTAAAGGAACCTAGGTACTCAATATACCAAGCATTTACAATGCAATAGGTCTCGCAGCATTAAAGTTTGAGTTACTGGCATTGTAAATGACAATGCTTTGCATTAATTATTATTTTTTTTTAATTTGCAATTGGTATATAAACATTGTTTGTGAATGGTTAGCTGATGTGGTGGTGTTCCCGAGTGATGTGGTGGTGTCCCCGAGTAATGTGGTGGTGTCCCCGAGTGATGTGGTGGTGTCCCCGAGTGATGTGGTGGTGTCCCCGAGTGATGTGGTGGTGTCCCCGAGTGATGTGGTGGTATCCCCGAGTGATGTGGTGGTGTTCCTGAGTGATGTGGTGGTGTTCCTGAGTGATGTGGTGGTGTTCCTGAGTGATGTGTTGGTGTTCCTGAAAGATGTGGTGGTGTCTCTGAGTGACGTGGTGGTACCCCTGAGTGGTGTCTTTGAGTGATGTGGTGTGTGAGGGTGAGAGGGTTGTGAGGGTGAGGGGTGTGAGGCTGTAAGGGCGAGTGAGGGTGAGTGAACGTGTGTGAGGGGGTGAGAGGGTGTGAGTGAGGGTGAGTGATGCAGGGTGAGGGTGTGTGAGGGTGAGGGGGTACGAGGGTGAGGAGGTGTGAGTGAGGTTGAGTGAGGGTGGGTGAAGGTGAGTGATGGTGGCTGAGGGTGTTAGGGTGAGTGAGGTTGAGAGGGTGCTGCTTTGGTGCTGCCCTGGGCCACTCCCAGCCGAGTATTGACGCTGTGGAGTTGGTCCCGGGCACAGAATTGCGGCAGCCATCTTGTGTGTGGGTGGGTTTTAGCGCGCTCTAGTTGCGCATAAAAGGGGATGTCCACTCCTCCGCTCTGCGGGCGCGCCTGACTCGCGCCGGAGTCGTGCCAGAGTCCTGCCCGTCTGCGCCGGTCCCCGGCCGACCGGGCTCAGGGACCAGGGACTCTGTCACCTCTATTACATATACCCCCTCTGCTCTGAGAAATCTACAACCCATACACTGTAACCTACCCCCTGCCTGTCTGGATCGCATTTCTTTATTGGGCATTGCGCGCACTGCCTCCTCTGCTCATTCTATTACCCATCCCCCAGTATGCACGGATAATCAAGAGTCACGTTTACGTGTCTTATACTTAAACACACGCTCTTTTGTAAAACATCATGTTGACCTATTTATCCTACTTACCGATGAGCGCCCTGATATTCTTTTAATCACTGAAACTTGGCTAACTGATGACTCCCTCCCCGATATCCTGGCAGCCCTACCCCCAGACTACTATATGTTTAACATCAATCGTCCCCCCGGCCGTGCCGGAGGCGGGGTGGCAGCTGTCATACGGAAGGAGCTTAAATTCATCTCTACATCCTCCTTCACTCTCGTCGATGTAGATAATCTTATCATCAGTCTTAAAACTGGAGAGGGAGCCCTTACTCTCATTGTCCTCTATCGCCCCCCGTCCTCTATGCCTTTGTTTCCTGCCACTTTTAGCGAACAATTAGTAAATCTGCTCACCTCTTCTGCCCGACTCGCCGTTTTCGGCGATTTTAACTATTGGTACAATGACAGCGATGCTGGCCCCCATGCTGCAGAGTTGTTTGAAGTCCTCTCTAACTTCAACATGAATCAACTTGTCTCTTCCCCCACTCACGTCGGGGGTCACATATTAGACCACATCTGGACTTACAATCTCACTCTCTCCTGTCCTGTGGTTACCCCCTGTATTTGGTCGGACCATCATCTAATTGACACGGTGATTACAGTCAAGGGCCGTGTTAAAGCTCCTGCCGTAGCAGGCGGGGTCGCCCGCAAATGGGTCACCCTCGATTCGCAAGGTTTTCTATCTTCCCTGGCAGACACTCAACCTCCATTGCGCAGCAATGCGACAGTCCAGGCCTTGGAAAATGATTTTTCCGTCTGGATCACTAAAGCCAGCGATCTTTTCGCCCCCCTTTCCAAATTTCCCCGTTCTCGCCACAGCAAGTCACACAGGTGGTTCAATACCTCCCTGAAATCCCAGCAGCTTAAACTACGTCAGATGGAACGCAGGTGGAGGCGTTTCTACTTACCACTCGACAGAGAGGCTTACGTTGAGGCACGAAAACTATACAAAAGTGCAATCATAGCTGCGAAATCTTCATGCTTCTCTGAAAGAATTTCTGTTGCCCCCAACAAGTCCAAGGAAATATTCAGTATTATGGGCGAGTTGACGTCTGATGCCAGAACCCTCCCTTCCCAGGTCCCCACCCACCAATCCTGTGATGCTTTAAATAGCTTTTTCACTGAAAAGATCATTAAGATCAAGAACACTATCCCCCCGGCCCCTCCTGCCGCTCCACTTGCCCCTTCCCTTGGTAACCCATGCTCACTATCACACTTTCCCCTCCTTGATTCTCCCTCCCTCGCCAAACTTGCCTCTCGAGACAAATCTGGCTCCCCCAATGATTGTTGCCCTCCCTCTGTTTTCAGGGACATCTGCTTGGCGCTGCCGAACTCCATCTTGCCTCTACTAAACACCTCTCTCGATGCCGGCATTGTACCCAACTCCTTCAAGGAGGCTGCCTTGGTACCATGTTGAAAAAACCTGGAGCCGATCCAGAGGACCTTGCCAACTATCGGCCTATTTCTCTCCTGCCTTATTTTTCTAAGATCTTGGAGGCACATGTCACCTGCTGCCTCTCTCAGTTCATTGAGTCCTCTAGCTACCTTGAGCCTAACCAAGCCGGCTTCAGACCTGCCCATTCTACTGAGGTTGTGATCTTGGCGGTTATGGACTCTCTCAGGAGCAATGCCGACAAAGGGTCTCCTCAGGCTCTGATCCTTCTGGACCTGTCGGCAGCGTTCGACACGGTGGACCATAACATCTTTCTCCAACGTGTCGAGCAAGCCGGCATCCGAGGCCCGGCCCTGGTCTGGAATAAATCCTTCTTGACAGGCAAAACCCAGGCTGTTCACCTGGGCCCTTTCACGGCTACCAAGGAACCATTCATCTGTGGAGTGCCTCAGGGTTCCTCTCTGTCTCCCCTGCTTTTTAATCTTTATCTTCGCCCGCTCATCCATTCCTTGAAGAGCTGGTACATCACCGTCTTCAATTACGCAGACGACCTGCAAATCATCTTTCCTCTTAACACCTCTAACGCAGCTCTCGACTGTCAGGCGGTCATGCTACATATCCAGCAATGGATGAACCTCAATCAGCTTAAGCTGAACCCAGGGAAGACAGAGCTAATTCTTCCGGGCACTAGCTCCATTCATTGGGGCCCATAGTTCTGGCCTACAGAGTTAGGCCCCCGCTCATCCATGCTAAGTCGGCAAAGAGACTGGGGGTCATCATTGACTCAGAGCTCTCCCTCAAGCCTCAGGTTGTTGCAGTCGTATCCTCGTGTATGTTTCAGCTTCGGAGAATTAGGAAAGTCTCCCATCTACTTTCGCCTGAAGCCCTGATACAAGTTCTGATCGCCCTTGTGCTCTCCCGCCTGGATTTTTCCAACTCCTTGTATCATGGCCTACCGAAATACCTGCTTCATAGGCTGCAAGTCGTGCAGAACCAGGCGGCCCGACTAGCCTATAAGATCCCGAAGTGGCAGTCTGCAAAACTACTGCTCTGCAAGCTCCACTGGTTGCCGGTCAAACAGAGAGCCGCATTTAAGATCGGCTGTCTGACCTACAAAACTGTGACTGGTACGTCTCCCGTCTTTCTAAGGTCCCTAGTGACTCCTTACCGTCCAGCACATAACCTTCGGTCATCCCATCTTCAACTTCTGACTGCAGTCCCAATTAAACTCAAAAAGTATGGTGGCTGCAGATTTGCTCATCTGTCTCCCAAACTTTGGAACCAGCTGCCGCTATCGCTCAGATCTTCCATGTCTCTGCTGGAATTTAAAAAAACTCATTAAAACCAATCTTTTTACACAGTCTGGCTAGCTCCCCTTCTCTACATCTCTCAGTACCACCCAGCGCCAGGAAACCTATGGTGACAGAGCGCTATACAAGTCTCCCTTAAGATAAGATAAGAGGAGGGCGTGAAAACATATGTCAGTGCCCATGGTCAAAGCAATTAGGATGTAATCCACCATTCTCCCCCTCTCCTGGACCCCATTCATATTCTAATCAGTTTTCCCTTTCCCTAAAAAACGCCAACTACTTTATAAGCCGGCCCACGTTCCCCTCCCCTACACCCAGCTCTGCAGGTTGCAAGGGAGGGAGGGAGGGAGGGAGGGATGGATAGATACATACATACACACACACACACACACACATTACAACTTTACTTTCTTAATAAATCATTGTCACTAGATCGTATTTATTAAGTATAAATTCACTCACTGCTCTATCTCACACGCTCAGGAGCAGTCACACTCGGTCCCCGCGTTCTCTCCCACGCACTGGCCAGTCTCTCTCAAACCGATGCATGTATTTCTCGCTCACGCACATGCATTTCACCCTCGCTCTCTCTCACACTCAAAGCTGATTCCTCTTCTATATCTCCATCACACACGCCTGCCCTCTACGGTTGCCCTTCTTTTCGCACATTCGCCACTCTCTCCTCCACACTTTGAGGCAAAACTCACTCACTCCCAGCCCTCTCGCTCTCTCACTCCCGCATAGAAACATACACACACTCCGTCACACATACATATAGTATTCTACAAGCAGGGCAAGTAACTTTAAAACGTGGACTACCTTGTACTTTTTCTGGTCCAGTATTTCTACTGTACGAATTTTAAAACTCACTTCCCCAGATCTCTGTACAAAATACATTTAATTAAAGCAGCACAACTGCAAGTGTTGATGGCACGCGCTCCCTGCGAAAACTTTCACCTCCAGTTTCGGCAAGCCTGCAGGATGGAGGGGGTGGGAAGAGGGGTGGCAGCCACAACACACGGAAGAGTGGGGGTTTTACTGGTAAACTAGGCAAGGGTTAAAAGGATTATGGCCTCAGTTCGTCTGGGCGGGGGGCTGGAGGTTGCAATATAATTATGGCACCGGGTGGATTAGGCGGGACGCGCCGTGCACTAGACATCGCTGACGAAACTCGGAACTCTGTTGGTACAACTCGCAGTGTGCTCATCTGCTGAGAGCGGAGCGGCGTCACAACCCCGAGCCTGAAGCGCTACCCGCGGTGTTTGCAGTGCCCTGGCCCGCCCCTCTGCTAGCCCCCCAGTCACATTTCTGCTAATGACCCGCTGTTCACCCGCTGATTACTGCAATATTTATTTGTTGGTCATGATGCGCTATTCCCTAAACATGGCACCCGTGGCAGCTTAGTCAGTCAGTACGCGCACTATGGCCCAGTTCACGCGGTTCGTTCCTTTTGCTTTATTGTGACATCAATGCCGGAGACAGAATTTATATAGCGCGAACTTTACCTGAAGGTGCCGGTAGTCCAGGAGCAGCAGCCGCCAGCCAGGGCCCCCGCGCAGCAGCCGCCGGAGAGGGCGAGCATCCACGGACGTCACCTTTATCATGGGGCTGTGGCGCGCGGCAGGGACGCAGGCGCCTTGAGCGTGCACATCGGCAGCTCCAAAGACTGACTCGCGCGTGTGACCAAATCCCATGCACGCGTGGCCAGCTCTTGTCTCTCCCTCTCCCATTGACGATGCTGCGCGCGTGGCTAGCTCTTGTCTCCCCTCGTTGTCTGCTGAGCCGACAACTTTAGTTCTCGGCGAGAACGCGCTTTCACGCACTTCTAGCAGAGACCTAAAAATAACTGTTGTTGCCAAGGTTTTATTAGTAATGCATATTTATTTATTTCATTTTTATCATTTATAGAGCGCAGGAATATCTGCGCTGTAGCAGCCCTTGAGAACAGCCAGAATAGGTGGATCAGAACAGTGAAGTTTAAAAAGAAAATTCTGAATGATAGGTATTTGTTACAGAGACGGATGTCCCTGGGAAGTTGGTTCCAGAGTTGGGGTGCTAGGTAAGTGAAGGATTTGCCTCCTAATCAGGTTTGTTTTATGCTCGGTACGACTAGGAGATCTTTGAACCCCGACCGGAGAATTCAGGGGGTGGAGGGGTTCCGACCAACTTGTCAGACAGGTATCTGGGTCCCATTTTATTTAAGGCTTTAAACACCATGCAGCATACCTTAAATATTATTCTTTATTTAAGTGTTGGCAGGCAGTGTAGTTTGCGGAGAATGGGGTTTGAGGCTGTTCTATGGGGAGCACTGGTCACTAAGCGGGCAGCCGTATTCTGGACTACTCGCAGTCTGTTCAAGGAGGTTTCCTTAGTTGAGATCAGCAGGGCATTACAGTAGTCCAGGCGACTCAGGACCAGTGCTTGTACCAATGCTTGTACCAGGGTTTTACGTGTGGAGGATGGGAGAAGGGGGAAGACTCTGCAAAGCAATCTTAATACATGGAAACAGGCCCTAGTGGTTGTAGTAGCATGCTTCTCCAGGCTTAGTTTGTTGTCAATTTGGACCTCTAAGTTCTTAAATACATGTTTTGGGGATGGGGCTGGGCCCAGTTAATCGTGCCACCAGTTGGGTGACCAACTAGCTACTGCATCTTTGAACAACATAATTTCAGTTTTTTCTGTATTCAACATAAGTAAGTTGCTGCTCATCCATTCTGTGATTGTTTTCATACCCTCCAAGAAGGTGGCCTCAACGTTTGTGGAGCCTTTGTCGAAGGAGAGGAGTAGCTGTGTGTCGTCAGCGTAGGATTATGATATGAACCCTAAGTTTCTCAGAAGTGTTGTGAGTGGGGTGACATAAATGTTAAATAGAGTGGGACTTAAGGATGAGCCCTGGGGTACGCCCTTTGAAACCGTGGTGGTCTGAGATTTAAAAGGGCCAAGGTTGACTCTTTGGGTTCTCTCCTTCAGAAAATCAGTCCGCCATTTTAGTGCGTTGTCCGGAATGCCTATGGCTCTTAGTCTCTCTAGCAGGATCTGGTGTGAAAATATGCTGGTGTTATTTCTTACAAGAAGCGCACAACTATTGCTCAGGGACGACAAATCCCTGACTTTAGTCATAGCATCCATTAGATTGTGGTGAAAAACATAAGAACTTAGGGGCATATGTATCAAGCCCATTTCCCGTTCGCAAACGGGCCAATTCTCAGAATCAGCCCATTTGCGAACAGGAAAAAGCCTTTTGGGATGTATCATCCCAAAAGGCCCTTGCAAAATAGGGAATCACAAAATTTGCGATTCCCTATTTTGCGAATGCATTTAAGGAATGCAATGTAGGAAGCACCCAAGTTGTGCGATTTTTGGCTAAAGAAATCGCAAAATACCATCAACTTCAGGTTGGTGGTAATTAGCGAATTAGCGATTTCTTTGAAAAATGCACTTTTTAGCAGTTTTCAAAGTACCATGTGGTGCACATACATGCCCTTAGGGTATGTGTGTGCGTCACATGTGCACATATACATGTTTCAGGGGTGCAATAGGGTGTCCTTTTGACACCCTTGAAATTATATTTTGCGAGTACCTAATGGGTACTTGCAAATTGCGAATAAGGCCCATAGGAATGAATGGAAAGGTATTCCTTAATAGCGAGTCGCAATTTGCGAGTCACAATTAAGGAATATGTAGGAATCGGTTATTATTACGATTCCTACATACATTGCATTTTGCGAGTCCTTAATAGCGATGCGCAAAACAACGCTATTAGGGACTCGCAAATCGATGTTTTCATGCGTATGTACCTTAAATACCTACCAACTTCAAGTTAGTGGAGGATCATCGCAATGTACTTGCAATCCTTTTTTTTTGTCCGTAGAGCAAGTGCAGTGCAGAACCCACTGCGTTTTAACAAGTGAATGTGTCTATATAGTTCCACTTTATATATTTCAGCCGAGCCAAGTAAGAAACAATGGGTGAACTAGTCCTCTTGGCTTTTTATTAATCAGTTGTGGATTTACTCATAGAAATAAAATTGTTGACGTTGTGACCCTGTATGCTTTAGTTCATCAAGACGAAAAAGGTCGGGCTGCATCCTTCATAGAAATGGAGAGTACCCCATTAGATAACAGGATTACGTTATTCTGAAAAACATATGATGGCAAAAAAGCTTTGCAATACTAGCATCACACAAACTGCTCTGTGCTTCAATGTACTGTGGTAAGATATTGGAATAATTGTCTATAATAGATACAGGGATATTAGAGACAGTATGCACCTGCATAGACTGTGTGCAGATGATGAGCAGAGCTTGTTCAGAGGCTGTGTTCAGGTAGCTTGTGTTCCAATTGTACCCATTCTAGTTCGAGGTTGAGGTGGCGGTGGATTGTGTCCAGAATGTATGCAGTTTTGTGCAGAATGTGTGAGTTGGGATTATTTAGTGAATAGGTAAAAATTGTGTAGAACCTTTACCTGTAAAGTGTGTTGACAACTTGTTTGCAGAACTTGTGTACATGCTGCTCCGCTCAGCTATAGGGGGAGAATGGCTCTGGCACCCCGCTTAGGCCGTCACCTACCCCGCCGGACTTTGGACATATATCTTGTCTCTTTCTCCGCTGCTTACTCTTTCCTGTGGACTCCCAGCTCTCCCTGGCCCTTTTTGATCTTGATTTTCTTTTTTTCGATAAAAACTCCTGTTTTGGATATGTTTTCATTCTGTAACTAACATGAATATTTTTGTAACTTGTAACCTGCTGTTTCCTTATGTAAAGCGCTCTGATACCTCCTGGTCTAGCCAGCGCTATATCAAACTCAAATAAATAAATGACCATTTATCAAACTAAGAAAAACAATCAAATCTAGTAGTACAATCAGATGGGTACATACTACCATATAACCTGTCCCATGTTTTCTTTAGGATCATCTTCTATAAAGTTAATTCTGCAAAAATAACATATCCCTTTGTCAAATTGCTTTATAGGTAAAGTAGAGCTCAGCATCTCGTAAAAAATCCCTGCCTAAAAGCGTACTAAACAGTCACGGTCCCAGGCTTACTGAGGGAAGTGGCCTTAACTACATTGTTAAATTGGCTGAGATAGCCCTGAAAGTGAATTATTTCATGTAGAAGTCTATTTTTGTACCGAAGGGTGTGGCAATGAGAGCATATTTTGCCCTAGATATACTAAATCATTTTGTAGGAGATCTTGAACAAATTCTTACCCAGTCTGTTTCCAATCTTCGTTTCACAGCACTTTCCTGTTTGGCAGCGATACATACATGATGTATTCTTGATGTGGAAGGGAACAGAGGAGAAACTAGGGAGTTCAGTGAATGACTTAAGGACCAGAGTCTTTCCATGCAGCATAGTTTTAACTGGCACCTTTTCAAAACTGAACAAAATTGAAAATTTCATGGTTGAGAGAATCTCACCCCAGAAGGCCAACAAAATCTGATATCCCATGTTCAACAAAAGTTTGACTTCCTGTGGTCCTCAAAATGTTATTCCCTGTGGTCTAGATAATCTTTACTTCCATAGGTTACACAGTGAATATTCAGAACACTGGGATAAGCAATGTGGAAAGTGCCTTATTAAAAACACATAGTTAACTGTATTGAATCCTGCCATAATTAGCACGGTTGAAAAGACAATAGTTTGAAGTGTTGAACATTCTATGGTTAACCATAACAGTCAATAGTTTTGAAATTCAGTGGTCCACCAGAATATAAACCAGGATGTCCAGAATCTTGTGGTCTACAGTTTTGAAAAACTGGAATGCTGGAGAAACCCAGTGGTCGATAGTATTAAAATAAAATGTATGGCAAATAGTACAGAAAACAGTTCTTCTATTATACTGAAACATCACCTCCATCTATGATTGAGATGAGATTTATGAAACATAAGTGCCGTCCTGATCCTGTGCAATATGCTGACACTGACATGCACAGAGAAAGCCCCGGAACTGTTACGTTATGTTATGCTACCTCAACTTATAAAGCGCAACAGCTGCCCCAGCAAAGGGGCGTCCCGGCGCTGACAGCAGAGCAACTGACACATGCGGATGGAACAGATAATCGGACTACGGGCAAGGGAAAAGGTGAGTCTTAATGGCCTTCCTGAATTCTAGATAGTTGTTAAGGCCCCGAATGTGAGCAGGACGTGCGTTCCAAAGGAGGGCAGCTTTCCTACGAAAGGAGCGGCCTCCAGCACGGACTCTGCGTGTCCGGGGGACCACCACCAGGTGTTGACCCTGTGAGCGGAGATGTCATGAGGGAACATTAGGTGAGAGGAGGTTGGCCAGGATAGTAGGGGTGGTCAATTTCAAGGCTTTGAAAGAGATGAATAGAACCTTGAATTCAATTCCCCTGCCAATGAAGATGAAGAGTGGCGTCAGACACCGGGCAAGACCTGCCCAAACCCAGAGGGGTTCTTGCTGCCGCGTTCTGTGCCCTTTGTAGCCTCAGAATTTCAGCCTTATTGGACCCCAGATATAGAGAGCAGGCATTGTCCAGTCTTGAAATTAGACGCCTGAATGATGACCTGTCGTGTGGGTGCATCAAAGAAACCCAGTAGGAGTCTTAGCCCTCGTAGTAGTCAGAAGCAGGTCCCTGCCACCTTTTTGGTATGAACTCGGAAGTTGAGTGACGAGTCCAGCCAGACCCCCAGATTTTTCACTACCGCCACAGGAAGGGGGTACTACCAAGGCTAGCGGGCCACCAGAGTTCACTCCACTGAACATGGTCCTTTCCCACCAGCAATACCTCCAACTTGCTGGCATTCAGCTGGAGACGTTGGTGGTCCTCCACTCGGCGACTGCCGCTAGGTCGCCCATTAAACTTAAGGGCGTTCCGCTAAGCGTTGTTCGAGAGCGCCACCATCAACTGTGTATCGTCGGCGTAGGAGACCATGGTCAGTACTCTGCTCTTGGCTACTGCAGCCAGGGGTTGGACGTGAATATTGAATAACAGTGGGCTGAGGGAGAAACCCTGTGACACCCATTGTTTGAGTGTGGCTCCAGAATCCCAGATAGGCTTTCCCAAGATCTGAAGATCCAATCTGTGCACTTCCTCCTTGTGCTATTTTTGTGTTGGTAAAGGTTGATGGGAAAGGTTAATGGTCCCTTAGCTGAGGGTGTGTAAGTAAGGCCATGCATGAACTCAGAGTGGCTTTAAGTAAGGTTGGGATTAATGCAAAGCATCACAGCGCACGCAGTCTCTTGCAGGTGGGCCTGGGGAGTGTATTTCACATTGAGGACAGTGGTTAGGTGTGATGCCTGAGGTACTTTGAGGTCAGTCCCACTTCTGCTTTTTCTCCTTTCACAAACCTGTCTTGAAAGGAAAGTGTTTCCGTCTGGTTACTAGATGGAGCTGTTGTCTCACTTTCTAACATTCTCTCTTTCTATTTCCTCCCCCTTCACTGCTTTCTGTCCTGCGGCATATTCTTCATTATGTGACCTCTATATGTCCCCTTCTTACAAGGCCTGGTTGTGTCTATCTCATGACATTGTTTGGCTGTCCATCACCAGTTTATCTTTACATTCTGTTTTTACTCCATCCTTTCTTATTTGTTCATAACCTATCTTTTTGTCCCAGATGTCATGCCCCCCCTTTCTGCTAACCATTAATTTTCTAATTTTTCATCTTTCTCCCATTCTGTATTCTTACCCTGCTCTTTTTTCCTTCTCTCCATCTCTTCCCATTCTCGTTTCCATCCTCGTTTCCATCCTATCACACTACCTCCTCTCTACTGCCTCTTCATCTCCTCTTGTGCCTTTCTCTCATCTCTTTTCATGCACTGTTTCTTCTTTCTTGTCTTGTCATCCTGTTTCTTTTCTATCAATACCCTCCCTCTGTTACTTCTTTTTTGTAAACCTCTCCCCAGCCTGACTTAAATCTCCACTGCCTCTATATCTTACCCGCTCTCAGTTCTTTTTTTTCCCCATCCTTTAATTTCTTTCTGCCTATCAGGAAAGTAACTTGCATTCCCGAAAATCTGAACTAGATCCCACTGATTTCTTGACACTGTACACATGCAGTAAAAGTGTAACCCTCCAAGAAAGACATCTTCTCTGTTTCCCATTTCTGTTATTCCTCACAGTCTTTGTGGTCGCAAACTGTGTCCTCTTGTGTTTTATGTCTACTAAACATCCTTTAATGAATACTTGTCAAGAAAGAATTACACTCTTTGCTGAGAGCCATTGTCCTTCATGTGTCACAACTTAAGGTTGGGCTCCAGTGAAAATGTGTACAAGCATTCATTCTGCAGGACCTATTATGGCTGCACAATCTAAGGCTATTTGACTCCTGTTCCAAAACAGACTGACTCCTTTGTTTTTTCTTATGTATTTTTCAGGATCCGATCTATGTGTTGGAGAATAACATCCCTATCGACACTCAGTACTATCTGGAGCAACAGCTGGCTAAGCCTTTACTGCGCATCTTTGAGCCCATCCTGGGAGAAGCGAAAGCAGAGTCTGTTCTGTTGAGTAAGTGTCTCTACTACTTTCTTTCAGCATCGCCTTCCTACACCTTTTACATTGCCTCCCTGTCCTCCAACCCAGTCCCTTTCCCTGACAACTGCAGGCCTTGTGTCGCACTTCTTCCCGAAAAGCCTGAACTTGCAGCCATAACCCCTACCACTCTAAAGCCGATTTATAAGACGACAGCAACTGGGCTCCCCAAGACAAGTTGCTCTAGCGTCTGTTCCCCAATACCTGCTCCTCCTATCCTTTTGCTCCATCTCCTTCACTACTGTGCTTTCACAGACTGGACGTTGATCATTTGGCAGATCCGTACCAACCTTTTTCTTACTTCAACAGAAACCTCTGCTGAGGTACAGGAAGATAATGGGGATATGTCTGAGGTCACACACACACAAGCCTCAGCTCAGGGTAGAGCACCAACAACTACAATGAATGCACAGTGGGGAATAGCAATTTGTCTTGTCTAGTAAGATATAACCGCACACAAACAAAAGAGGAAGTGGTCCCCCAGATCACTTGCAACACATTGATTTTCTAATATCTGCTACTCTGAGATCTATGTATTGTATGCAATATGGTTTAGTGTCTACCTACTGATTAAGAAATGTGGGTAAATGGTAGTAGGAGCACAAATTAAACAGTGACCTATGTGCAGATTTAAAATCTGGACTTAGTTAAGGTGTTTTGGTGGAGAATGAGCAGGTTAGGTAGTAGATGTGAGGTCTACAGGGCCTTAGTTACCCAGTTAGTGGTTGCTGTTTGCTGTTCCTTTCATTTTATGCTCTCCTAGTAGTCCGCTCTGGTGCTGATCTATAATACCCCATCCTGTTCTCCCTATACCTGTCAGGGTTCTAAACACTTCCTCATGATACCTCAGTGAATTAATAAACGTTGATGGATAGCAGGGAGGAGGGGGTCAGATGGATGGCATGCACTGTTGTCCAAAGTGCATCTTTGCATTTTTGAGAACAACTATTACTAAGCTTGGCTTAAAAACATTTGCTTCTTTGTTTCTGTCTATAATTTGTTGACACAATCTACCATTTCTAGCCCTTGTGTCTGTCATTCATGCTGTTATGTTTTCCTTTCCTTAAAATCTTAATAATTTTGCATACTTTTTGAATGAAAAATTGCCGTGTTACTTACTGTTGACTTCTCGCTGTCTAGGAGGTATAACATCATATCCCTGCTTCCTCATTGTTACATTTTCAGTGTATGTTTTTTCATTTGCATTCTATACATAACATTAATCAAAGAATCTCAAGCTGTAGAGGTTATATTTCCATTTAATCACGCATTGGTGGTTATCAGTTTAATGGTTGATCCCATCTGCGAGTACTTGAACTGGAAGAATGTTTGCTGTGGCCAGGTCAAAACTAAAAAAAAATGTCTTGCATTGATCTTAGATTTGTTGAGTATTTAGATATGGGAGCTATTCCGTGGAAGGCTCTAGGCCTTTATTCCTGGCAGTTTCTTACTGGACGTGTAGCCACTGCCAGTTGGAAACTATGTGAGCTTCCATCAAAATTTACATTTCACTTTTGTAACATTTATTTTCCATTGTTTATTAGCTGCGTAGTTAGTTACTGTCAAGAAGTAGAATACTCCTAAATTGATTTGAAAGATTTCCGCAATTTGGGTTGCTGGTTTTTGGCACAGATTTCTCTATAAATTGGTGCCAGCCCACCACAGCTTCTGCTTTTTTTTTGCTGCCTTGATGTTTTGTTGCCATGTTTTAAGTGAGCTAAACGTGATGCCTGATAACAGAATTTAAAGATACTTTTCAGCTACGTTCATGTCCTGATTCTTTCACTTAATTGCGTTTAGTTTAGCTACCCCCATTATATTTGATTTAGGGTCATCAAAACAGAGAAGCAACACGACCAGCTATAACAGTAAACTTGTGTTGTCCTTTTCTTTAGTTCGAGTTTTGTTGAGAGCTCTTTTTTGGTCATAAGATACTAAGCCCCTTACATGGTCACTGAGTTCTCCAGTGATGATCTATTCATGTCTATTCATGGTGCTTTCTGCCAGTGTTGGTCAATGCCTTTATCTTGAAATTAGATTGAAAGATGAAATGTTCTGCTACCAGCTTTTCTGTTGTAGGTATTTGATTGTCTTAGATCCACATAGGTTGATGATTCCTAGGCCAGACCTGATGAAATGCTTGCCCGTTCCAACCATCTATAGTGACCCACAAGAATTCTGTAGACCATTTTTAGTCTGCATCTTTGGGGTTAACAAGCCTCCTGTACTTTGCCCTTTTGGAACAGATGGGCCATTGTAATGATTTTACACCAGTTAAGGTTGATGATATTGGTAAAATTGTTACTGAAGATTTTCTTCCAAACTGGTGTTCAGTATGTTGGGCCTTTTTTAAACCTCTTATTTTGAACAGATTTGTGTTTTGTATATTATTAAGTATTATAATAGTGTTAACTTGTGTCTATTTGCGCATAAGGTTCTTAATTTCATCTTGGAGCCTTCACATAAATTTATTTTCAAAATTGTGACTTCAATGAAAAGATCTTCTTTTAGCGAGAGAACAATTTGCTTGGGTACATTTTCCTCTGATGGTTATTACTAACCATAGATTTGTCACCTTTGAATACTCCCCAAATGCCAGAGTGGACCCAGAAAACTTTTTCAAATAAGTGTTCCAGCACACCGCTTAGTGGCATTATGTGGATCTGTGCTGCCTCCACACTACCCCACCATGACTGAACAAAGACTTATGTAAGCACCACACTTGCATGCTGTTGTCTTTCTAGGCCCTCCGGATCGGATCCAGAACTCTACCCGATGATTTCTTTTTCTTCTCAGTTTTCTAACAACTCCTAATGGTTTCAAACGTGTGCTAAGGAACAATGACCCACACAAAACTAAAGCTGTAAAGCAGTTGTTGGTCATAGACCCACTAGAGGTGTATCTTTGGTGTCTGGGCACTGGACACAGCTCTAAGTTGTGCGATACGTGCACTTTTATCCATCTAAAGAAGATCCGGGACTGGGAGGCAAAGCAATATATTGCCAAACACAAGTGGTAGTCTCAGCCGTTGCAGAGGTTCCATTCCAAGGCTCAGACTTGATCTTGAGGTCGCGCCTGCAAGACTTTGTGCTCAAACGTCCTCTGATCAGTCCACACATATGAAAGCTAAGCAGGACTTAACCCTATTCTGCCACTCTGTGTCCAAAGGGAAGGGGCGAGGGCGCCAAGATGAAAGTCTCACCCCATTGAAGTCACTGAGTCAATTCCTCATCTGATCCTGACTCCCTCTGAATGTTTTCTTGGACTGTCGTGAACCTCACAATAAATTGTAGCCTTTAAGTAGGACATATTGCATATTTCAGTGGATTTATGGCTCTCTGATATGCCTTCAGTCCTTATAGCTTCCAGTCAGGTTACCACTGGAGGATCCATCCCTGGTGCCATTTGTCTCCTTGGATCCAGTTACCAGGCCTATATCAACTCCGATACAGACATCTACTCCAGACAGACTTCTATTCCAGTCTTGAGAGCTACTCCAGTATCTGCAACTCGGACACCGGTACGGACACACCCTGCACTGGAATATTATGCGGTGCTGATGCCAGTGTTTGACATCGAACCAACTTGCCTACCAGTGCAGTGTGGTAAATATTTGATTTACCGTCCTAATTTCTATGCAGGTAAGTACTTAAACAAAAATAACTCAATCGGAAAGAAAGACGCAGAGTCTGTGGTGTTAGAGTTCTTAGGGGTTTTATTCCTTAAAAAGGAATGGTTCTGGTACCGGATATCGAGTTCCTGACACCACTGGGGTGCAGGAAGGGATAGAGCATACTTTATTGACAAGACATAACTTTTATACTTAAACCATATAATGAATACCAATACAGTAGGCGTAACAGCTGAGAGAAACAAGATAAAAACACACACGTGTTAGCAATACGTAATCAAAAAGGCGTGAACTGGGCGTGAACATAGAGGTGTGTGCTAGAAACGTCACATAAAAGTGTCACAAGTGGGTGGATACATAGCAGAATCTTGCAGTGTCAGCAGAAATCTGAGGTCTGGATGCGCGCGCAGCTGCATGACGTGTGATTGACGTGGAGCTGGAGGGTGCAGGGGGCTTGACATTTACACTAGCGGAAAGAGACAGAAGTCTGGCATGTCAGATCCACTCGTACCTATATCATATCTAATATCTGATGTTTGGGAACCATATTATCTAGAGGGAAAGGTCTCTTGGGCAGAGGCTATTCTATACTGACTGTGAGTGCGTGTATAGGCGTCTACGTGTCTGCATGAGATGCGAGGGGGCATGGGCCTACCATGGTAACAGAAGCTATGAATTACTTGCACAGAGACAGTGAGGCCGGGCCCTTTGCTCTGCAGCTGGAAGAATGTTTACTTGAACTAGTAGGCAGGAATGTATGTTTGAGGAGCGGAGCAGATTATTCGAAGGTTGAATACAGTCTTGGCAGGCAGCAGGTTGAGCTAAGCGCCGTTAGCCGCGCAAGGAGTAAGGCAGAGGTCACGGGTACAGAGGCAGCCCAGGCTGAGGCGTTTCAGAGTCAGAAAGCAGAAAAAAACTCGATGGCAGAATTCAGAGGCCTACTTCGCCAGAGCTGAAAAACGTGTAAAGTACACCACAAAAAGACGTTGGCATGGCATACTTAGGAACGGAATATTCAACCCGTTCAGGGTGGATCTGAAAGAGGACATGTTAACGTTGGACGCAAATGTATTTGCGTCTTCATAGCTGGCACAGGAGGGAAGTTACATGCACTTTAAGCTCGTACATGGAGATGGTGGGGTACACGTTCGGGAACATTTCTTGACCATAAAATTTATATTTCCTCATTAGCGCAATGAAATAACAAACACGGAACCAGTCGTCATGCACCCAACTCTAACCCTGTACCTTTACTGCCATAAATATAATCAAAATATAATGCTTATCAAAAAGTGTTGATCAATGGTATCAATTCATACTCCATTTTCCGTTTGTTTCTTGAAGCAATATTATTAGTGAAGTCCATTATTCCTAAGCAGCCAGCACATGGACAAGGGAACACGTGTTTCATTGTAACAGCACTGCCTCTTCAAGGATTCCCTGAAGACAAACGTAACTCTAGGTCAATTTGTGGTTATTTCTTTATGCAGAGTCTGACAACACACCAGATCACAGGGTCGACACGGGTGGCAGATTTCAGAAAACTGGACTTAACAGGTGAAGATGGTGTCCAAAGTAGAAGTAAAGGAAAATCTGATCAACATTATTTGTGATAAGCATTAGGTTTTGAATTTATTCTCCAGAAGTGACTCCACAGTAAAAGTGATGAAATTATTTGAAAGACAGACCTGTCAAATAATTGGTGAATAAGTGCTTTTTCATGTTTCACTAATTGAATTGTTGTCTTTTGCAAAGCATATCATCCCTTCCCATGCTCTAGTATCCTATTATTATTATTATTATTATGACCTCATTTATATAGCGCAACGAATCATCCCCAAGCGGATCTCTCGGCGCCTGAGAAGAGAACCCTTGACAGTGAGATCTTTAGAATAGCCAGGTCTTAAGCATTTTTTGAATTGAGCTAGATTTGAACACGCACTGATTTCGTCATGGAGACTGTTCCAGTGGCTGGGCGCCAGATGATATAAACATTTTAAGCCGGAGGGGAAACTGCATTAATGGTTGGAGTGTGCGGGGCATACTATTCTCTTGTGCCCAAAAGAGGATGATTGGTATGTCTTGCTTTCCACTCATTATCGTAATGAATCCGTATACATTGATTTGCAGAAGGCCAGTGGGCTTGACACTTCATCTGATGCAGAGATTGAGTCACCATTCCTACCCGAAGATCGTATTGTAGATGCCTTGACCAGTAAGAAGAATACAAACTTGTTTCCAACCACTGCTCCGGATAGGAAATCAAAAAGGGTTGATGCTTTTGACAGGGGCTTGTTGTCTTCTGCTAGTCTAGCTTTGCGATTTGTAAATGCTGTTTGTCTTCTGGGCCATTAAACACATGTCCTTTGAGGCATGGCCTGCAAAATCTTGCAATTATGCAGGACCTCTTTGGCTTAGACGGTTTATGATGGACAGGACGTGATTAAATAAGTTATCGGCATAGGTCTGGATACTATAGATAGTCTGGGGAGGGAAGTTAATCCCAGTGTTGTCCTTTATCAACACGTTTGAGTGTGATCCACAAGACTCTCCGGTGATGTAAATTGATACTTGTATAGCGCACTATTCACCCGCAAGGGTCTCAAGGCGCTTGTAGGAATACTGCTGTGGAACCCGTCCTGGCTTTCCCTGTGAGGCGTCCACTCCTGGGCACCCCCAGGGTGAAGGCCAGGCATCCTTAGCGTTGTGGGGGCCGTTGTGGAGATTAAGCAAGCTATTGCCCAGAGTTGCAGAGTGGGACTCTATGATTAGAATAGGCACCGAGGCGAGAATTATCAGGTCCGTGGAATTTTTTTGAGCCCAAGACCCACCGAGGCGGGGAATTGAACCCTGGTCCCGGACTAGACCTCTGCATCAGGGTCTGCCGCTCTAACCACTGAGCCACACTTCTCCACAAGCCTCACTTATTGGTATGCTTTTAATGGGTCTCTTTTTGGTGAGAAAGTGAACTCTGCTTTAGAATGCTTCGTTATAGCACACTCCTTGGATCTGCTAACCCATGCCAAACAGTTTCTTCAGCAATTCTGAAAGTTTAGAGACTATACCAGATGGCCGGAATATAGACAGAGGCAACATCCCCAACCAGTGATGCAGTAGACACCTCAGTCCTTTTGAGGCAGTGGACGCAAGTCTGGGAGGTAACATGAGGGACAGCAGGAACATCAGTCCTCCACTTCCCTTTTCCCTCTAATAATGGCCACCAAACCACTCTAGTTAGCCCTGAGGGGCGCATGTCCAACCAGTGGTGGAGCAGGATTCCCCATTTGATCCAAGGTTAGCAATCTACTGTGTCCTACAGATAAGTCTGATTGTTCAAAATGGCTGTGCCCTGTCTGCTCTAACCACTGTTCCTGCCACACCAGAGGGAATTTCAGACGAGAACCTGCTCATTCTGCAACAGGAGGTGTAGGTTTTGCTTTCCAAGAAGGTGCCATTGGGCATTGAGATGGTGCCGGATTAGACAGAGGAGAGGGTCATTACTCTTGCTATTTACACGTTTCAAAGAAAGACAGACGCCTCACACCTGATTTGGGCCTTCTGCAGAATAATACATTCAGAATGCTCTGCACGACTGGATGATGTTGTTGGACCTACTGGGCACATACTTTCATAAACACTTCCTGCAATTCAACAGACATTATCTGAGGTTCTAGCGCATTTACAGCGTGCAGTGCTCCCCTTCGGCCTCACCAATGCCTTTTGGGTATTTACAATAAAGTTATTGCTGCCCACCTTAGGAGGTGAGGGATACCAGTATTGCCATGCCCTGGCAACTGGCTGTTGAAGACTGGCTCTCCACAGTCTGTCTCAACGATGGTGGATTTCTTGACATCATTTTGAGTTCACTGTCAATGAGCATAAGTGCTCCCTGACATCTTCACTGAAGCTTCTATTCATTTGGCCAATTCTGGACACTGTGGAATTCAACACCTTCCATCTGCCGCAACGAGTCCAGACATTCTGGCTATGATACCTATATTTCAGGCTCTTTCCTGTATCACGGTGAGGGTGTCTCTAAGGCCTCTTAGCCTCGTGCATGTTCCTCGTCAGATACTCTAGGTGGCACATGCGTTATCTGCAATAGAATTTGAAGTTGTAATGGAACCAAGCATCAAGGCAATCTGAAGAATGCCATCCACGTCTTAGAGAAGGCTGCTCAAGATTTGTAGAGGTGGCTGCTGACTGCAGTGATTGACTGGCCATGGCGGGTACCATGTGTTTTCACGGTGGGCCGCCAAGGTTGGTGGGACGGTTTTGAACTCGCCCCCCACCTCCCTTACCCCCGCCCCCCCACCCACCCCCCTGAGCTGTTTGCTAGTGGCTAGTTTTGGTTCTCAGTCCGGCTGTGGTGATTGACATGTACCTGCAGAGCCAGACGAATGGCTTGCAACCCTAGCAGGTATTAAGTATCACTGTTCCTGCTTCTTAATTTTCATGGAGATACATTTGGCCATTTTGATGTGTGGTAATGAGTGATCAGAATAAAAAAAACTTTAAATTCTTCTAGTGGTTGATACTGAAGGAAATTTGGGGGATTGCTCAATGGCAGAAAAAATTGATCAATTATTAAATTATATTCCAAAAGAAGGAGATCCAGTGGTTTCTTGCTGTCCAAAACCAGCCCTGTTTTTAATTTCCACTTTTTGTCTTGGCTGTTACATTCCAGGCTCATCCTGCCCTTTGGGCCTCAAGAATAAATTCATCTTCTCTTGTTCATTTCCCTACCTTAGCGCTAAAGTTGTCTCCTTTAATGGTCAATAGGTTTATGCTGATTTCACTTAGGCTTGCAACTAAAATCTCATTTGTGAGGATGTTTTAAAACAATACTAAAGATCGCACTGTTTCCCTCGAGATCAGTGTCTCTCCAGAGCACTCGGTGCAATGTTTATCAATTTATTCCTGAAATGTAGACAAAGTTCTGTTGTATGATTGAATTCATTCTTTTTATTTGTTCATTTTAAATTCATCACATGATAACTCTCATGGTATTTAAGCAAGTGGCCCGAGGTTGTCTCGAGGTGTTCCGCGCTCGTCCGTGACGGACGAGCGCGGAACACCTCGAGACAACTACCCTCCGGCTCGCCATTACCCGTGAATTTATGTCGGAACATAGCCGAAACAGAATATCACACGGCCCCTGAGGAAGGGCAAAGCCCGAAATGCATTGGGCCAACGGGCCACTTGCTTAAATGCCATGAGCTTTATCATGTGATGAATTTAAAATGAACAAATAAAAAGAATGAATTCAATCATACAACAGAACTTTGTCTATATTTCAGGAATAAATTGATGAACATTGCACCGAGTGCTCTGGAGAGACACTGATCTCGAGGGAAACAGTGCGATCTTTAGTATTGTTCAACTCCAAGTACAGGGGGGGTTACTCCACGGGCACCACCTACCTATATAGACTTTGACTACACCCAAACACTGGTGTGCGTACCCTACTAACCGCCTTTGATGTTTTAAAACAACCTTGTCTGAGCATCAACCATCTATATGTTGAAACATAAGTCTTGTACTGTTATTTTCAGGCACTCGTCTATTGTGCAGTGTATCTATATTCCACCCATATTTCCAACTCATCGGAAACCCTTTCACCTTCCAGCATTCTATGGTCAAGATTATTTTACTGGTATCCTATTATTTTCTTGCGGAACTTTTAGCAACCCCAGTCATTAGTTTTCATCCTTCATTCTTCAGTACTTGATGGGCAGATTGTGGTGCCATTAGTTTCCATCTCTAGCCATGATTTCTTATTTTGTCTGTTTACTGACTTATTTCTTTTTCCCTAGTGTATGCTCCCTGGACAATAATTTGTTTCCTTCCTTTCAATTTTGTTTAAGTTTTACCCTTCTTTTTCTTTTCTCAATATGGCCTACTTGTTTGCTCTTCTTCCTGAAGGTTGATTGCATGCATAAAGCTATATCCTT
The DNA here is from genome assembly GCF_964263255.1 of Lissotriton vulgaris. Taxonomy (NCBI): domain Eukaryota; kingdom Metazoa; phylum Chordata; class Amphibia; order Caudata; family Salamandridae; genus Lissotriton; species Lissotriton vulgaris. The sequence continues at coordinate 325,093,474 of NC_141695.1, read as the reverse complement.
AAGGACTGCCGCCTAATTTGGAAGGTTTATACTTCTATTAGAAGAACTCCTCAGCCTCCTGAACCAATTCGCCTTTGAGTTTTTCATGTGTGCATTTATTTGTCTTCCTATTATTCTCAGGTTACTTTAGCCATGCTTTTAAGCTTTTGCTTTTTGATTTTTTTATATACATCATCTTGGACCCTTTTCTCCAATTTGTGGCAGGCAGTGGGTCCCGTACCATTCTGTTATGGAAGCAGCGACAGGCCACTTAAGCTGTTTTCACCACTAGCATTGATAGCAAAGCAAGAAAGTCCCAGAAATCTGCCAGATTATCTCGAAGGTCATATTCCAGACAAGAATTTCTGATAATTGCAGGTGCTAGAAAGCAGTTATCTAAAGATCGACGGAAAACATACTTAAGTAAGAAGTGCTTGCTTTGCACAATGCTCTTTACCGTAACTGTGATGTAGACATTCAGGTTTTGAATTTCGGCTTCTAATTAATACTTCTTCTTTTCAAAATTAATTTTCTGGAGTGCTGCCAGGATTCCACCTTCCAGAAAATCAGAGTTCAAACACTGTCAATTCTGCCTTCAGCACCAGTCCATATCCTATCCCAAAGCGGTATGCCTGGGGTTTCGGATAAATACATCTGCCAGTGGATTCCTCGCCTTTTGAGTTATCCCTTGCGCAGCATTCAAATGAAACTTTTATCATACCTCTCCCAGGTTGACGAGGACATCTTAATGGCATGGCTCCGCTCACAACTCATTATGATGTCATCAGAGCCATTAAAAGACCTAGTCAACGTGCTGACGTCAGTTACCTTATTTCCATGCACTCGACGCATATTGGTTTTTCTAGGACTCTCCATTTCTTCATAGTTTACATTGTTACAATAATGTCTAAACACTGTATCTGTACTATGGCTGATCAGAAAAAGCTGTATTTAAACCCTGTAGTAAATTGGGGGTCATATGTCTGTCACAGACTCAGACAAAGATTGCATTTGGTGCCTGTCGCCTGACCACGATTTCGAGGGATGCTCTTCATGTCGTCGGATGAACCTGAAGACCCTCAAAGAGAGGGAAGTGATGTTCATGGCTCGGGCAAAGAAGAAAAAGAGAGGTCGGAAGAGGACAAAGTTGAGGTCGAATAGTAAGCTGATGCAGCGTAAAACATCCGAAAGGAGCGCCAAAGGTGGACGCTGGGTAAGTGTGTCACTATTGATGCACGATATCTCCAGTATTCCCAGGCCTTGTGTGAACCCAGTATATCTAAAGGTCTCGGTGCAGTACCAACTTCCGTTGTCTCCAAATTAGTGGGCAGGTAAACCTATTGGCAAGGTAAGGCCTCCAGAGTCATTGGCAAGTAAACTGGAAGTATCCGTGCGCAAGTTCTCCAAACGATCCTGTGTACGGCTGTCGATCTGTCTGTACCAACGACTCTGGAATTATTACCTTGCCAACAGGTTTACTTACCCACAAATTTGGAGACAACGGAAGTTGGTACTGCACTGAGACCTTAAGATATACTGGGTCCACACAAGGCCTGAGAATACTGGAGATATCGTCCATCAATAGTGACGCTCTTACCCTTTGGCGCTCCTTTCGGATGTTTTACGCTGGCATCCGCATACTATTTGTTTTAATCTTGCCCTTAAGAAGCCCTCGTGAAGGGTGAAACACGTTGCTGTTTCCACAAATGTATTAAGGATTTTTCAATGAAAAGACTTACATTGGAAACCAACAACACCTGCTAAACAAACTCTTCTTTCTGTGCCTTGAACCACCGCTGCTCTTTTGTGTTGCCTCTCATCAGCTTTTTTCTCTTGTATTTATCTGTGATCATGTGGCAACTGACCATTTGAGGTGGGCAATACTAGTGTGAATAACGTTTGTGACTAACCTAGGTGCAGTTGCCACTAACCCTGCTGCCTTTGCTTATGTAGCAATACTTGTGGAAGAGCCAAGACTTCAAGGCTTTCTAAATTGCACCAGCTCCGTTAAAGCCCTTTGTGATTGTGGAAGCTCATTCCACATCCTGGCCGCTTTGACTTAAAAGCCCGCCCCCTTACCTAGACCTTTGATAAGTTTGAGTGGAGACGAGGTTTGCCATACTTGAGCAGAGAGATCGCATAGGGATGTATCTTTTGAATCTGCGTGGCAGCGGCTGAGGGCCTTTTTGCTGTAGTGCTTTAAAAACAATGCACATGGCTTTAAAGTTAATACTTTGCTTCAGAAGAAGCCAGTGTAATTCCTTCAGGGCATGTCACGCCGAGGGTCTATAAGGTCTATTTAACGCCAGTTTTGCGGCTGCAACTTTCACTCTGTGCAGTCACTGTGCCAAATAATCAGGTGCTCCGAAGTAGTAAGGCATTGCAATAGTCCAGTCTGCTGAGTATTTTGCTACACGCATCAACAAGGCCTCTAACCAAACTTAGGAACTTTTCGTCATCGTCCTAAAAAATATCTGTCCCTGTATTGCTTTAGTCCCATACGGATAACAGACCGATACAAACCTGCACTAAATAATAGTGATTCCACTTAACTGGTAGCTGAATACATGACCAGGAGTCTGTCTGAAGGTGGGTAATATTTAAAACATGGATGTTGTAGAATTGGTGTTTTTGTAAGTAATATTTTTCATCCCAGGCACATTTTTGAAGTACTGTAGCCAAACAATCCTTGCTAAATTTGTAATTTTTCTATTTCAAAGTTGGTTATTGAAGTATCTTTTGAAATGCATGTATTCATATGGATTGTGTGGACCTCATAGTAGAAGTAACTGTACATAAACCCCCATTTCATGATTTTCTGTAGTGAATCCAACATATTTGAGCCTTGAATTATTAGTATGATCTCTATCATTCCCTCTTGCTGATCACGCCAAACTCTCCAGTCTCAGACTGATCTACATGTCCAGTGTAAGACTACGTACCTTTGGCAGGACTACAGATCTATAATGGTGCCTTTCTCTTTCCTTGCAGAGGGAGATCACACGCGATGTAAGACAGTGCTCACCTCCAAAGTAGGGGGACTCATGGCATTTGCCAAAAAGCGCAGCACCTGCATTGGTTGCAAAGCTGTCCTGAACCATGATGGTAGGTGACTGACTGGGTAATGGTAAACAATGGTGCTTTGGGAGAGCTGGAGCATTATGTAATTGATGAAGGATGACAACTTGGTTTGGATGAGGGGGTCCTATCTAGAGAAAAGTTAGCCTGGTGGGTTAATGAGACACTCTCAAGGCAATCGGTTTTAGGCACCAAGGAGCTTTTTGCAAGTCTGAATGCATTTTAAATTCATTATAATGTCTACAAGGATGACTACTAACTACATGTGCCCAGCACACCGGTCTTAATTTTGTTGCCATATTTTTGTGATTGCCTAATCAGTGGTGAATTGAAATATTTTGAAATTGTATGGATTTCTGTTGTATTCCTATGTGCCCTTCCCAGCTTTCATACTTATGAGACGTTCCTTCTAACACGCTGGTGCTCAGGAGAACATCTGCATGCCTTTTAAGAAATTTTAAGTAGGTATGCATACACGGTTCCATCAGCCTTTTGCCATGGCCCTACATCACAGTATCTTAACTCTGCTCAAGTGGATAGGATATCTCTTTTACAATTATTTACAAGTGATAACATTTCCAACAAAACTGCCACACATGGTTTCTGAAGGAACACTATCCATGTAATAGTGACATAGAGCAAAGAGGTGAATCACGTTGGAAATGAAGTGTGTGAAATAATGAACACAACAGTACTTGGATTAATATAATACACATATGTCACTTTATAAGTACGGGAGCAGAATATCAGTGGGCAGGGCTAAGTGATGGAGGAAATGTAACTTGAGGAGGGGAACGTATTCAGTACCATACAGTAAGGCAAAATGGGAGAGGGTGGTCTCACATTGAGAAGGTGAGTTCTGAAGAAAATTATAAACTGAGGACAGGTGGGTATACACCTGGGGCAGTGCATTCTAATGAATGAGTCCAAAGAGGTGTAAAGCACAATAGTGAGATTGCATGCATGAGTATTTGAGAATATTGAGGCAATGAGCCATGACAGTGCAAATGTTAGTGATATGCAGGCAATTATGGGCATGGAGAGGTTTAGTGATGTGAAATGATTATTTGAGCTGTATGTTATTAATGATAACAGATTTCTGGCCATTCTGAAGACAACAAAATGTACGTTTTTCAGTGAAACAGCATACTAACATTGACAGTGAAGGGTGAAAAAGTGCAAATGTCATCAGGCGAAGGAGAGATAGATATCAGTGAAGTGATACAAGAAGAAGATGCGTTAAAATAAACCATACAATACCAGATTTCTATTTTTCGATGATTTAAGTGTAAGTGATGGTAGGGTCTTCCAGCGTCTAATAACCATGAGGGAGTTAGACATTTGTGTGTGGGTCTCCAATGTGAAGGAAGGTAAAGAGATGAAGATTTGGGTATCATCTACATAGATTTGATATGACACTCCAAATTAGCAAGGAATATCGTCCAGGTACAAGGTGTACAGAGAGAAGAGTAGTATGCTCAAGACAGAACCCTGGAAGACGAGGGCATGGCGAAGCACCTTGAGATCGAAAAAAGTTGATTGAGAAATAAGAGGAGAACAGTTGAGTGAACATTGGTGCAGCGGAAAGGTGTATCTGAAGGAGACTATTAGTTATGGATTCCTTAACATAGAATTACCCCAGGCGTCAGACTGGATCCGGAGAAATGTTTTCGTAGGAGTATCCCTGCGTGTCGGTAGGTGGCGTCTGTCGACTCCGCGTTCGTCGTAGTGATTGCCGGGATGAAGTTGCGGTATCTACTTAGCCGCTGCCCCTGCGCTCTGACGTCCGTTCTTTCTTTTTCCGCGCCAGTTAGTGCAGATCCGGAGAGAGTGGTCATTTTACTTTTGTCGACTTTTTTTGAGTCGTTTGACTCCTGGTGCACAGGGGTGTCACATCGGTGGACCGGCTTCAAACCTTGGGGCTCCTGCCACAAGCTGATGTTGGTGACAGACCCACATCTTGTGTGCCTCTGGTGTCTGAACTGTGACCACGACCCAAAGTCGTGCTCCGACTGTCGGGCCATGGCCTGAAGTCTTTGCGGGAGTGGTTTCGTAAGCTTCTGGAGGCCCAGCAGTCGTCTCTGTACCACTCCTTGTCTAAGTCTTCGTCTTTGGGTAAGTAAAAGCACAAAAAGAAGGTGAAGAAGCACTGTCGCTCTTCATGTTCTCCCCGTCCGTCGGCAGTCACTACGCAGGATGCGGAAGGTAGTAGTCCTACTCCGCCCGCGGAGCCTGTTGGGTCGACTACAATCCTCCCTTCCTCCCTTCCCGGGAGCCAGAGCGATCCCAGCCCAACTTTGTAGCTTTTGTGAAGCCCTCCACTCCATCTTTGGCAGCCCGACTCTGCCGGCGCACCTTCGGGCCCGCGGACTCGGCTGGGAGGTTTAGATCTACGATGCCGGCGGCTTCGGCCCTTGTACCACAGGGATCCATGCCTGGATCCGGATCGGCGCTGGTTGACCTTAAGACACCTCCGGCGTTGAATCCATTGGCGACACCTCCACCCCTTCAATCGCCGGTTGTGTACCCAACCAACGTCGACCCCAGCCTCCCCCACGACATGCACATGGAGCCGGACTGACGTCGACCAACCCAGTACCCGGCGCCGACCAGTACTTTTGTACCCATGTTCTACCCTGGCGCCTTCCCTATCGTTCCACCCGATAAGGAATCCAAGAAGCAGTATCACCTTGGGAAGAAGATTTTTCTTCCTCCAGGTGAGGACAGCGTCGGTGAACACCGCATGTCTCTTGGGCAGTTACACCCACTCTGTGTGGGACACGGGCGCGCAGGTGTTGCCACAGTGCCCGGAGGAGGCCCGGGCCGTGCTCTCCCGTGCAGTTGCTGAGGGTAGAGATGCAGCGAAGTTCGCCATATAATGTGGTCTGGACAGCGCCGACTCGCTACGCAGGACGTTTAACTTCGGTAACCCTAAGACTCTATGCTTGGCTGAGGTCCACTGGCTTTTCTGGCGATGTCCAATTGACTCTTTTGGACATGGCTTTTGATGGCCGTCGCTTGTTTGGCGACAAAGCTGATTACACACTCGAGCGCCTTAAAGATTCTAGAGCTACAGCCAGATCCTTGGACCTCGCTACCACCTCTCGCCCCGCTCAGTCTGCTCTTCGGCCCTTTCATGGCTATGGAAGGGGTGCCCCACCACGATCCGCCCAGAACCAAAGGCCTGCGCAAACTGTTCAGCCTCTGCGCGCCCAGGGACATGGGACCCAGCGTCGGGGGTCAAGGGGCCAGCGGACGGGCCAGTCCACCAGTGCCCCCTCTACAGCAGCCTCCTAACCATCCTAGTCCGACCCTCAAGAGCCACAAGTTGCCAGTGGTAGGCAGGATTCGCCATCACCTTCCCCACTGGAAGAACATCACATCGGACAGGTGGGTTTTACAGATAGTCCGAAGGGGCTACTCCCTCCCCTTCAAGACTACCCTTCCATCGCATGTCGGAGGATCACTTGGCCCATCTCCGCCAGGAAGTTACGGCTCTCTTGGCCAAGGGAGCCATCGAGCGTGTCCCTGTGCCAGAAGTAAGTCGTGGTCGCAATTCCTACTACTTTTTGGTTCCCATGAAGGACAAAGGCCTGCGTCCTATCGTAGAGCTCAGGAACGTCAACCGCTTCCTCTGGAAAGAGAAGTTCAAGATGCTGACATTGGCTCAGGTTCTGTCTGCTCTCGACCCCAGAGACTAGATGGTAGCGTTGGACTTGCAGGACGCCTATTTCCACATTCCCGTCCTGCCGGCCCACAGGCGTTGCCTACGGTTCACGGTAGGCCACAAGCATTTACAGTTTACTGTGCTTCCCTTTGGCCTTACCTGCGCCTCTCGGGTGTTCACGAAAGTGATGGCCGTGGCTGCGGCTCATCTGCGCAGATCAGGGGTTCCAGTCTTCCCCAATCTCGACGACTGGTTGTTTAAGGCTGGCTCGCCCCAGGCTGTCGTCTCCCACCTCCATTCGCTGGGGTTCACTATCAACGTGACAAAGTCACACCTGATTCCCTCTCAGAAGCTCCTTTTCATCTGAGCGAATCTGAATACAACACAGTTTCGGGCTTATCCTCCCGAACAGCGAGTCCGAGTTATTCGGGCTAGGGTTCTGATCCTTCAGCCTCTATCCCGGGTTTTGGTCAGATTGACTCTACGACTACTGGGCCTCATGCTGCTGGCGGATCATGCCAGTTGGCATATGCAGGCTCTACAGTGGGACCTGAAGTTCTAGTAGGCACAGCATCAGGGGAATCTTTCTAATTGCGACCAGATTTCGGAAGGCACTACACACCAACTGCAGTGGCGGCTATTGAACCAGGATTGAGTCAACAGCAGATCCCTCTCCTTTCCCCAACCAGAGTTCACAATGGTGACAGATGCATCACTACTGGGGTGGGGCGGTCTCATGGGAGAGGCGGAGATCAGAGGCCTCTGGTGTCCGGCGGAGCTTCCCGAGCTTTGGGCGATTTGTCTTGCACTGAAGGTGTTCCTTCCCTCTGTCCGGGGAAGAGTAGTGCAGGTGTTCACGGACAACACCAACGCCCTGTGGTACTGCAACAAACGGGGAGAGGTGGAGTCGAGGACCCTATAACAAGAGATTCTCTGCCTTTGGACATTGCTGGGACATCAGGGCATATCCCTGGTGGTTCAACACCTGGCAGGTTCACTGAACACCAGGGTGGACGAACTCAGCTGCAGGTGCATGATACATCACGAATGGTGTCTACACTCTGAGGCGGTGCAGTGGGGAGAGCCTTGGTTATATCTATTCCCCACCAAAGAGCATGCGCAATATCAGCAGTTCTGCACTTCGGAATTTCCAAGGCGACACCCGCTGGGTGACGCTTTACGCTGCGAGTGGACTTGCAGTCTTCTATACGCCTTTCTGCCTATACCACTTCTTCCCAGAGTGCTGGAGAAGATCAGGCGCGACCGGGCCCAAGTTATCCTTGTGGCTCCGGTTCGGGCACGAAGAGTCTGGTATCCCGAGCTTTTGTACATGGCCATCGATACTCCGATCAGACTGCCTCTCAGGGGACGGTCCTCGACCCGAACCTGTCCAGCCTCCACCTACTTGCGGGGAGATTGAGCGGCGACAGTTGACAGCTTTTGTCTTCCCTCCCGAAATCTGTGATGTAATCTTGGCAGCCAGGCGTCCCTCCACTGACGGTATACACCTGCAGATGGAATACGTTTGTGGCATGGTGCACAGCAAAGGCTGTGGATCCACTTTCTGCCCCTCTTTCTGAGGTTCTCTTGTTCCTCCTTTCTTTGGCCCAGCAGGGCTCTGCTCTGGGCACTCTTAAGGGCTACCTCTCTGCCATTTCAGCCTTTCTCAGGCTTCCTGATCAGCTCTCTCTTTTCAAGTCCCCTGTTGTAAATAGATTTCTTAAGGGCATTACTCATCTATTTCCTCCTGTTCCCATCGTAATGCCTCAGTGGGACATGAACTTGGTGCTAACCTACTTTTTGTGTGCGCTTCCTTCGAGCCGCTACATAACTGTCCTCTCAGACTCTTAACTCTCTAAACTACTTTTCTGGTGGCCATCATCTCTGCGCGCAGGGTGAGTGAACTACAAGCTCTGTCTTCCAAGCCTTCCTTTCCGGCTGTTCATTCGGACAAGGTCGTCCTCAGAACTAGACCTTCCTTTCCTCCAAAGGTGGTCACTTCTTTTCATATTGGCCAAACCATCACTTTGCCCACCTTCTTTCCGCCTTCGCATCCTTCAAAAGAGGAAGAGTGGCTCCACCGTCTGGATCCAAAACGTGCACTCTCCTATTTGGATCGCACCAAACAATTCCGGGTGGGCGACCAGCACTTAGGTGGGCGCTAAGAAAGGATGGGCCCTGCACAAATGAACCATCTCCAGGTGGGTCGTTCTGTGCATCAAAGCCTGTTACTCTGTGGCTAAGAAAGAGCCTCCAGTGGGGCTGCGTGCCCATTCTACCAGGGCGATGGCAGCTACTACTGCTTTGGGGCGGGTAGTCCCCATAAATGACATCTGTCAGCTACGTGGGCATCACTGCACACATTTACGAGACAATACTGCCTGGACAGCCAAGTCCGGAGAGACTGCTTCTTCGGACGTTCTGTTCTCCAGGACTTTCTGGTGTGATCTTTGTTCACATACCCACCTCCGGAACTGGTATTGCTAGGGTATCTATTCTAAGGTAAGGGATCTATAACGAACTGTTTCTTTCAAATGAACAAGTTACTTACCTTCTGTAACAATATATCTGTAAGAAACATAGGTTAGTGATAGATTCCTTACCGCCCCACCCATCCTCCCCATTCTGCAAACTGATTTCTAGGGTTACGGACATCCTTTCAGGGCCCTAGTTTTGTGCACCGGTGGTCACAGTCTTACATGGCTCTGCGTTCCTGGCGCGGAAAGTCGTGTACAGAACTGATGTCAGACACGAGGGTGGCCTCTAAGTAACTTCTGCAACGTCATCCCGGCGACCACTACGCCGGACGTGGAGTTGACCAACGCCACCTACTGACATGCAGGAATACTGCTGACTAAAAACTTTCCAGATCAAGTCTAAGGTAAGGAATCTACCTATGTTTCTTACAGATATATCGTTACCAAAGGTACGTAACTTGTTTATCGAGGCCATGAGGCGGCCAGATATTAACATGTACGGAGGCCATCTTTAGGTCTAAGTTATTTAAAAAGTAAACATGCACTTGTAAGTTTTAGATGTACTGGTAGTGAAAAACTTCTTGCAAGGCCTGCTTCTCTGATAGGATAAAATTGGAGTTACCTTATTTCATTTTATAAGCTGTCACTTCCATTTGGGAGCAGATAGACAAGTCGAGTTTTGTATCTAAAGAATTGTGATTAAGAGCCCTCTTTAAAAGTAAAGTCGGATTTTTTGTCACAATTCTGAAAATGCCACTTTTTATAAATCAGCATTTTCTTGTCCGAACCATTTGGTGCCTTATTCAGAGTCACATGACTACGTGTAGTTGGTGGTTGGTCTTTGTTTATTGCTTCCTGACAATTAGACAAAATTAAGATAGGTGTTTGCAGGATGGACCCCTCTGAGTTAACGAGAGGGAGTAGCTGTCACCTACCACACTTGCACATCACAAAGGCTCTGGCTGAGCACTTTGACAAAGGATTTGACTCTGGTCTTTTGTGACCCCAGGCAAGCTGGGGCCAGGACAGAGAGGAATGTGATGCCTGTCACCTCAGGGGAGGGAAACATGTAGAAGCTTCCTCTACTTCAAAGTGGGCACCAGGTATAAATATAGGACCCTTAGACCCGCCTCTTCAGTACACTTCTGGACCTATGGACTCTACCAGGAAGGAGGACTCCTATGCTGCTCAAAGGACTGCCCCTCTGATGGAGTGCTGCCTAGAAGGACTACTACTTTGCTGTGCTGACCTTTTGCCTGGGTGAGAAGGACTAGTCCTGCGTCTCTAAACCCAGGACCCCAGAGTGATTCCAAGATGTGGTTTGCTGACCTCCTGATCAGAAACCTCCGGGACAGAACAGGCTTCCTTACCACTTTGAACACAGCACCCAGACTCTGCCATCTGTCAGTACTGGCCTCCCAAGTAGTGCCACCCCAGTCCTGGACCCTTGGAAGAGGGCCTGAAGGTGCTCTGCCACCCCATCTGTGGATTCAAGAGAACCGATGCATCTCCTTCTGCAAAACTAGTGCATCGCCTCTGCTACGTAGACTTCCCCGACGCACGTATTTTGCATTGCCCATCGGAACCGTCACTGCGCGCCACATCTCCACGCAAGGACATTGTCTCGCCCAATACAGCTATTGGAACCGTCACAGTGCGACACATCTCCACACAAGAACATCGCATTGCACTTCGCAGCTCCCCAGAACCGCCGCTGGGCGACACATCTCCTCTCCTAGACCGCCATGAAGGAACTTTGGATGAAGAATATTAAATAAAAATGTATTTCAGTGCACTTTTTGAGGTTCTTAAGCTGTGACTTTCGCTATGTTTCATGAAGGCATAGGATGCACCATCTATGACCCTGTGTGTTGAGGATTTGACAGAGCTGCATTTTATGTTCATGGCACTGGTTATATAGGAAATCTTAGACCCTAGCTCTCGCTAAATGGCATGTATCCATATTACCAAGATGTTATGGTATGTTACCATTGTTTGGCATCATGGATTGGGGATGTGATTTATTGTGGTAGGGAAGAGTTGCTTAAAGGGATGATAACATGCCATTAAGCAATTAGGCGGCTCCTTGGTGCAGGTAACAAAACTGACAAATATCCAATATATTGATACTGCAACAACTAACTTGTATATCATGACAACTGCTGCACAACGTCAGAAAAAGATCAGGCCAGCATACTAACATGGAACATGAGTGTATAAATAATCGCTAAAACCAACAAGCATTGGCATAGCCAATAGGTCTCACCTTTGGGACTGTAGAAGTATTTAGCCATTCAGCACATTATCCTGGTAGCCATTCAGCACATTATCCTGGGGCCATGAGTTTCGTGTGAGACTACTTCCTCAGGGCTGTGGATACAAGAAAATATCAAGGTATATGTTCATATTTACAACATGTTAGTGGTTGATAAGCCCCACTACATATTGGATATTCAGAAACCAAAAGGAGGATGTGTGAATAATAAACATGAGAATACACTGCATTGTGCACTATACTGACCCCTCCTGTGATGATGATTGAAATACAGAAATGTGAAAAGAACACCAAGTTAGTGTTGCTATTGAGAGAAAAGGTCATACAGAAAAGTATATGCCAGAAAAGGAAGAAATGTTAAAGACGAACCTGTTAAAGAAATAAAGATTTTGTTGCCTCCAATGAGACTGAAAGACTACCATTAACAGGCGAACTGAAGAAGGAAAAGAAGTGATTTTACCAGTTGTGATGTAGCAGAGCTGATGTTCAACCACATGGATGGCATAACAATTGATAAAGGAGTACCTGGATCTGGTTTAACAAAATGACAAATGGAAAATAAATATTTTGTGTTTTTTTTAAACCTGGTTTAAATAAAAAAGAATTGAGCAGATGACAACAAGTGTGACATGAGGCACTGTACATGGATGAAGTGCACTTACAATATAACAGTAAGTAAACAAAGACAATAGCGAGTTGGTATAGATGTATTATTCCTTCAGTCCAAGGTGAAATGGTACCTTGGTTGGGGACTGAGTTTTTAACAGTTCATCCGTACCCCCTTGATAAGGGGTGTTTTTTGAAAGAATATGAAATATGTAACACAAATTGTAGATGGATAATATAGATCAGGGACCGAAAAACAGCACAATATCTGATTCAATCGGGCTTTATAGAATTATACCAGTGTCGAGAGAATGCTGGAGTTTAGAATATTGATGTCAAAACATGTTCAGAAAAAGATTCATGGATTGCACAAAGACTAGTAGATGCTCGTCCTGGCAAGAGCCAACATGGATATGTTATAATTTTGAATGAGCTTTGATTGTCCCCATAAAAAATAGGACAAGGACACTAACAAATCTATTTATGAACCAAAAGCGAGTGCTGGGCATAAGATCAAAATTAGCATTTATAAGAAAGAGATTGGTTAAAAATAGATACATTTTTCTTTAAAAAGCAGCAAAGGAACAATAAGATCTTGTGCGTAATCGATTCCTTCTGGTAGGTAGTGGTAAAAACGATCCCATATAGTGCAGGATAGAATGCTTTTTTATGAAGAGAATGAGGATCATCCTAAATATTAGACAAAGGCAGCAACGTTGGCAATTTATGGTGATGTGCACAAAAAGGCAGCATAGAGGTATATTACAGTAACGTGGCAAGTCCTACTCACCTGAATAGTGACTGACCTATACTTTCATGTGTGCACCGGAAGGTCAAAATGCAAGAGTGTTGCTTAGCTGGTATATAATAAACAGTAAAACTTGTAACGCTGGTGTAGTAGCAAAGTAAAGGGACGCTGGTTGTGTGTAGACATTAAAGCGTTGTAAAAACGCGATCATGCAGTGTATTAAACGCCCAAACTAGTGCTGCAATTCCTGCTAGGATTCAGAAAAGGGGGTGGTGATGGACAGAGTATCTGAATTAAACAGAACACTCGTACCCAGTCAACAGATCAGGGCTTGATCCATCACCGTTTTTAGCTCACTGCACCATCCCAGCTCAGAACCTGGCTACATGCAAATTAGTCTGTCCCTGGCCCAGTGCATCATGGGAACAGGGCAGACCAAACTACAAAGCCAATTCTTATACTGGAAAGGAAATCAGCTTCCGAGGACCGGTTTCTGGCATTACAGCCGTCTTCGGCCCGGCTTGCTTGAATCCTGATGGTGCAGTGAGCAAGGGACTCACATCTGAGTATACCCTTCCACGCTTATGGTGGACAAAACGATTCAGAAAAGGGGGTGGTGATGGACAGAGTATCTGAATCAAACAGAACACTCGTACCCAGTCAACAGATCAGGGCTTGATCCATCACCGTTTTTTAGCTCACTGCACCATCCCAGCTCAGAACCTGGCTACATGCAAATTAGTCTGTCCCTGGCCCAGTGCATCATGGGAACAGGGCAGACCAAACTACCAAGCCAATTCTTATACTGGAAAGGAAACCAGCTTCCGGGGACCGGTTTCTGGCATTACAGCCGTCTTCGGCCCGGCTTGCTTGAATCCTGATGGTGCAGTGAGCAAGGGACTCACATCTGAGTATACCCTTCCACGCTTATGGTGGACAAAACGATTCAGAAAAGGGGGTGGTGATGGACAGAGTATCTGAATGAAACAGAACACTGGTACCCAGTCAACAGATCAGGGCTTGATCCATCACCGTTTTTTAGCTCACTGCGCCATCCCAGCTCAGAACCTGGCTACATGCAAATTAGTCTGTCCCTGGCCCAGTGCATCATGGGAACAGGGCAGACCAAACTACCAAGCCAATTCTTTTACTGGAAAGGAAACAAGCTTCCGGGGACCGGTTTCTGGCATTACAGCCGTCTTCGGCCCATCAGGATTCAAGCAAGCCGGGCCGAAGACGGCTGTAATGCCAGAAACCGGTCCCCGGAAGCTTGTTTCCTTTCCAGTAAAAGAATTGGCTTGGTAGTTTGGTCTGCCCTGTTCCCATGATGCACTGGGCCAGGGACAGACTAATTTGCATGTAGCCAGGTTCTGAGCTGGGATGGTGCAGTGAGCTAAAAAAATGGTGATGGATCAAGCCCTGATCTGTTGACTGGGTAGTAGTATTCTGTTTAATTCAGATATTCTGTCCATCACCACCCCCTTTTCTGAATCGCAATTCCTGCTAGGTGCAGAGGAAACCGATAGCATGAAGTGCTAACATCGCAATGGCTGAATAAACAATGTACACATATGGCGTGAACAGGCCAAAGAAGTCTTGTGTTACACCAAAAAAAATCAAAGGCAAGTAACTTGTGGCGCAAAGAAAACAGAGAATTCAGAACATCAATGTTGGAAAAATTAAATTGACGTAGCAAGATAGAATGCATTTTAACCCCTTCGATGCTTGTGACGGTACCATTCCGTCATCAGTCACGGTTGGGCTGTGCTGATGACGGAATGGTTCAGTCACGGCCACACCCATTTACATAGGGGCCCAGCACAGCAGGATAATCTCTTTAGCAGCCAAGGTTTTAAAGGAGGAGGCCAAACACAGGATCCCCCAATAGGACAAATCAAAATAGGAGAAAAAGATGATTGAGCTTACCATGGCAAACAACTGATAAGAACTGAGTTCTTGTATTGTAAACAGGATGCCGGGGAAGCGTGCTCTGGCTGTTCCTGTATTTAAGAAATGATTCCATGGCAAAGAAAGAGAACTAGGCTAAGTATGTTGGTAAGGATATCAAATTCATTGGAGCTATCTTAAAACACATACAATACAGTGGCAAAAGTGTGACCAATAATGTAGAGAATATGGAAGGAGTCCAAAAAACATCCATTAAATATAATTGTAAAAAATAAAAATCACTGTGCACTGAGCTGTAAGTAGGACGAGATGTGGAAAATGAGATGGCGCTTGTTAGTGAAGAGACCATAGAAGGACAGTCCTTGTCCCAAGAGGTTAATGTTCTGATGACAAGATGAAAAAAGACTGTCTGTGCTACGCGCAAAAGTTGCACTGCTCAAAAGAACGATCCGGTAATTTTTGTAATTAAATAGCGGCACATTCATTGGCCCCTTGGCAGTTGCATGCCCAAGTCTCTGATTGCATTACCGCACACTGCTCGTGACGCACTTGTTTGTCCCTCACATTTCTGATTCCTGAACATATGGGCAGGCCGTCAGTAGATTGTCTGGGTCTCGCGCTGCCCAGCTTCTAAGCAGCCTGGGAGCGCATGCCAGCACCAACTAATAATCTGCAGCACTGAGGCGATGCAAGAAGATGACAGATGCAGCCTAATCAGGGGAGCCACCTTAGAGAACATTTTGTCAGGCGGTAATGTGAAACTGGACAGGGCCAGTAGCACTAAAAACATGCTGAGGTATTAAAGGTTCTGGCAGCCATTTTAGGCACAAGCCCGTCGAGGACGGGAATTAAAGGCGTCCGTGATTTGGCTATAAAGTGAGAGCGAGAGAGGAACTGAAAGAGAAAGGCATGCAGAGATGAAAGGGCACTGCCATTTACAGACAGAAGGAAAGCACAAGGTAGAAAGAGGAACGAGACCACAGCAGTGGCAAAATAAACCTCAACACTGTGCTGCAGAACAAAACTGACTTTTCAGCTGGCCTTGAGACGAACAGTGAAAGAAACTGAAAAACAAGCCCGCGAAGTGGTGCGTGCGTGCTGCATCCCCTCGTTGTGTTATCGACTGCATGAGAAAACGAGTGGTGCACGCGCTGCTTGCCTGCCTGAAATGGCAAAACTACACAGGGTGCGCGGGAGGAGAGGGAAAGTCAACAAGGCCGTGAGTGGTGCGCGCATGTGCGCTGGAAAGAATTAAAGAATATTTCTGGCACACTTTAAGCCGCTGCTCGCTCCTGGGACCGCCTAGGCCATGCTAGTGATCTTTCAGAGGAAAGGCAGACATGCACCCACCTTTGGCCATTTGCGTGCTTTCATTATTGAAAGCCACACGCAAAGGGCAATGGAATGTGTGGGAGGAGTCTGACCCACACACAGAAGTCTGAAGTGATTCGAAGGGGCCCTCTTCTAGAGCAGCGCATGCCGCTGCACTAGGCGACACCTAACAACGATGTGCTAGCATACCGTGATACACAATATAGATGTGGATATGTTACAAGAAATGAGTCAGACCTTCACATTTACTTACAGATGGGTGTTTAAACATATTTTGCTTCGTACAACTATCACGCATGGAGAGTGGTTATCATTCTGCGTAATAAATCTCTTGAGATGAAGAGTTACTAAGTCATTACTGATACAACTATACATTACAGTTCAAGGTACAGTTGTAGATACACATATTACAATCATTAATTTATATGGTCCTCAAATAGACTATTCTAGCCACCTTTTGAATATTCCCCAGATATCCAGCTGGATCCGAACGTTTTCAGTTGTACCTCTGCGCGCCGGTAAGTAGCGCCATGGGGCTCCACACTGATGCAATTCTCCTCCCAAATTGGCATGTAAAGACTATATAGGCGCCAGTCCCGCACACTCACATCAGTTCTATCTTTTCTGCACCACCAGGTGTGGATACGAAGCTCCCTCTCGTCTCTTTGAGACTCCCTTTAAAACATTTAAATGGGGATGCAAGAGAAATATCACCTTCCAAAACAATAGGCTTTAAACCTTGTAGGGACTGTTACAAACAGATGTCTTTGACAGACCCTCATCTGGTTTTCCTGTGTGCCTGAGGTCGAGCCACGACTCTAAGAACCGCAATGATTGCACGTCAATGAACACAAGGCCATCTGACACCCTTTAGGTGAAACTACATTGCCAAGAACTGGAAGCATCTTCAATGGGGGTGCTCCAAGTCGAAAGTTCAGTCTAGGCCCCGTTCGAGATCCAAAAGTCATAGGAGTCATTCCAGGGGTAATTTTTCATCTCGTTCAAAGTCGGTTGGTAAGTCGAAGAAAAAGCACAAGAATTCTAAGCTGGACTTAACCCTTTCCTGCCACTATCACTCTCCTGAGAAAGCATGAGGGGAGCACCATATATCTTGCTCCCGAAGTAGTTTATCTTTGCAGCCTATCCCTTAGCTTTATAACAGCAATGCCCCTGCACTATACAATGGTGTAACACTTTATAGTAATGACATTAATGGCGAAAGATGATCAGTGAATGTACATCCACATTTCCAAAGTGACTGTAGAGGATCAGTTACTCCAGGTTCAGATACAAGAGTTCCGTAAAAGAAAGAAAATGTTCAGTTCTTGGTGTAAAATAATAGGTTTATTGTTCCTTTGTTAATGCCAACACGTGTTTCATCGCAGGGAACCTACTGCGAATCTTCAGGGCTGGACGGAAAACATAAAAGAGGTGCATTTGCAAACGGTTCTTATTATAAAAGCAGACGGTTGGTGACTTTCCAAAGTGAGAAAGTGGTCAAGCATGTGTGCATATGTGACATGTTTGATATAACAGTGAATTCGTGATGGTATACATGGTGCGAGTGGTTAAGTGATTCTACAGTGACATCTTTTATTTTTAGTGCCATTGTCTGTCTGAACACTGGATTAAGGAACATTGTATTGGTGATGGTAGGTCTAAACATTTGCCGTAGACAAAGTGTGGTGGTGTGGTGAATAGAGTGCGATTGTGGCTGAAAGGGCGATAATCCCAGGTGACATAGGTAAAATATGTGGGTTAAACCAAAAACACGTTTTAAACAAAAACACACGTTTATCAGTATGTAGTACCAGTTGAACGCTTCACAAGTACTGCTTCACTAACAACATAGTTACTTCACTATGCATAGCCTGTGGGTAAGTTCCAGGAATTCGCCTGGCTGGGTGGTTTAATCGAGATAGTTAAGAAAGAAAGCTATGACGAGTAGGCGTTATATGTTTATGCAGGCATGCGTTGTTGGCAGAGAAAGACCTCCATGTAACGTGTTAGAGGTAGCACTGACTAACGTTGGTGATAGAATGCAACCTCTTAATGGTTGCAAAAATACGACCAAGGAGGAACTGGTTAAGTAAGGTGATGGAAATAGAATGCAAACTCTTAATGGTTGCATAAATACGACAAAGGAGGAACTGGTTAAGTATGGTGATGGAAATAGATATTGGTATTAATGTAGTTCAAAAGGACGGAGTTGCTTCTATCAGGCTCCCAAGTATGGGATATCGGGTATGAGTTTCGAACAGAGTGTCTCGCTTACCTTCAAAAGAAAGTATGCCAATTCAAATCAGAAAGGTGCGCAACGTCCGTGTCAGGACGAGATTTTAAATAGTAGAACCATGTGGAGAAGAAGAATGTAGCACGCTGCCCGCGTGTTCGCGGAATCTGGGTGGAAACAAACTAAATTTAAGTTCCCGATAATTCCCTCATGGTGAAAACGTACAATCAACAGAGGAACTTGTGAAAAAGTAAAACACACTCATACCTTGTTCGGTTTTATGTGTGTCTATAACCGGGAGGAGTAGACAATAATACGCAGGGTCTCTTAAATCAGGACATGCGTTCAATGCAGGCGGGTACACCTAAAAAAGAATAATTAGCTGAAGGTGGGTGCGCAAAGAGAAATGCTCTTATGTCGCGTTGAGAGGAGCGTTGGATCTATAATCCAATTTAAGAGGGGGAGAGAGCTGGCTTACCTTCTTGGTCTTTGACTCCCTCTTGTGTTTCCCGGTGCCGTTTTCCGAGGACGGTCACGTGACGGGAAGTGTGGGCCGGTTATATACCGGAAATGTGTCTACTAATCCCTGAAAAGACTAGAGCGTGTTTATTTTTTCGGGGGATCAGTTAGAGTCCCTGAACAGAAGAGTTACTTCGAAATAGAAAGTGATACGTGTCCGGAGGGTTGGCATGTCGTTCGGGCAGCGTAATTATTTCGAAAAGCCCAAATGCATGTAAATGCGAGTAGAGCTGTGGGAGCCTATATTTAAAGAGGTCTTATTTAAAATATACATGACTTATAAATAAAAAGTCATGATATGAGAGTATTATTCAAAAGTCGGTAGGTTATGAACAAAAATTAAATAGTGGAGTAAAGTACCGAATTTTCTTTTTGAATTCTTTTGTATGGGGCTGATATGTCGCATAGGGACAGTTAGTAGTAGGACACAGTGTGCATAGTGATGTACAATTGCATTAGTGTGGGCATAAAGATAATGCTATTCATGTAAATGGAGAAACAGGGAACTGATCATAGTGTGTATGCAAGTAGATGTTACTAGATGGGTTTCCTTATTCATACACATTAAAAAGGGAGAAAAGCATTGTTCAAGAATTTCATCACGGTCTGCTAGCCTAGAAAATACTGAAGCTCGGGATCATAGTTAAGCCCGAATTCAATAGTTCGAAGACGCATAATCCAGGTGGCTTCTTTCCGTCTTAGAGTCAGTTCACGGTTACCCCCTCTAATTTGGGCGGTCTTGTGAGATTACCGCTCGCCCTTTTGCCTATACCCATCACTTGATAGTGCTCTCTACCGTGCGGCCACACTGGTGTGCGCCCAATTTCCCTGGTTATAATTGAAAAATCTCCTTGTTGTTTACCTATCCCTTAGCTTGTCTGGCACAACCAGGGTTTCCGTGGCCATACGCTGTGCCAAAACAAATCGAAGAGTTCTGCGCTGCCATGCTCTGAATCTTTGGAGCCTTGCTGACTCTCTGGCACGCCTTCGGGCCCCATGGAGCCGAGCAACTCCATCTAAAATATCTCGGGTGAGTTTGCTTTTAGCAATGATTGTACCTTCCAAGCCCCCACCGGGGACACCTCCAGCTCAAGTTTAGACTCCACTTCCGGTGCTGAGATCCATGCTATTTCCAGAAACTTGAACATTGATGCCAGAGGACACGGTACCCTACTGTATGATTCCAAGTCAGCGCTGGTTCAACTTGCCAGTAGCCACACCTGAGCTATGGAGAAGACATGAATACATCCACTGTGGTCCCTGTTTGGCACTGTTTCGGATAATAGGTATTACACTGGTGATGAGATTGGCCAGCCATACCATGAAGAGAATTGGTACAACGAGTTTAAAGTGGCTAATGGCCTTGAAACCTCCCTCAAGTCTGAGCTCCTCTCTCTCTCTCCTCCTGTCCCGCCTCTGAGGAGAGCGTTTCCTACACTAAGGTTATTCGAACAGTGTTGTTACAGAGTTCCTTCAGACGGATGAAATCCCATTGAGCCCCTCTTAAATTTTGATATGACCCTCATGGAGACTTTGTTGGGAACACTGGCCAAACCTTGCTCTTGCCCCCTGTCAACCACCAGAGTGAACTACGCCACCACCCTACCTGGGGCAACCCAGCATTTTTATCTCAACACCCCTCCCCTTAAAGCTCGGTGGTGCAGACATCTGCTAGCAAAACTAACCACAACACATTCCCAACTACTGCCCCCGATAGGTGGTTAAAATAGGTAAAGATATTCCGAAAAAAGGCTCTTCTCACCTATCATCTAGGCGCTACTATTGATGAATGCCAGCTATCTGCTCGGGCCCTTTTACCACGCCCTTTGGGATTTGGTGGCTCAAGTTCTCCCAGTTGTTCCTGAAGATTTCTGACTAGATATAAACAAATTCCTCTTTTTGGATGGTCACTCCATGAATTTTTGGACTAATGCTGCTTGTTTTTCAATTGAGGGTGGACTGAGACCTGCTTATCAGACCTCCGTGCCTGTGCCCTGATCCTAAAGCGTGTCTGTTGAACTGGCTTATACCAAATTGGCAGAATCTAACTTGTTCGAGGCATGTGGGCTGCTAAATTCATATCTTAGCATTAGATCGCCGCCTAGTGTTGGGTCCGGATGATCGCACATTGTTGTCCTGGAAGAGACTTCGAAGTATCCTGAGATAGGTGGCTCCTCCCCTGGACTACAGTGCGCATGGGCATCGGCTCCATCCCCAGATTGTTTTTTTCCGCCATTGGGTTCGGATGCGGTCTCGACGTCTCTCCGTCGGAACCGAGAAAACATAACTTTAAACGGCCAAAAGGCTGTGTGTTCTTTACGTCGGTATTGTTTGCGTGCGGTCTCGAGTTCTTCCGTCTCTCGGAGCCGGAATCAGCGGAGTTTTTCAACTCTTCGGACATCGAGGCCTTCTCATCGCGACTCGACACCGATTTTCCAACATGGAGCGGAGTCCGTTTAAGCTCTGTCCGCTCTGTGGGTCCAAATACCCACATATAGACGTGCACCCGGTCTGTAACAAATGCCTTTCGCCAGATCATGACGAAGGAAGCTGCAGGGCCTGTGCGAGTTTCAGGTCAAAGAAGACTCTCACGATTCGGCGCGCGGTGCGCCTTGTGGCCAAACAAGCGGCCCCGGATCCAGAAAACATCTTCGACGACCAAGAAGAGGAGGACCGGAGCCATCATCTTCAAATCTCCCCGCCCGAGACGGAGGTCGAGGCAGATCCGGAAGACGACGACGGAGTCGTGGGTCAAGGCCTTGAATACGTCGACGAGGTAGGGGACGACGAAGAGGTTTATGGGGCCGTGGAAGATAGCTCAGAGGACGAGCTATGCCCCGAAGTTTACGGACATAAGGAGCGGGTCACGGGATCGCCTGTCGGCCTTACCCAAGACCCCGTAGCGCAAGCCACGGCCCCGCCTGCGGGCCCGGCCACGGACATACTTGCTGCGCAGAGGGTATCGAAACCGAAACTGAAAGCAACGGTATCGACTACACCTAAAATGGCCGACCCGAAACCGAAACCGAAACTTAAGGACTCAGGCGTCCCTAAGATGGCGATCGTAACAACAAAAACGAATAAGCCTGCAGCCTCATCGACTCCGTCGACCTCCGGTCCGCAGAAGTCGAAGAAATCTGGCGATTCCACAGGGTCGAAATCGGCGCCGGAGGAGAGATCCTCTAAAAAGGGTGGCACGCACAAGACAAGCGCGCCGGCGCCGGCGAAGCCCGCCAAAGCCAGCGACACAGCTCCGGCTCCGACTGGGACATCTGCGCATCGGTCCAAGGACTCGGGGTCGGCGGACGTGGCATCATCGTCCAACCCTCCAAAAGACCAACAGAACGTCGGATCCGAAGGCAAGGCCACCTCGTCGGTGCCAAAGGCCACTGTCACCGACGCATCTCTCATTGCTTCTTCACTACAAAGAATTAGGGAGAAGGCCTCTGCTTCGTCGGCGCCGGCGCCATCGCCGCAGAAGGCGACAGACGTCCCGGTCAAGCCCGCAAGTAAACTCCTCTTCCTTCTGCCGCCAAAAGTGGCGCCGAAGGCCTTTTCATCAAAATCGACGCCAAAGAAGTCGGAATCTTCTACGGCAGGGGCATTTTCAGCGCGAGTACTCGACTCAGAAGAGGATTCGGAGTGCTTCATAGACGCAGACACGGGCAAATTAACCCTTTACAAAAGGAAGATCACTTCACAGCCGGTGGAATCCTATGTCATCCCACTGAAGAAGAAAAAGTTTCCACAGGACGCCTCAGGCCTCATGGAACCTATCCAGCCCCCTCCAAGAAGGAGCCCAACACCGTCTCCAGACCACTCTGAAAGTGAGGGCTATGATGAAGATGACCAATACACTTTCCCGGTCAATGAACCAGATGCACAGCCGGATTCATATGATGACATTGGGGACCAAGGCACCCAAAATGTGGGACAAGACCCACAGGCTTTCAGTACACGTGCATCCCCAACAGAGGATTCTGCAGGTTTCCATGCACTCATTGAGAGGGCAGCTGCTAATCATGATGTGGACATGCATGCTGACCCAGTTGAAGAAGACTTTCTATTCGACACTTTTTCAGTCTCGGAAAGAACTGTAAAGACACTGCCTATGCTCAAAGGGGTCCTCAAGCATGCTGCGGACATCTTTAAAGAGCCTACCAGGGCGAGGGTGGTCAACCCACGTATTGAAAAAAAGTACAGACCAGCGCCTGCAGACCCTGCATACATTCGGGGACAGTTGCCGCTTGACTCCCTTGTGGTCGCAAATGCCCGTAAAAGGGCCAACTCCCAAACAACGGGTGAAGCTCCTCCCCCGGATAAGGAGTCCAAAGTGCTAGAGGCAGGAGGCAAAAGAGTGGCTGCGCAAGCTGCCAATTTCTGGCGTATTGCAAATACACAGGCACTACTGGCTCGTTATGATAGGTCACATTACGACACACTAGAGCAAATTGTGCAACACCTGCCTCCGCAGTTTCAAGAGGGCACCAAAATGATTATACAGGAAGGACAACTGATCTCCAACGCGGCCATAAAGTGTGCACTTGATGCCGCGGACACAGCCGCTAGGGCCATTAACACCAGTGTCATGCTGAGACGACAGGCGTGGCTCCGCATATCGGGGTTTAAACCTGACATTCAAACAACCATACTTAATCAACCCTGATAGACTGTTTGATCCAGATGTTGACACCACCCTGGAAAAAATTAAAAAAGACACCGAAACTGCTAAATCTATGGGGGCCCTACAATCACAGCAGTTTCGTGGCAATAGTTTTCGTCGCTCAGGTGCCCGTGGAGTCACCAGAGGACAGATGGGTCAGCAGTCACAGTTCCCTAGAGGTGGAGCACAATCCTCGTACCCCAAACAGAACAAGAGGGGCTACAGGGGAAACAGCAACAAAGGACGCGGCAGAGGGACCAACAATTCACGCTCCTCTGCCCCAAGCAACCAGTGACTCTCTGTCACTGCCCCCCGACCACTTAACACCTGTCGGGGGGAGACTACAGCAGTTCCTGCCCGTCTGGATCAACATCACCACAGACAGGTGGGTGCGACAACTTATCCAGTACGGTTATCGTCTAGAGTTAAAATCCACTCCACCCAACATTCCACCAAGGCAAAGACCTATGTCCGCAGAGCACTTGCACTTATTGCAGCAGGAAGTGGTGGTGATGCTGCAAAAAGGAGCAATCGAGCTCGTGCCAGTGGGGGAGGAAGGCACAGGGGTATATTCCCTGTACTTCCTCATTCCAAAGAAGGACGGATCTCTCAGACCAATTCTGGATCTCCGTCCCCTCAATCTGTATATACTGTCAGAGCATTTCCATATGCTTACACAGCAACAGATTCTTCCTATGTTAAACAAAGGAGACTTCTTAGCAACCTTAGACCTCAAGGATGCTTATTTCCACATTCCACTACACCCGTCCCACAGAAAGTACCTCAGGTTCACTATCCAAGGCACGCATTATCAGTTCAAAGTCCTACCCTTCGGAGTCACAACAGCCCCAAGGGTGTTTACCAAGTGCCTGGCGACAGTAGCGGCGCACCTCAGGAGGCAGAACATCCATGTCTACCCCTACCTCGACGACTGGCTCGTTCAAGCCAGGTCGGAACAACAGTGCGCCGCGGACATGTCGACTACCATTCACCTCCTCCACGACCTGGGTTTCTCGTTGAATTACCCAAAGTCACACCTTCAGCCGGCACATGTCCGGCAGTTTCTGGGTGCGACAATCAATACCCTGACGGCCAAGGCGCAACCAAACCAGGTCAGGATAGACAGCATGCAGTCTCTAATCCAGAAGTTCAGACCGAGACACTCACTTCCAGCGAGAGTGTTCATGCAGTTGATAGGCATGATGGCCTCCTGCATCTTCATAGTCCCTCACGCACGGTTGCATATGCGCCCGCTCCAGGAGTGCTTAGCAAATCAGTGGACACAGGCTCAGGGACAATTAACAGACCTAGTGTTGGTTACCAGTCGGGCATACAACTCTCTGCATTGGTGGACTCCACACAACCTTTGCAAGGGCCGACTGTTCCAGGAGCCAGTGCCACAGGTTATCCTGACAACGGACGCATCTCTCCAGGGATGGGGAGCTCATCTGCTCACTTACACGGTGCAGGGACTATGGACGACGCAGCAACAGAAGATGCACATCAACTATCTAGAACTGATGGCGATCTTCATGGCGCTCAAGTCCTTCATTGTACATCTGTGCAACAAAGTGGTGTTAGTCCGGACGGACAACATGACCGCGATGTACTACATCCAAAAGCAGGGGGGCACCCACTCACCGCAGCTGTCTCACCTGGCTCAGAGCATGTGGAAGTGGGCCATTCAGAGGAACATCTTCCTCATGGCAGAACACCTCCCAGGGAAGGACAATCAGATGGCGGATCTGCTCAGCAGATACAGCCATCAAATGCACGAGTGGGAGATACATCCATCAGTACTCCAGCCGTACTTCCAAAGGTGGGGTCGTCCAGACATAGACCTGTTCGCCACAAGGGAGAACGCAAAATGCCAAAGCTTCGCCGCCAGGTTCCCACACCCGCAATCGCAGGGCAATGCGATATGGATGAACTGGTCAGGCAAATTTGCGTACGCTTTTCCCCCGACACCTCTGATACCACTGGTGGCGAGAAAACTAAGGCAACACTCGATGACACTCATCCTAGTTGCTCCAACGTGGGCGCGCCAGGCCTGGTACACCACGTTCCTCGAACTCTCAGTGGTACCGCATCAAAGACTGCGCCTCACGCCCAGACTTCTGACGCAGAACCATGGAGAAATTCAGCATCCAGATCCGCAACAGCTCAACCTAGCGATCTGGCTCCTGAAGTCTTAGAGTTTGGATACCTCAACCTACCTCCTGAATGCATGAACATCATCAAGGAGGCGAGGAAGCCGTCAACCAGAGCATGCTATGCCGCAAAATGGAAGCGTTTTGTCATTTACTGTGCAGACAATGACATAAACCCGCTAGATGCATCTATCCCTAACATCATTTGCTATCTGTTACACCTTTATAAGTGCAAACTAGCGTTCACTTCTATTCGGATACATCTATCCGCCATCGCAGCTTACCTTCAAAACAGGCAGCATCTCTCGGTCTTCAGGGTGCCTGCCATTAAAGCGTTTCTTGAAGGTCTGAAATGAGTCATTCCCCCAAGAACACCGCCAGCTCCGGTGTGGAACCTCAATGTGGTCCTCACCAGACTGATGGGACCACCATTTGAGCCACTGCACTCGTGTGAACTGCAATTCCTAACGTGGAAAGTTGCTTTCCTAATTGCTATTACGTCACTAAGGCGTGTTAGTGAGCTACAAGCGCTCACAATCCAAGAGCCATTCATTCAGATTCATCCAAATAGGGTAGTGCTACGTACTAACCCCAAATTCCTTCCAAAGGTGGTGTCACATTTTCATCTCAACCAAACTATCGATTTGCCGGCATTCTTCCAGAACCCACAAACAGTGGCGGAAAGAATGCTCCATACGTTAGACGTACGGAGGGCATTGATGTACTACATAGACAGGACACAACACTTTAGGAAAACGAAACAACTTTTTGTTGCCTTCTCACCACAACACAAAGGCAACCCGATTTCCAAAGCAGGAATAGCCAGATGGATTGTTAAGTGCATTCAAATCTGTTATCAAAAAGCCAAGCGCACTTTAACAATACCCCCAAAGGCGCACTCCACACGCAAATTGGGGGCATCCATGGCTTTCCTAGGAAACATTCCTCTAGAGGACATTTGCAGAGCAGCCACGTGGATTACACCACATACCTTTACAAAACACTACTGTGTTGATGTACATTCCAAACAGCAAGCGGCTGTAGGACAGGCTGTTCTCAAGACACTTTTTCAGGTTTCTGCAGCTGGCACGGGCAACCGCCGCTGATGGAGGGACTGCTATGTATTCTATGCTAAGATATGAATTTAGCAGCCCACATGCCTCGAACTGAATATGCTACTTACCAGTATGCATCTGTTCTTGGCATGTAGGGCTGCTAACATTCATATCGCCCACCCTCCTCCCCGGTGCCTGTCGCAGCTGCAGATATACTATTGTATTCAATCATTAGCATGGACATCCTTTACACTTTTCACTCCATCCTCTGCCACAATGGCGAAAAACAATCTGGGGATGGAGCCGATGCCCATGCGCACTGTAGTCCAGGGGAGGAGCCACCTATCTCAGGATACTTCGAAGACTCTTCCAGGACAACAATGTGCGATCATCCGGACCCAACACTAGGCGGCGATCTAATGCTAAGATATGAATGTTAGCAGCCCTACATGCCAAGAACAGATGCATACTGGTAAGTAGCATATTCAACTTGTAAGCTCCTAGTATACGATACACAGGGCATGCCTGGAGGAGTGGAGGAGTGGAGCTCAATGGTTGGAGCGGCAGACCCTGATGCAGACTTCGGACCAGGGTTCGATTCCCGCCTTGGCAGGGTCTTGGGCTCAATTTCCTCTGACCTGCCTCGGTGCCTATTCTAATCACGGGCCCCACGCTGCAACTCTGGGCAATAGCTTGCTTAGCCTCCACACCGGCCCCAACAGCGCTAAGGACGCCTGGCTTCACCCTGAGGGTGCCCAGGAGTGGACACTTCACAGGGAAAGCCAGGAGGGGTTCCTCAGCGGTATGAGTATCGGCGCCAGGAAGCCGAATAGGCGACACCGCAAGGTGACCGTCTGGTGACAGTGCGCTCTATAAGTACCATGACATTTACATTTACATGCAAGTTGAAGAGTCACTCCAGGGACTGCAGTACTGGTTGAACCTACTGAAATTTAGAGGTATGGGCCCGCCCTGCTAGAACCCAAATGAGACCTTCTTAGATATAATATAATATGCTAAATAGGGTGCGCGAAATATAGGTGATACAGAATTCTATAGATTTTTGCATCATAACATGCTATCACCTTTTGCTTATTATGGATTAGTGACTATGCTGCTAACTCTGATTTTTATAATATGTATGTTGATATTATACAAGATACTGCGTTTGAGAACTTTGCATTGAAAAATAAACATTTCAAACTTGCACGTGTGTTCTTTGCCTCCCAGTTTCGGTTTGTAATGATTATATAACGAAAGAGTGTTCATGTGTTCCACGATACCTGAGGTACCCTAAGTTCATGTTCTGGATTGTCTAAGTCATTGGGAAGTTAATACTACCGATGAGACACTGTAGCTAGCTTGGTAAGGGGATTTCTGAAACTAAGGTGAGTTTTGGGTCACCCTAACTCACCCAGGTTCTAGATCTCTGTGCACAGTTCTGTGGGAGAACGGAAACCCTGCTACAATAGTACTGTGAAATATGGACCCCACACATCCTCCAGTGCATGTAATGTGCAAAATATGTTACCCAGTTTTAATCAGAGATGTTGGACATAGGTGGACCTACTCCACCTTTACTGCCCAACGAAACTAAATTCCAGAATCTGCCCTGGTCTTTATTAATGACTGCCGTTAACATAAGCTTCCAACATTCCATTTGCCAAACCTCTCTGGCCCTTCTAGTGGTAAGTTTGTATGCAGCCCTCAGGACTTCAATTTCCACCTCCCCCCCCCCCCGCCCGTTCCCGATTCTTATTGGCTAGAAATAAAACATGTCTGGCATTTTTACAATCTCCGTTACACCACAACTGTGAAGGTGGAGGTTTGCAGGATTTACTAAATACGTCAGACCTACCTATGGAACTTACGAGGTCTATAGGCACACCTTTTCCAGTTGGTTGCAGCCTTCACTATGGCCATGGGGGGAACCAATCTCCTGAGTTCTGGAGCTGGGATACTGGTTTGTCCCAGTCTCCCCCTTGCCACTTCCTTCCAGATCGGCAAATACCCTTTCACTGAGATGATAAACCACTCATGGCACACCCCCTTGGAAGTGACAACCCTAGTGCCGACTACAGCTTTTATGCCTTTTAGCTTAGAGATATACAGCCTCCCCAAAACAATGTAGCTTGTATCCAGTCAATCTACTCCATTTAACACATCAGAACGCTTAAATGTGGTAACATTAAAACCAAAGGGGCACTCATAAATATTCCTTGGGGCTCCAATGTGACAAAATGTAATCGATGGTTATCGAATTAGCTTACGTTTGGTGGTTTTCAAAAGTATCTTTATATTACCAACTCATTTTTAGACTCTCTTGCAGGGCGCTGCTGTGGACTAAATAATCTGTGAACTATCCTAGGAGATGTAAAATTCATCACCTCTTACCGATTTCGCCCCCTTCCACAACCAGCTCACTCTCCTTGTTAACAAAATCTCCTCTGCCATGAGGGAGGGAACTGCCTGTGTTGCCCCAACCAATTAAGGCACTTATTTGTGAACTTCACTTATCTCTCCCTCTGATCTGTGCACAGTTCAGGAACTCCAACTATCGCAAGTACATAGGGGCATGAGGCAGGTGGTGAATCTAGTACTGTGAGGCCCTTTAAGTTGTCAGAGGTATTAGGGATTGTTTTTCCCCGTCTGTCCACCGAATGAATGAATGAATGAATGGAACAGGAAGCGTGCTAACATCACCATGCGAAGTACACATAATTCCAGACTTTTGTCCACTCAATTGTAAAATGTGGTTAGCCATTGCTACTCCAGGCATATCCCTATTTAGAACCTTTAAAGGATTGCCTGGCCTGTTGGTCGAGGAAGAATGACAGTTAAGTGGTGGAGCACAGGCAACAATAGCCCAAATAATAAAGAGTTGGCTGAGCTGATTTACCCAGAACATTTTCAATAGTCTACAACCGTTCCAGAAGAGGGGTAATTTCTTCGTTCAGCATGTCTTTGATTTTACCATAAAGTGATTCCATAAATGATACTGCCCAGGGAGGAGGGCCGGTAAAATCCTTTGTGTCATGAACTACGGTAGATTTTATAAAAATTTGGTAAGGGCATCAGTACTAAATGGTTCAGTTGTTGGCCTATCAGAAACTAGGCTGGGCTAAGAAGTACAATTCTACCGTAGTCTTCTATCACCGCAAGTTGGTTTTGCGTTGACCTTTTCTCTAGCCCCCAATCGAGTACCAGACACAAGTGATGGAGCTTGACCACCGGGGTCTACATCGGTCACTAACTGTGCTCCCTCCAAGGAGACGGCAGTATTATCAGCCATATTATCAAACCTGGAGGTATCCAATAGTAGGAGAGTCCCACTACAACCATTTACAGGTGTACCCAGGGACAACCATCTCCCGGTTAGTTTGATTTCTGTCAAAATTAAACCCACGGCCTGCTGGAGCATTCTGGCTGTGCTCGTGGTTCTCTGTGGGGAATGAGTTTGTAACAAAGCCACTTTCCTTTTATCCATGTTGAGGCCAACAGATAAAATCAAAGGGGATATTACAAAAATGAGGAATGAAGGCAATAGTGGAAACCATAATGTGGACTGGTGTGGTCACTGACGCAGCAGGGCAGACTGGGGCTTGTAGTTCAGCTTGTGGTTTGGCCCAGGCTCCTCTGGCTCGCACCCGTGGGAACACCGGTACTGAAACTAGGCACCGTCACTGACGCTGCGACTCCAGCTAAGCAGGCTATAGTTTGCAATTTGGGCTCAACCCCTCTGACTACACAGGGGACGTGGGAGGAGAGGGAAAGTCAACAAGCCCATGAGTGGTGCGCGCATGTGCGCTGAAAAGAATTAAAGAATATTTCTGGCACACTTTGGGCCGCTGCTCGCTCCTGGGACCCCCTAGGCCATGCTAGTGATTGTTCAGAGGAAAGGTGGACATGCACCCGCCTTTGGCCATTTGCGCGCTTTCATTATTGAAAGCCACACGCAAAGGGCAATGGAATGTGTGGGAGGAGTCTGACCAACACAGAGGAGTCTGAAGTGATTCGAAGAGGCCCTCTTCTAGAGCAGCGCATGCGCGCTGCACTAGGCGACACCTAACAGGTGCCTGAGGGGAGCCTCTTTCGGCCTTCTCTTGCAGAGTCTCTAATACCGCTAGTATTACCATCTCAGTGAAATGAGTGGGGCGAAACCCTGCTTGGTGTGAATCGAGATAGTTGGATTGTTCGATAAAATTAGACAGACATTTAGCCACATGGGCCTCCAGAACCTTAGCCAAGTAGGGGAGCAAAGAGATTGGGCGGTAATTTGACAGGATCTGGGGGTCAACCCCTGGCTTCTTCAAAAGGGGAACTACTATTGCCTCTTTAAAGGCCTTGGGGACACAGCCCTGCGATAAAGACTCGTTCAAAAGGGAGAGGGCTGGCCCCGGAAGACTGGTGAAGGCTTCTTTTAGGACGTGGGGTGGACAACAGTCCGTTGGGGATCCAGACTTTACTTTAGACGTTAGGTCTTGGAATACTTGTCTGCTGATGGCCGGGAAATGTTCAAGAGCGCAGGAATTTCCAGACATGAAGGGGGATATCTCAGAGGAGATACGAGTGGGAATACTAGCCTTGATGGTGGAGATCTTTACGATGAAAAAGTTACTCAAAGAAACGCAGAGTGCTTGAGTGGGTGTAGGTTTTGTTATAGCTCTGTCCGGATTGGACAGTTTATAAACAATTGCGAAGATTTCCTTAATCTATTATTGGAAGTCAAGATTCTGAAGGAAAAGTGAGCGGTTTTAGCGATTTAAGATAACTTTTTTATATTCTCTTGTGGCAACCGAATAGATTTGTTTCCTATCTTATGAGTAATTCAATCTCCACTTCCTTTCCAGTTGTCGAATGGCCAATTTTGGAATTAGGTCAGTGGAGAACCATCTCTGTGCATCAAGAAGCCGAGCCAGTTTTTTTTTCCCAGTGGAGCATGTATATTGCTGGCAGCTAATAGCCAGGCATAGAGAGAGTTTCCTCGCTAAGATTAATATCAGGTTCAAAGGTTGGAGCTGTATTGGCCAGTGTGCCATGGAATTGAGTTTAGTCAATAGAATTCAATTTCCTAACCATCGCCCCTACAGATGTAGGGGGTTTGGCTACGGTGACATTCATTAGGAGGAACTTTATTAAATAATGGCCGACTATAGGCATGGTAAGATCGAAAGTGCGACCATAGTCAAATTGGAAGTCCAGACTTGATCCAATATATACCCTTTGATGTGTGTTGGCAGGGAAACCTGCTGAGCAAAGTTTAAATCTGTTAATTCTGCCGAATGGGGCCCCCCTTCAAGTATTGTTTGACCAGTAGTTAAAATCTCCTATCAACAGAAGTTTAGCATGGTTAGTTACCAGGGTGGCTACTTGTTTACCCAAGGAATGGGGAAACAAGGGCATGTACTGAGGGGCCCTAGAAAGTAATACACAAATAAGAGGGGCATAATTAGACTCCAATTTGATTACCACGTTGTCTACCGCGGGGAGGTAAAGTTGGGGTGAGAGCTGTGAATTTAAGATCCTCAGGGGTACCCTTCTACGCCCAGAAAATGCCCACAAGGTAGGATGCTTTTGGTAGCCAATGAGCTACCAGACTTTCTCCCACCTGATGACCACTTCCTGCAAAGTGTGGAATCTGGCTATCCCAGGATGCGCCATTCTGCTCACTTCCAACATGGGAGGACCCCTCTCTCAGCATGTGGAGATCTCTAGCCCACCCAGAGGTGTGGCTATCAAGGTGTCTACACACCCATGAAAGAAGTTTGACAACTGGTTTCCCCTCTCCTTCCCGGGTGCCAGCTAGTCTAAGTGTCAAGTATCCACTCAATCCTGCTATCGGATTTAGCTGGACTGCACCATTTACTGAAGTAGCACATCTCTCTCCCTCCCCTACATAGTCACAGAGACAGGAAAGAGAGACAGGACTGATTTAGGTGTTCGGCGTTATCCAGTATGTATTTAAATACCCGCTCCTTGGTCAAACATAAGCTTGACATTTTTCTCCTCCTGCTGTCAAGAGAAACCGGGCATACTCCTATTAACCGAAATCACACAGAAATCTACCCCCAATATCTTGGCTGCATTACCGAATGGTTACTACATCCTCCAAACAAACCGCCAGCCAGGTAAAATGGGCAGTGGTGTGGCAGCTATCATTCAGGACTGGAAGAAGGACCGAAGGACTGCCCTGCTGCATCTTGGAACTGGCAAAGAGAGGCTACACCTGCTGAACCAGGTGGCTAGCAAAGCTGGGGGACTGCGCCTGCTTTGTCCTACTAGTCTCCAGGGCCCAACCGAAGCCAAAGACTCCAATGGTCAATTGGCTGACCTGTTCGCAGCACAGGGCTACACCAGCTGGAGAAGCCTGCTGGGATGAATTAGTAACCCAAATATTCAAGCCACCGCCTCTCTTCGCCATGCAGCACGAGAGACCATTACTCAATGCTTAAAGTTGCACCCTATCAATCAATCGTTCATTTGTAAAGCGCACTACATACCCACGAGGGTCTCACGGCGCTGGAGGTGTGGGGGGGTGGGTGGGGGGGGGGGGGGCGCTATCAAACAGCCGGGTCTTGAGGTCCAATTCAAAGCCTTGTTTCGGATCCCTGCGGCATGAAGGCATGTGCATAGTGTGCGGTGGCAGATGGTTTCGAAGGCGTCAGAGAGGTCTAGGAGGATGAGTGCTGCGGTCTCACCTTTGTCCAGCAGGTTCCTGATGTCGGTGGCGGCGATGAGGGCAGTCTTGGTGCTGTGGTTGCTGCGGAACCCTGACTGGGAAGGGTCCAGGATTCTGTTTTCTTCGAGGTATCTGGTTAGTTGTCTGACGGTTTTCTCGATTACCTTGGCCAGGAAGGGGAGCAGAGAGATGGGCCGGAAGTTCCTGAGGTCTCTTGGGTCTGCCTTAGGTTTTTTGAGTAGGGCGTTGATATCGGCGTGTTTCCAGATTTCTGGGACGGTCGCGGTCTCGAGGGAGAGATTGATGACGTTGCGCAGGTGGGGTGCGAAGGAGCTGCTTGCTCTGTTGAAGACGTGGTGCGGGAATGGGTCTGACGGAGAGCCGGAGTGGATTGTGCGCATGGTCTTCATGGTGTCAGCGATGCTCACGCTGGCCCAGGCTAGCTGGGGGTCGTGGTTGATGGTGTGCGGAGGGTCTATTGTGTTGCTGTCTGTTGGGGCTGTCTGGGTGTTGAAGCTGTCGGGGATGTCTGCTATCTTGCGGTGGAAGAAGTTGGCGAGGGAGTCGCACAGGGCTTGCGACGGCAGGATGGCGTTGGTGTTGGAGCTGGGGTTGGAGAGTTCCTTCACAATGTTGAAGAGCTTCTTGCTATTGTGTGCGTTGTCGTCGAGGCGGTCTTTGAAGGAGGTCCCCTTGGCCGCCCTGATGAGGTGGTGGTGGTTGCGGATGGCGTTGTGTGCTGCATGGCTGTCTGGAGTTTGTTCACTGTGCCATTTCTTCTCTAGTTTCCGGCAGGCTTGCTTGGAAGCTAGGAGATCTGGGGTGAACCAGCTGGCCCTCTTGCTGGTGTATCTGTGGGGGGGTTTCTTCAGCGGGTACATGGGTGTTGTTGCAGTCCTGGATCCAGCGTCTGAGGTTGTGGACAGCGTCGTCGGTGATGGAGGGTTCGGTGGGTGGGCTGAGAGCGAGGTTTGCGTGTAGTTGCTCTTCGGTGATTTTGCTCCAGCAGCGGCGGGGGATCTGTTGGGCGCGGTGGTGTGTGGTGGGTTTCTGGAAGGCGAAGTGGATGCAGGGGTGGTTGTCCATAGGAGTTCGGTGGTGTGGCTGAGGGAGACAGGCAGGCTTGAGGAGAAGACGGGGTCGAGCGTGTGGCCGGCGGAGTGGGTGGGCGTTGTGACGAGTTGCTTCAGTCCGAGGTTGGCGAGGTTATCGTTCAGGGTTGTGGAGTTGTTGTCGTTGTTGTTCTCAAGGTGAAAGTTCAGGTCTCCGAGGAGGATGTAGTCGGTGTAGGTTAGGGCATGCGTGCTGATCAAGTCGGCGATGGAGTCGCTGAACTGGGGGCAGGGTCCGAGGGGTTGGTAGACGATGGTGCCTCTGAGCGTGAAGTTAGGGTCTGTGGATCTGGAAATGCATGTGTTCGGCGGTGCTGAGCGCGTTGTCTGCTAGTCGAGACCCTGATCCTGTTCTTGTGTATGATGGCGATTCCTCCTCTGACTCCGTTGGTGCGGTCTCTGCAGGTGATCTTGTAGCCGTCTGGGATGGCTATGGTGTTGTGTCAGGAAGGTGACGTCCAGGGATGTTGTCTGGCAGGTCCCAGAGCTCGACGGCATGCTTGCATGCGGAGTGGGTGTTCGGTAAGTATGCATCAGTGGTGGTTGGGGTCTTTCTTGGCGGGTGGTTCGTCATCTCGGAGTCTGGTGTAGCTGCAGTTCCGGCAGGTGACGGGGCCGTGTGTGCGTTTCGGGGCAGCCTTGAAGCAGGTGTGGCTCCGTCCAGAGTTGAGATCATGCAGAGTGCTGGCGTCATAGTGGCGGCAGTGGTCGTGGTGGGTGTGGGGGCCAGGGGTTCTGGCGCTGGGAGCGGTCCAGGCGCAGATGGGCGCAGACGGGCTTGCCATAGGCGCGGCGGGAGGGAGGAGCAGCTGGGAGGCGGGGGGCAGCGAATGGGCAGTGGTCAGTCAGGGGGGTGGGGATGCAGCAGCGAGGGCAGTGAGGGACAACGAAGGCAACAGAAGGAAAAGGGGCACAGAAACGAGGGAAAAACGAGTGGCACAGAGGGCAGAAGGGCACAAAAAACGAGTGTAACAGGGCAGAAGGGCACAAAAAAAACGAGTGGAACAGAAGGCAGAAGGGCACAAAAAACAAGGAAAAACGAGTTGCACAGAGGGCAGAAGGGCACAAAAAACGAGTGGAACAAAAGGCAAAAGGGGCACAAAAACAAGTGATAAAGTAGTGGCACAGAGGGCAGAAGGGCAAAAAACGAGTGGAACAGAAGGCAGAAGGGCACAAAAAACAAAGGAAAAATGAGTGGCACAGAGGGCGAAGGGCACAAAAAACGAGTGGAACAGACGGCAGAAGGGCACAAAAAACGAGTGCAACAGAAGGCAAAAGAGGCACAAAAACTAGGGGAAAACGAGTGGCACAGAAGGCAGATGGGCACAAAAAACGAGTGGAACAGAAGGCAAAAGGGGCACAAAAACAAGGGAAAAACGAGTGGCACAGAAGGTAAAAAGGGCACAGAAATACCGGAAAAACAAGTGGCACAGAGGCAGAATACAGAAATATCGGTTGCAGCTGAGAACAGAAGGCAGAACGGGCAGAGAGGCACGGGGGCAGCAAAGGGAACAGTAGGGAAACCGGGCAGGGTCACTGGGGCAGCAAAGGGGTACCCTAGTTTGCTGAACCCCCAGGAGAGTTATCAAAGTACAGCATGGTTGCCCAGAAGGCGAGCTATCATCCAATGATACCCAACCCTGATACCGGGTGAATGGTAGCCCAGATGCAACTAGATTTCTTCCAGGGTCAACATGACTAAGAAGAACGCCTATGCCTGTGGCCTGGATCGCATCACCAAGCCCGTAGACCAAGGCGCAGCCACAAGGAGCCCCCAGTTGCATCTACAGTACCTTTAAGCATCTTCAGCATCTTGTATCCCTTGCATCAGTACCACTCAATGGGAGCCTACAGTAAAGGGATAAAGGTGCCTAGAATTCACTGAAGACTGCTCCTACCATCGAGATGACTGTTTCTGTGTACCTTGCTGCCCCCCCCCCCCCCACTGTCTCCCTGCCAAAGTTAGTTGTCCAAAGAAACTTTCAGTAACCACATTGATACTTACTGAAGGTTTTTTTTATTTTTTTTACAAGTTTCCACGTGTCAAATTTGTTGAATTTGCCAATACTTATTTGTGGTTAATTGAAAAGGTGCATATTTACTATACCTAGTAAATTTTATATATCTTCTGATGGACCTTTTTTGTTGTGGTGTCTAAATACATAAAAATGCAGTCTATTTTTATGAATTGGTGTCTGGTTTTTGAGTGTCTCGTGAATGTATTCAATATTTTTTCGTTCTGTTTAAATGCTTTACGCTTGTTCCTATGTGAAAACCTTGCTGCTTAGTGCCACAGCTACAGGGCTGCACTAGAGAGTTTAACAAACTAAACCTACAGGTCCTAAAAGGGTTGTTAAGTGTATTACATGGTGAGGTCGCACAACCACACCATATACTACACCACATTCCCTCGACCCGGTCCTTGCCCAGGTTATAAAGGACGGTTGTGACACAACTATGTTAAAAATTTGCTGTGGCTTATGTACAACGAATTCAGTCCAGCCGGCCATTGGCACCCATTTCGAAATTCCCAGCCACGATTGCCTGCAGTCCACCGTTTTTTCAGGCGATGTTCAGTAGTCCATCTTGGACATGTCATTTGACAGGACTCTTCTGTTTGGGGACTAGGCAGACTCCACTCTTGAGTAGTTTATGCGGAGCTGGGCCACAGCACGTCCCTGGGCTTATGTGCCTACCATAAGCCCTACCAGTCCTTTAGTGGCTTCAACAGTTACCCCATACCACTAGCCAATCTGCCCTCCACAAGACACCCAGAAGCTTTGCGGCCAAGGCCATGGTACCCACCGCCTCCACAGTTATGGCCTAACCCACTAACAACCACTCCCACCCCTGCCCGCAGTCCCAGTTGTCAAACCCTTTTAGCGTGCCTTCAGTGGAGCACAGCCACCCAGTGGGCGTCTGGATCTAAAGATTCTTGCTGGGCTGGCAAGCCATAACATCAGACAGGTGAGTCCTGAACATTGTTCTGCAGTAAAGCCTCTGGTCTCTGTCCGAGTCCCGACTCCATATCAACCTTCTGGAGCGGAGGTCAATCCTCTTTTACATCAAAGATTTCTTGCCATCCATCAAAGGGAGGATGTTGCAGTTTCTCACAGACAACACTACTTCAATGTTGTACTACAACTAGCAGTGCAGAGTGGGGTCCTGGGCCCTGTGCCAGGAGGCTCTTTGCCCTTA
Source organism: Lissotriton vulgaris (assembly GCF_964263255.1). Lineage (NCBI taxonomy): Eukaryota > Metazoa > Chordata > Amphibia > Caudata > Salamandridae > Lissotriton > Lissotriton vulgaris. The sequence goes on along the minus strand of NC_141695.1, from coordinate 325,055,795 downwards.
GTCTGGACCCACCTACCTAGGTCCATCACAGTCTGTGTGGACAAACTGAGCAGACATTGTCTAACAGATGACTAGTAGGGGTGGGCGGAACTTGCAGAGTTTCACTTCGTGGAGTTACATGAAAACTGCGAGATTCTGTCGGGTTTTGTGAACGGGCTGAATTAGGTATGTCGTGATTTTTAGCGCCGGGAGCTCATTTTATGCTGAATAATCAGCTTGAAAGGCACCACGCAGAACTCCAGAAGGTGCTGCTTCTCGAGTTGATTTTGCTGCCGCTTGAGTAGATTTCCACTACAGTAGCAGATTTCTGACCACAAATGGTTGCATCCCCCCCTTTGGTGAAATCTCACCAGGTGCCCTCCTTGTGACTGAAAATCGAGCTAGGGGACTGAAAATTTCGCTCGCCAACATACTGTTGGTGAGCCACACGCGAGAAAAATGTGTTTCCCACTCCAACCACAAATGACATGCCGTCCAGAGGTGGTGGAACAGGTTCTACAAACACGGGGGGGGGGACCTGGATAGATCTGCTAGCCACTGTCAGGAGTACGCAGTGTCAGCAATTTGGCATGCTGGAGAAAACGTTAGAAGATGCACTCTGGCTGGAAGGAACAAGGGGCTCCTGTACTCCTTCCCACCGATACCTCCCCTGCCTCTGAAGGAAATCGGGCAAGACTGGACCAATTCACCTTGATTTCCCCAGTGTGGGCCAGGTTTTGAGGCATATGCTTAATTGAATAACTCTCTGATTAAATCTGAAATGTCCTACTGCCCAGAAACTGTCTATGACTTCAGGTTCAACAACATAATTGTTGCATTTCGACCCCTTTCAAAGATCCAGAGGTAAACATGACAATGCATTCCTTATTGGTTGTAATTTGATTTAAAGTGGCCCAGCTACTTTATGCTAGCATCTGTGGTCAATATAGTTTTTATGTTTACATCAGGACATCCAAATGTGGGTGCTCTTGCAATCTCCTCTTCAATTTTATCGACTGGTTTTTAACTTGATTTGACACCCCTTCTTCTTAGCTTCAAGACATTAGAAATTTCCAGTATTGTCATTAAATGGCAGAATTCAAACAGACTGTGGTGAGGAGTACCTTTACTTGATATACAGTAATGTTACCTACATTATAAAGCTAAGCCAGTGATCTTCATTTGGAACTGTGTAAGTCCTTAAATCTCATGTATGCTTGGCTCATCTGAATTTTGCACTGGCTTTATCTGCTTTGTGCGCTGGCCTTATCTGCAGTAAAACAAGATTCAGTTTGTTTGTGTGTTGCTCTAATCTGCATTGCGCACTGATCATGCTGATATCATGCATCGCACTCGTCCTAGTCTTACATTGGTTTGCAGTGTATCAAATATTGATCTCACAAGCTTCATGTTTTATAGTTCTTTGGTCTCCTCACTTTTGTGTGTTGGATTTGTCTTTGTCTTGCTTTTGTCTTACTGGTATCTTATGTGTGCCTGGTAAGTTATAGTGTTGGTCTTATCTGGACCAGCCTCAGACTCCTGCACAAACTGCATGAGACTTTCTGTATATCGACCTAATCTCATTACTTATTTCCATTGTCTCTTTGGTAGTCATTCTAGTTCATCTTTAGTACCTTTGTCTATTAAGTCATATTAAACTTTTGCCATCTGTATCGGAATAGCAGTCCTTAAGTTGATTGATGGTGAATTATGTTCCGATGACCTTGAAGGCATCAGTTCCTTCTCTCCATCTTCTTTTATCAAAAACACCTTACCTCTGAAAGAGTACACGTGGTTAAAAAGGTTGCCTGGCCTTCCCTCCCAGCTCCCCTCTCCTTGTCTGAATCTTCCGAGACGGAGCACAGTCATTTACATAAATGCCACCTACTTTCATTCGCATGAAGCTTTCATTCAGTGGCGCAGCAGTACTTTTAGCAACATATTGAGCAGCCTATCCTACTCTTTCAAGTGTCAAAAATTATATTCTCCATATTGTTAGAAAAGGGCAAGGAAATTGGACTTTCTGCGCATCTATCTGCATTTGACAAAATTCGAATGCGTCCTCTGCAACATTCCAGAATGCTGGAGCCTATAGAGGACCTCTTGTGCCTGGTCAGGTTGGCCCGTACCCTGCAGCACCATGCTGATAGTGAAAGTGACTGTTCCTGGCGGGTATGAAACCACCACAACTTTCCTCACCCGCAGCTCATCCCCAAAGACTGCTCCACAACTGCTTAAAGGTCTGTTGGTTTAAGCAAATAACATCCTGATTTACCTTTCTAATTCCAATATTAGATGCTTAAAAGTATGTGACTAAATAGCTGTTCTCTTGTTGCATGGGACCCATGGTATCTGCATTTTATACCTTAGCATAGCATTCCAGATGTCCTCTTTAGCCATCTATTTATTTTTCATTGAAGTGCTTTTCTCTTTAAAGCATAGCTGTTTTTATTTTCCCTGTCGGGATGTATTTCAAGTAGAAGGCTGTGATTGTGACTCTGAGTATACCCCTGTGACTCATGTCTGTCTGTTGCAGGCCTTACCTGCTTACAGGCAGGTCAGTTCTGTTCTGTTCCATCTCCTCCCTCATACCCACTTGTAACACCCTTCCTTCAGCCACTACTACACCCCTGACCTGTGGCTTGTTACCAATTGTGCTCCTTCTTACCTTATGCCACTTGTCGGTCATGGCATTCTTCTGGCTGCTTAAAGGTCCTATTCCTTGCCTCAGAGTCTCTTAACAATCCATCTTTGCTCTTTCACAATTCTTACTCGCCGTTTTATAGAGTATATTTGTTTGAGCTTCAAATTATTATGAATGAGCTTTATTAAAAATCAATGATGGTTCATTCTGAGGGAAAGTACACAGAGACTGATAACGGGCTGTAAAGAAGCACGTGGGATAATCTTTCCCTTCCTTGTTGTACTTCTGCTTTTCATTTTGCCCCCAAAGCACATGTATCGAGAATTCCCTCATGGGCCAAAGCATCCTTTTCTAATTTATTGGTTTGCAGGCCTGATCAGCTAAAATGTTTGTTTTATGTACACTTATAACTGTATAGCGTTCTGATCCTCCCCAGTATTTTGAAATAACAAGTTCAACAAATGAATGCCTTCTTTCCAAAGGGAATTAATTTATTTGAGAGTAAAGTGTTGGGCATTAAAAATCACAAGTGATCCGTTAAGACTATACAAATAGCCAATCCAGTGCAATAAGACTCTCCTTTTTCAATCATATAAACATATATTTGGTTCTGTATCAACCTGTCCTAAATCCTCAACTTTCTTGTTAAGCATCCATTGTTCATGGGGCTACTAGAGTTTCTGTATGATACGATTTTGTTACAAACCTCTTTTCCCTGAATCTATTGAGTCCATTGCAGCAATGCTTGTTCTTATTTTGCACACCTGATGACCTATCTGCTTCCTATGGAGTGATCATCGTTTGCCTTCTTTCATATTATAACTATCCCAGTTTTCAAGGCACACTCTCCTGCTGGGTTTTAGGCCAGCGCAGGTTTATGTGTTGAAACGTTTGCTTTGGACTGATTGCTGATCTCCAAGCTGCCTTGTTCGCTTACTAATGCTGTGTTAACTCTCCAACACATCCATTCTCAGCACCCAACTGTCAAGATTTAAGTTGGACCACTGAGATTCTGTTTTCAAGCTCTCGTGCTCAGTAAACTGGTTAGTGAACATCATGTAACTTTTTAGCCACATATTTTTTTTATGTCGGAGCAGAACAGGGTAGTCTGCATTTTACCACATTTCATTCCCCTCCTGTCACAGGATTTCTGGTGGGGTTAGCAGCAAGTCAGGTGTGGGTCTCCTTAAGGTTTCAGTCAGCGTGGCATGATGGTGTCAGCAGTTGGTCAGGTTTTTGTCCCTTAAAGGCAATGATCTCAGACAACCTCACTTGGGATCAGATGGGTCTCCGAAAGGCCGCCTATTCGAATTTTCTCGTGGGATACGTAGTTGTCAATTTTGTGTCTCCCTAATGCTACTGGCCAACCTCAACTCACTGGATTAGCTGTTGTCCAGGTTTTTGTCTCTTAAAGGATGCTGGGAGATCCTAGTTGTAGGGCCAGCAGGTGATGAGGGTTGTGTCTCCCTGAGGCCTTCAATGAGCCTCCCTACTAAAGCGACTGCTCAATGTTAACTGTGTTTCTTCATTGTTGCTTATATGTTAGGTTTTTACTGGAAGCGTCAGGCTGCTGGTTTGCCTTCATTTGTGGCTTTGTTTGTGTCGCCTAGCTGTCCTTTGTCGCTGTACGCCTGGTGGAGTCAGCAGATGAGTATGTATCCCCTGTGGCTTCGGGAGAGTTCCCCCTCCTCTTATGCAGGGTCAGCTGTTGGTCAGATTTCTACATTGTTGAAACACATTGCTCCGCCTCCTCAGCAAGTGAAGCAAGTTTCAGTTTCATTGCCAATATTAGGCCATTTCTAGTCAGGAGACGGCGCAAGTTCTGCTTTCCACAGCAGCCTCTTTCCTGCTTTTGGTCAGTTCGCCTCCGCAGTGGGGAGGACAGGAAGGTGGTGTCTGGAGAAGTTTTGTAAGCAGAGAAACTCCAGCAGTGTTTTTGAAATCAGCTAAGTGCTTCCGAGCATTAACTCTTGGGCTCCCTCGGAAGACCTCTGATGCCCCACATTTGTGGCGGACCTTATTCCTTTTCAGATGCATTTGATAATTTTGTTAGTCTTATGCCTCCAATCTCTGGTTTAGGCTACATCACGAACCCTTGTCATTTGAAAAGGCGTAAACCTTTTATCCAGGAACTGGGGTTGAGGCTGTTCCATATTTGGTGTCACCAGTTTAAAACACACTAGCATAGTGCAATTAATAATCTGACTCACCCAGGGTCCCCAAAGTCGCGCTTCTAATTGTCTCAAATGACTCCACAAAAGTGACCTCATCCCACCTAAGACATCTGTTCTGCTGCTAATGACCTATCTTGGGTAGCATGTCTCTGTTGGTTATAAATTCACTTACATGGAGTCACTGAAATGATCCTCCTGTACAAGTCAAGGTATGTTAAAAAAATCCCCTCCATTGCAAATAGAAAAACATTGGTTCTGTGCAATGTTCTTATGTTTGATGCACATTTTCCAGTGTAATTTCGTGCCCTGTTGATGTTTTGACTTACTTAGCCTCTGCAGTGTTGGTTCCTTGCATGAGCTTGGGCGAGCTTTTGACTGTTTCTCTATCAGATGTCATGGCAGAATCAACATGGTTAATATTATGCAGCCATCTTAATAGGAGTGAATTACATTTTGTTGGGTTTTGGGGCTACTGCGCAACTTTAAAATAATCTTAGGGTTGTGGTTCCAGGTGGCTATCCATATATGCTGATCTTTTACTCCATATTTCATGATTCTGAGTTTTGGTGAAGATATGTACGAGGACAAGCACTTATCTTGGCTCATTGAGAATGCTCAATTCAGAACATCTCTCTGCGTTGAGGTTAAATCGTGTGTAGGCAATTTGCAGGTCAGGCATTAGCCAAGAACGTTTGATTTTGCTAAAATATCTAGTGAGTGCATTTTGCTCTTTCACAAGGAGCATACTCGCAAACTAGCTAGTTCCTGTCCGACTTTGTGTTTTTAATTTATAATTACTTTAGTATTGCCTTGGTGTTTAGAGCCTGATTTCATAGCAGGATGCTGATGAAGGGAACACATGGTACTTCCCACCTTTATCGGATCCCTTCTCCAACCAATGCTGTTGTAAATTCCTTTTGGAGTGTTTTGTTTTTCTGACTGCTGCTATTTCACAGCATGCCAGGTTGTGTCCATTTGAAATTGTTCTGTATTGTTAGCCTTTTTTTCCTTCCTGCTTTTTTTATTTTGATTTCTTTATTTCGATTTCCTTCTCTTGCTTTCCTTTTTGCCTGCCTTCCTTCTTGCCTGCGTTCTTTCCTGCCTGCCTGCTTTCTTACCTGCTTTTCTTTTGCGTTCCTTCTTTCTCTTACCTTCTTTCATTAGTTTGCTTTTTGTTTCCACTCTTGCCTTCAGAAGGCTTGGAGATAGTGTCAGACTGATTGCCTGCTTAGGCCTGTTAGCCAAGACCTTTCGGTTTTCCTAAAATTATGGGTACAACATTGTTACTTATGTGGTTTTTAGCCTGACTTCATCCATTAGTCTGTGATTGGTGTCATTCACATTCTGCTTCCACCCACTCCAGCCTGCATTAAGGGGCAATCCATTCGTCCACTTGAACTATTGGCTGACTTCACTACAAGTTACAGCATGCTGCCGCTTCACGAGGTATACATTCATACACAAAGTTGTTCACCACCTGAAAGAAACAAGTTAGTGATAGATTCCTTACCTTAGAATTACCCCAGGCGTCAGACTGAATCCAGAAAGTTTTCGTCAGCAGTACCCCTGCGCGTAGGAAGGTGGCGTTGTGTGGCTCCGCGTCCGTCGTTGGCGTCGTGGTCGCCAGGATGATGTCGCGGCAGCTACTTAGACGCCGCCCTCGCGTGCTGACGTCAATTCTGTGCACAACTTTTTACACGCCAGCAAGCGCAGATCCGGGAAGAGCAAGAGTTTTTTTTAGACTTTTTGTCTCCACTTTTCGAGTCTTTCGACTCCTGGTGCTGAGGGGATGCCCGGTGTTAAGTTCTGCGGGGCCTGTTGCCGCATAATGTCAGTGACTGACCCCCATGACGTGTGTCTCTACATGCCTGGACCGCGACCAGGACCCCAGGTCGAGCTCCGACTGTCGGGCCATGACGCCGAAAACTTTGCGGGAGCGGTCCCGAAAGTTGCTGGAAGCCCGGCAGTTGGCTCCGCACTGTTCGAGGTCCCGGTCGAGGAGGAAGTCGAGGGACCAGTCACGGAGCCTTCATCACCTCTCTTCGGGTTCCAAGTCCTCGCACTTGGGGTCAGGTAAGTCGAGGCACTCGAAGAAGCGTCATCGTTCTCCGACTTCCTGTCGCGCAACGTGGCTGAGGGTGCGGGTGTTACCATCGCCCCAGCTCCGGCAGCGCCTGTGCGGTTGACCCCAGCCTACCCACCTTTTCAGAGTCCAGGAGCGACTCCGGCCCAGGTACAAGAATTTCTTGCAGCTATGGCTGCCCTTTTTGGGCCGTTGGCCCCCACCGGTGCGCCTTTGCGACCCGCGGGCTCGACTGGGGTGCTTGCCCTGTGCTGCCGTTGGCTTCGGACTCTGTGCCGCCGCCGACTTCGGTCCCGGCATTGCAGGACCCCCTTGGAACCATGCCTCCCCCAATACTGCCTGTGACGTCGTCCGGTCCTTCGCACAACGTCTGCCATGGTTTCAGCTCTGAACTGAACATTGCGCCAGTCCGGCTTCGTTCGACGCCGATTCCGACGCCTATGGTGGATTACTATCCTTATGTTCAGCCTCCATCCTTTTGACCTGTTCCTCAGGCCATGGAGGAAGGGGAGGACTGGGAGGGGTCTGAGGACCCTCTCATACAGCAGTGTGAGTTGGATCTGGACTAGGCAGAAGAGTTAGGGGATGCCAGTGGTCTTGACCAAACGCCTGACCTTGGCTTCTCTCCTCCTGTGGCTTCGGAGGCGGGAGCGACCTTTAGTGTGGGGTTGTGTAGGGTAGCTGAGGCCCTTGACCTCGAACCTCCTACGGTGGCCCTGAGCACCAACCTCCTTACTGAAGTTCTCCAGCCGGTAGTAAGTTCTTCGGAGCCTCTGCCACCGTTCAATGAAGCACTGACTGACGTTCTTATGGGCACTTGGTCCAGGCCCACCACAGCGACTCCTGTGGATCGGAATGTGGCCAGACACCACCATCCAGCTCCGGGCCACCCTGCTTTTCTGTCCGTCCACCCCAGCCCACCCCGAGAGTCTGGTTATCCAGGCCTCTACTTCCCAGAGCTCATTCCCTACTGTTCCTCCGGATAGGTAATACAAGAAGCTGGAGCAGTTTGGCAAGAAACTATTTTCATCATGCCAGCTTAGCGCTGCGGTCGGTGAACACCGCATGCCTCTTGAGCCGCTATTCCCACTCTGTGTGGGAAACGGTTGCGCGAATTCTGCCTCAGTGTCCGGAGGAGGCCCGGACACTGGTCTCCTAGGCCATTGCGGAGGAGAAGGATGCAGCGAAGTTCACCATACGGTGTGCACTGGATACCACAGACTCGCTAGGCAGAGTGATTTCCATGACAGTGGCACTCCGCCGCCACACCTGTCTGCGGTCCACTGGCTTTTCGGGGGATGTACAAAACTCCCTTATGGACATGACCTTTGATGGCCGTCGCCATTTTGTCGACAAAGCAGATCATGCTCTGGAGTGCTTTAAGGACTCCTGGGCTAGGGCCAAGTCCTTGGGCCTTTCCATCACGCACATGGCACTTCTGCTATTTGTCCCTTTCGTGGCCACGGAAGGGGCGCCCGACACGTTCGTTCAGCCACAAGCCGCAGAACCAACCTAGAGGAGGCCGCGGACGTGGGCCCTGCCACGGCGGGGCAGTGGGTCAGTCTACTTCCACCCCCGCAGCATTCGCCTCTAAGCCTTCCTAGTCCGAGCTTTCAGGCCCATCAAACGCCAGTGGGGGGCAGGATTTGCCATTACCTCCCCCACTGGCGCACCATCACATCGGACAGGTGGGTGCTTCAAATTGTCCGCAGAGCCTACTCCCTCCCCTTCGAGTCTACCCCTCCAGTCATGCCACCCCAGTACCGCCACATGTCAGGGGATCATCTGCAACTTCTACAAGAGGAAGTTACGGTACTCTTGGCCAAGGGGGCCATCGAGCACCTTCCTGTGCCAGAAGTAGGTCGTGGTTGCTATTCCCACTACTTTCTAGTACCCAAGAAGGACAATGGGCCTAGGTCCTATCTTGGACCTTAGTGAACTGCTTCCTCCGGAAGGAGAACTTCAAGATGTTGACGCTGGCTCAGGTCTTATCTGCTCTCGACCCTGGAGACTGGATGGTAGCGTTGGATTTGCAGGACGCATATTTCCACATTCCTGTCCTGCCGACCAACCGACGTTACCTGTGGTGCACGGTAGGTCGCGAGCATTTTCAGTTTACCGTGCTCCCCTTCGGCCTTACCAGTGCCCATCGGGTGTTCACAAAATTGATGGCGGTGGTCGCAGCTCCTCTGCGCAGGTCAGGGGTATCAGTCTTCCCCTACCTCGACGATTGGTTGTTGAAGGCGTGCTCGCTCTAGGCAGTCGTCACCCACCTTCAGACTACGGCCGACCTCTTGCATTTGCTGGGGTTCTCCATCAATGTGCTGAAGTCGCACCCGAGTCCCTCTCATAAGCCCCCCTTCATCGGAAGGGTTCTGGATTCGATCTAGTTTCTGGTTTATCCTCCCGAGCAGCGAGTCCGGGATATTCAGGCTATGATTCCGATCTTTCAGCCTCTATCCCGGGTTTCAGTCAGCATGACCCTCCGCCTCCTGGGCCTGATGGCCTCCTGGCCTCCTGCATTCTGCTAGTGCAACATGCCAGATGGCATATGTGGGCTCTGCAGTGGGACCTGAAGTTCCAGTGGGCGCAGCATCAGGGCAACCTGTCCGATCATGTCCAGATTTTGGAGGGCACTGCACGACTCTTGCAGTGGTGGCTCACAAATCGCGATTGGGTCAATGGCAGATCCCTCTCCCTTCCCCAACGGAGCACACAGAAGTAACGGATCCGTCCCTCCTGGGATGTGGAGGCCATCTGGGAGAGGCGGATATCAGAGGCCTCTGGTCTCCGGCGGAGTCCCGGCTCCATATCCACCTTCAGGAGCTGACAGCGATCGGACTTGCACTGAAGGCATTCCTCTGTGCTGGGAAGTGTGGTGTAGTTGTTCACGGACAACACCACCGCCATGTGGTATTGCAACAAACAATGCCGGGGGGGTTGTGGACCCTATATCGGGAGGCTTTGCGCCTCTGGACATGGCTGGAACATCAAGGTATTACCTTGGTGGTTCAACACCTGGCAGGTTCTCTGAACGCCATGGCGGACAAACTCAGCCGCTGGTGCATGATGGATCACGAATGGCGTCTGAACTCGGACGTGGTGCAAGGTCTCTTTCTGCAGTGGGGAGAGCCCTGGTTAGATCTATTCACCACCGAAGAGAACCTGCAATGTCATCAGTTCTGCGCGTTGGAATTTCCAAGGCGGCACTCGCTCAGAGATGCTATTCTTCTCGAGTGGAGCTGCAGTCTGTTGTACGCCTTTCCGCCTATACCACTTCTGCCCAAAGTGCTGAAGAAGATCAGGCGCAACCGGGCCCAAGTCATTCTTGTGGCTCTGGACTGGGCTCGCAGAGTATGGTATCCTGAGCTACTCAGTATGAGCATCGATCCCCCCCATCCTTCTGCCTCTTCAGGAGTACCTTCTGTCACAGCAGCAGGGGACGGTCCTTCACCTGAACCTGTCCAGCCTCCACCACCATGCGTGGAGATTGATCGGCGACAGTTGACGGCTTTCGACCTTCCTCCCGAAGTCTGTGATTTCATTCTGGCAGCCAGACGCCCCTCCACTAAAACGGTGTACGCCTGCCGATGGAACAAATTTGTGGCATGGTGCACAGCATAGGCTGTCGATCCCCTTTCTGCCCCTCTTTCTGAGGTTCTTCTGTTTCTTCTGTCTTTGGCCCAGCAGAGCTCTGCTCTGGGCACTATCAAAGGTTATCTTTCTGCCATCTCCGCCTTTCTAAGGCTTTCTGATCAGCCTTTTCTTTTTAAGTCCCCGGTTGTTAACCGTTTCCTCAAAGGCATTACACACACGTTCCCTCCCTTGTCTTTCATAATGCCTCAGTGGGACTCAAATCTTTTCTTGACTTACTTAATGTGCGCTCCCTTCGAGCCCCTTCATAACTGTCCCTTACGTCTTCTCACCTTAAAGACGGCTTTCCTGGTAGCTATCACCTCTGCCAGAAGAGAGAGTGAGCTCCAGGCTCTTTCTTCCAAACCTCCTTTCCTTTCAGTTCATCCGGACAAGGGGGTTTTAAGGACCCTTCCTTTTTTCCTGCCAAAGGTTGTCATGCCCGTCCACATGGACAGACCATTACTTTGCCCACCTTCTTTTCACCTCGGCATCCTTCCAGGGAAGAGGAGAGGCTCCACCGCCTGGACCCAAAATGTGCGCTCGTATTCTATCTGCAGCGTACACAACAGTTCTGGGTGGACAATCAGCTCTTTGTTGGCTACGTGGGCGCCAAAAAATGTCAGGCTGTGCACAAACGGACCATTTCCTGGTGGGTCGTTCTGTGCATCAAAGCATGTTACTCCTTGACCAAGAAGGAGCCTCCTGTGGGACTGCGTGCCCATTCGACCAGGGCATCTGCAGCCACTACTGCCTTGGGACGCGGCATTCCCTTGCAGGACATTTGTCAGGCAGCTACGTGGGCCTCGCTGCACACGTTTACCAAGCACTACTGCCTTGATAGTCAAGGTCGGAGAGACCGCTTCTTTGGCCGTTCTGTTTTCTGGGACTTCCTGGTGTAATTTTGTTTGCAGACCCTCCACTGGGGTTGGTATTGCTGGGGTAGCTATTCTAAGGTTAGGAATCTATCACTAACATGTCTCTATCAGATGCACAAGTTACTACTTGTTTAACGATATATCTGTAAGAGACATTAGTAAGTGATAGATTCCTTACTGCCCCATCCATCCTTCCCATTCTGTGAACTGATTACTAGGATTAGGGTCATCCTCTTTTAGGACCCTAGTTTTATGCACCAATGGGCAGTATCTTTCATGGCTCTGCTTTCCTGGAGCGGAAAGTCGTGTACAGAACTAACATCAGCTCGCATGGGTGGCTCCTAAGTAGTCTCTGTGAGGTCATCTCAGCACATACGACGCCAGCGACCGAAGCGGAGCCGCAGGACGTCACCTACTTACGCGCAGGGGTACTGCTAAGCAAAACTTTCTAGATCCAGTCTGACGCCTGGGGATATTCTAAGCTAAGGAATCTATCACTAATGTCTCTTACAGATATATTGTTACACAAGTAGTAACTTGTGCATCTTGTGCAGGACATAGAAAGGTTCTCATAGATGACACTGAAGTAGGAGGTTCACACAAGGGACTTTTAAGTGCTCAATGCTTACATGTTGCACTGTAGGGAAGGCAGGTTTCTTATGTAAAAGTAGCCGCCAGGCCTGTATTTCTTTGTATAATGTAGCTCATAGTATCCCAAGGGACGAACCAGATTACTAATGCATCTGTTAATTCATATAATAGTTTTTTCCATTGAATTGCATTATTCATATAAAGTAATATTCACAAAATTGATACATTACCAACCACATTTACAATGATTAAAAGCACATGCCAATCATCATAGATCGCTATAATTTGTATGTACAGTTTCTGTGAAATTCATTTTGATACAAAAATATATTTTCAGTTTCTTCCTTTTTCCGTTAATGCATCAAAGTTACAAAATACTCACATCAACACCCACGTATCTATCAATCACAATCAGTCGCCCTATCCCATTCAAACATGCTCCATCTCCAATTTTGTTAAAAACCATGGCCACTGACAGTCCAGCAACGATAAAGTCCATAATTATATCTCTCCTCTTTCTTTCCATTGATGTAACCTCTACCTTCCTCCACTAAGTGAGCACACTGGGGGTGTCTGTTTCCTGGTGCCTGTCTAGTTTCTCCATCATTGTATCCTTCATAGAGTCAAGCAGGTGAATCTATGAAAGATATCAGTACAGAAGAATTGTAGTTATAGGTACCTAGGTGACTTATTTCTTCACTGAGGTAGTACTGGCAGTGGATGCATGGTAAAATAACCTTTGAGGTGACTCTTAGGGGAGGGGGGAGATATTTTAGCTGGTGGCACAGAAAGAGAGTTGAGTGGTGCTGACAGGTGTTGCTGGTTGTGGGAGAAGGGGTTCTTACCGGTGATGTTTGAAGGAGAGAGACTTTAGCAAATTATAATGAAGGGAGAGAAGAGATTACCATAGTTGGCAGGAGGGCGAAGAGGTTCTTGCAGGAAGTGGAAAGTCTCCCAAGTGATGAAGGTTGGGAGTAGGAAATTTCTCAATGTGGCAACAAGAGGAACTGGTTTTTAGGTAATGTCGGAGGTGAGCAATTTCACTTGTGGAACTGATGAGGGGATAGAGGTACTCTGAGGTGGTGAAAGGGAGGGATTCCCTCAGGTGATGCTGGAGGTGACAATTTCTTCTATATTTTACTAATGGAGGGGGGGGGGCAAGACTTTCTCACAAATAGCAATGAAAGAAGAAAGAATAGGCACTATCAGGGGTAGCAGAGTGGAGACATCTTTGGACTGATGAGTTACAGTGAGTTAGCGATACATTTATGCATTGTTGCTCTTGTCTCATTCCCTCATTTGTTTTTTTCTTAATATACAGGTGCAGTTTGTGCATACTGCTCGAAACGAGAGTCTGAACTGTATCAGAAAGAGGTAAGGAGGCACTATTTTTTAAATCTCCACCGTGGCTCACTTACAGTCCCTCATGAAATGTAAAGGTCTCTGCCCACTCTAATCATTTCATATGATGGAACCAAGTGCAATGCCCTGTAATGCCGAAACGCCTGCAGTGAAGGGGAGAACTTTTCTGGAAGGCATCTGCACACCATGAACACCTGCCATTTCCTATGATGTGGAGGCTGTCACAGGCAGCACCACCCAAAATCTTGTGTGACTAGGAGCTCCAGAGTTGGGAGATCTACACCCCAACCTTATTCTATGTTGTGATAACAGTTGACTGGGAAGCTGCTTCAGAGCCAATTAGACTGTTATCTTATGCATGTTTCTGACTTTGTGTGTAGTATAGTGTTTGCCATTTCCATGACCTCTTGGTGCTGTTGGGTGTCTAAGTATACAGCCAGTTGCCTGTTGGTTGTGGTTTATCCAGTAGAAGTTCTGTATAGGGGATAGGCCTTCTGGCCAGCCAGCAAATCTATTTGAGGTTGATCAGTGGATGCTGGGTTTCAGTTACAGTGTACATGTCACTATCTCCTAGTCTATGAAAATATATCTTCTGCTTGTCTGTTAACAGTTGAAGAGTTTATGAACATTCCCAGTACAGTACTGGTAATTGTTGTTGATCAATACTGGTAATCGTAGATAAGCAGATAAATCAGCATGTGGCCATGTTTGTTTCTGTCTGCTTCGAAAAGGCAGCTGCGGGATGAGGTTCTCACAGGAGCACCATAACTGCAGCTCTTGATGGTCAGACAGTTACAGGGGGTATCTGAAGGACCGCAGATCAGTATCCAGACGTGTTGGGTGACACATACATAATACCTACCTTTTTCCCTCTTCTATACCTCCACTATCCTTCTAAATCCAAATAAGTGAATAACATATGCACCACTCAAATTACTTTCATATTTCATTATACTAATTCACCACTAATCCTTCATGGGTCCCGGAGGGCCGAAATAGCGCTTCGACTCATCGAGGTTGGCAAGATATATATATATATATCAAACCACGAGTTGCCTCCAAGGATGAAGCCGCTCCCAGCGTGTAAACTCCGTTTATTTCAAGGATTGTGCAAGCCAGGCAGAGGGCACAAATGTCAGCCAAACGGACTGGCAAGGAAAAAGCAGCAGAGCAGTCCTGTGAGCACATTAAGTATCCCGCCCATGTGGGCGTGGGCCTCGAGGGATTGTGGTTCTTGAAGTCCGCTCTTTGAGTAAAACCATAAATGGGCGCCGTTATTCCCCACAATGTTTAATCTTCCCAAGTGGGTATGTGCCCTGCAGCCCGGCTTGCACGCTAGATCACCCTCCTTGAACTGGGCACAATGTCCCTCACGTGCTTCTCTGTATCCTGCACGGAGGTCCTGCATGTTTGCGCAGTGGGGCCTCATCGCGGCCAGGCCAGCCGCTAAACATCAAACCACGATTTGCCTCCAAGGATAAAGCCGCTCCCAGCGTGTAAACTCCGTTTATTTCAAGGATTGCGCAAGCCAGGCAGATCGCACAAATGTCAGCCAAACGCGTTTCAGGCGAGAATCGCCCTTGATCACTGGCAAGGAAAAAGCAGCAGAACAGTCCTGTGAGCACATTAAGTATCCCGCCCATGTGGGTGTGTGCCTCGAGGGATTGTGGTTCTTGAAGTCCGCTCTTTAAGTAAAACCATAAATGGGCGCCGTTATTCCCCAAAATGTTTAATCTTCTCAAGTGGGTATGTGCCCTGCAGCCCGGCTTGCACGCTATATCACCCTCCTTGAACTGGACATGATGTCCCTCACGTGCTTCTCGGTATCCTGCACGGAGGTCCTGCATGTTGGGGAATAACGGCGCCCATTTATGGTTTTACTCAAAGAGCGGACTTCAAGAACTACAATCCCTCGAGGCACACGCCCACATGGGCGCGATACTTAATGTGCTCACAGGACTGCTCTGCTGCTTTTTCCTTGCCAGTGCGAAATGCATTTGGCTGACATTTGTGCGCTCTGCCTGGCTTGCGCAATCCTTGAAATAAACTGAGTTTACACGCTGGGAGCGGCTTCATCCTTGGAGGCAACTTGTGGTTTGATGTTTAGCGGCTGGCCTGGCCGCGATGAGGCCCCCACTGCGCAAACATGCAGGACCTCCGTGCAGGATACCGAGAAGCACGTGAGGGACATCTTGTCCAGTTCAAGGAGATCTTTAATCTAACGTGAAAAATATCCTAATACTCTCTAACAGGCATGCCACTTCATTAATGTTAGGCAAAAGACTGACAATCCACAATATTAGAATTAAATGCCCTTAGGTCTACACACAGTCTTATCATTTGCTCTGCCTTGCTTGTAAAACTATAGGAGACACCCACTCAGAGGATTTGATTTCTTCGATAATACCTTCAACTGCCATTTCATTCAGCATCTCCTTTGATTCTTGTCTCACATTAATCTGTAAACCCCAGACCTCGATAAATCCTAAAAATGTTACTAGACCTGCAGGTCTAGTGACTTAAAAAATCTACTCAACTTAATTATAATGCTCTTGACCCATAAACTGGTTTCATTCAATTATGTGATCCTGGCAAATATTTCAGTTCACTGAGACGCCATTTTCTTCTATATCACATATGAGAGCACCTTTAAATACATGAGTTCGGCACATCTGCTGTACATAAAACTATTTTGTTTGATTTAATAAACTAAACATTAACTCCATATAGAATACAAATCTAGCTCCATAAAGGATACATTTGGCCACTTACTTGCCTCTTAGTTCATTAACTCCATTGTCATCAGAGCGGGGGCAGGAATGTTTCTCAAATAATATGTAAAACTATCACTTTTTATAAATACATAACTAAAACATAAAGTAGCAGCACACTAATTTGCATTCAGCAGATTTTACAATGAAATGGCCACAAAATGTGTCACTGACGTGGTTTAAAAACGATATAGTGTATAATGTTTGGAAATAAAGTGTCTGCAAATATTTGTCATTTGCACATCACCAAGTATTCTGATTTATTTGCTCCTATTTAAATCATGTTTGCATCATACTTCAGAATTATAAAAAAGTTATTTCATAATTCCAGTTATATTTTTAAATACCTGTACTATTCATTTTCAAGCAGTTTAAACGTTGTTGGAGGAAAGAAAACTAACATTTTACATCCTTTTGTTTCACAATTTTTGTCAACTCACTTGACAAAAACCATTAACTGATAAATAAGTGAAAGAAAAGTTAAAACCATTAACCAAGAATAGAAAGGCAATAATTAGTAAAAAGTCAAACTGACATTTGACCTCTGTCATTGAGCAGTCAGCAAATGTGTCAAGATAAAATGATTTAAAGGCGTTTTATTTGCTCATTCACTTTCTAAATGAACAGAACACCTGTTTCTTCCAGCTTAAGTTTACTTGCCATTAAGGTCGAGTCAGTGCTAAAAATAGCTCGACCTGATAAAATTTCACTCGCAATTTCGAGTCGATTTTTCTGAGGGAGGCCTGCACCCCTCAACTTCTACTTCACATGTACAGCGCCTTCTATCATTTTTATTTTATGCTTATTAGCAGTTAATGTACCTAGTTTGTCAGTAAACACCTTTGGAAACTAAACAGTTACACCATACTCGTTACGGCCATCTGTAACCAGTACCACAGGTTGCCATAGACCAGGGGTTCAAAATTATTCTCAACTTAAATTTTATCCCTCCATTCTGCCGTTCACAGCTACATACAATTTAATTTGAGCTATTCTCTCCTTGAACTTTAGTACCACAATCTTATAACCAATAACATCAATAGACCCATCAAAACTTTCTGCTATGATGTCCAATTCCCTTAGATTAAAAGGTCCAATATATTTCAGAATGTTTCCAAACAGTCCTCATTGGTGATTATAGTCCATGGAGAACTAAAATTAACCATAAATTACAACTCGAAACCCCAAATTTTGACAACACATTTAGGTGGCCTTTTAACTTTCTGGCCATCAGCACAAGTACTAAAATCCCTGATGGACAAGACAATGCTTCCATCTGTTTTACCACAATCGCGTTTTTATTAACTCCGTGACTTCACCAACACAAAGTACTTTCCCTATTAGAAGTGCAGAAGTTTTCTTACGATCGTTACACATCCTAGCAAAATGTCCAATGCAACTGCATTTTTTCAATTCTTTTGCACTAGCAGGGCAAAGGGCAAAAGATGAAATATGATTAGCACTACCACACCCATAGCACCAGCTATTTTCTCCACTCTCTTGGTCTGCACTGCCTCAGGGGACTCCAAGCCCCAGGAATCTTTGCATCAGTAGGCGCCGCTGTATAACTGACACCAGGGGGCAGGCCCAGGAACACCAGGGCTATAAAGCGCATGGCCTTTTCCCGCTGTGCGGTAAGCGCCCGAGCTAAGCCAGGGCCAGGCCCGCCCTGCACCCGTCATCAAAAGGAAGAGGCAGGGCAGGGCCACCCCATTGTACTTTACCACTTTGTTTTTGGTTAGAGCAGGATAAAGAACTGATCTGTTTAACACAGCAACTGGCCTTATCTAAACCAAACAAACCATTTTTAAGAGGAAGGCACTAGACAAGAATACAGGAGCAGGAAGCGCGAGGAAAATTTCAAGACATGTAGAGGAAAATTGCACTCTCAATGGAATCGATGATCTTCTTGAGAATGTTGAGGGCTTGCTAGCTCCCAAATTAAAGGCCAAATGCATAAAACAGCAGGGGAAGGAAAAAGGCGTAATTGGGAAAAACTCAGCAAAGTATTGTTTCTCATCAGACCAAACTCCTGAATTTACTACAGCTGGGTGCTGCGAGTCTCAATACACAGAGCCCCCAATTGCTCACAGTACACCCCTCCCAGGAACCAGTAGACCCTGCAAGCCCCAAGGAGGACCGTATATTTATTAATGTGGAGTGCTCTAACAAATACGCAGCTCTAGAAAACCTAGAGCACAAAGACTACATTTTACTGCGTTACGAGGGGGAAGGGCATTACGAGGAAATGCAAAATCCATATAATGCAGGCGTAGATGTACAATTGAACGAGTTAAGGGGGAAATTAAAACCCTAAGGTAAAACTTGGGAAGGATGGCAAAATTACTAAATGATAAGCTAGATGCTGTCACTGTTCTAGATAAATGGTCACTTAAATTAATAGAAGGTGCTGATATTGGGCTCTCTGTAGTCGATCCGATAGACACAGCGCATCACAAGCCTCACGGACAACAAAGTGATTAAAGAGTGCCGGCGGTACAATAGAGCGGAAAGATCGTCGGCACAGGTCACTGCCAGACATGACTGTGTTTCCCCTCAAGACAAGATGTATGTAAAATCTACTAAGGTGGCAATCAGATATAGAACGAAAGACACGCCTAACAGAGATGGAAAGAGAAAGGCCACCCTTGTTAATAGTAACAGTGAAACCTTTCATCTTTTTATGATCAACGCCCCTAAAATTTAGAGGGCCCACACTGAAACAGACAAGGCATTGGTAAACAAGGTGACCCACTGGATACGATATAAGAGGGGTTGTAGACCTATAATGATATACTTAATGTCAAACGGTTTACAGCTGAAAGTGCAGAGTTAAATTACATAAGGACAAGTCTCTAGCTGAAGGTTTAATTGTACTTAAACTGCGCTACAGACCAAATAACGATGTCTAAATTAAATTAAAACTAAACCCACCGATCTCTACGCGGTTGAGGCTCATCCAATTTCGATACTTACATCGCACCTACTACACCAGACAGCGCTTGTGGAGGGCAGGCTTAGTGGCGTCTCCCGACTGTCTTCGGTGCGGTACGGAGGTAGGCACATTACTGCATACGGTCTGGGCCTGCAGTGCACTGCGGAGATTCTGGGATGGTGTGTTCCAATGCCTCGACGAGGTTCTGGCCTGGGTGCTCCAGAGGGATCCAAGACTGGCCCTGCTACACGTTATGGCTGGGGTAGGAGGCAATAGATACAAACGTCACCTACTCTTATTGGGGCTCACACTGGCCAAAAGGGACATTGCACAGTCATGGAAGCCCCCCCGGGCTTCCTCGCTTGCGGCCTGGAAGAATGGGCTGGACTTCTGCATGGGGTTAGAACAACCAATATTTATTGCACTGGGCTGCACTCGAAAGCACTT
Organism: Lissotriton vulgaris; assembly: GCF_964263255.1. Taxonomy (NCBI): domain Eukaryota; kingdom Metazoa; phylum Chordata; class Amphibia; order Caudata; family Salamandridae; genus Lissotriton; species Lissotriton vulgaris. The sequence continues at coordinate 325,036,298 of NC_141695.1, read as the reverse complement.
TAAAATCTGGAAGTGAGGTACCGGGTTTTTATGGACCCGGCGGTGCCAGGGAGAACACCCAAAGACCTCGAGTCCTTCCTGTTTCGGACCACAGAAACACAGTCTTCTAGGTGATGTCAAAAATCGTATTTATAGGCTGCAACCAGTAACAGGTGTCCTAGAAGTACAACAGCATGTATGTTCTCAGGAGACTGCTCGTTTTTACAGAACCCGTCTTCTCTTTTTATACAAAATAATAAGCTTCAGGCAAACATTCCTTGTTTTACAGTTTGACCATATACATATTTTCACTACAAAGAAAAAGCAGAGTCATGATGACAAGCCCACATTTCAGTTTGTCCAGTTCATGATAGATTATCCGGCAAGGCCCGGAACTTTCATCAGATATCGACGAACCCCTAATAAAATCGGGCACCTCCTCCTTGTAAAGCAAGTCATAAAGAAGAAACAGGGACAGGTGTGTGTGAGATTAGCCATAGCTTGTATGCGATGAACGGTTTATGACATGTTGTGCCTTGATACTAATCTCGTTCGGCCATTGGGAAAGGAACTGCCCGAACAGGTTTGGCTTAAGGCAGTGGAGTCAGCTCGCCCAGGTCACAGAGGAGTCAGCAAAGGTGTACGTGTCCTTTCAGATCGAATTCGGCCTTAGTTATTTGACTATGTAAGGGCAATCACAAAATCGATGCCGCTCACAAAATGGAACCCGAGGGTTCATGACAAAAACTTATATTTAAGGGTGATTTCGTCACTTGAACGTGACGAAAAAACTTATGAATGGGGTTTAAACTATTACCGGTCTGCTAGTACCAAAATCGTCATGGTATGATGATATTTATGACACGAGCGTAGAGCTTCGGTACCACACAATAGCAGGGTCCAGAATTTTCAGTACCACAGACCCTCCTTTTGCCCTGATATAGGTAATAACCTATACTCACGCTAATCTGAGTCCAGGTCTATATTCATAAAGTCATTGAGATGTTGCTGTAGCATCATCCTATTACTTAGTTCGTCTCTTGATACAGGTTTCCTTACACATGATGTAGCACAGAGGCCACATATTGCAGGAGCGCACTGTACACACAGGCAGAACAGGAACAGAATGGCTAAGACCATCCCAATGACTATCAGAATCTTCCATCCCCAGGCAGATATCAGTTCCCAGAACCACCCCATCAAGGACCAGTCCCCTTTATCCACGTGAATGGATTCAGAGATCTTATGCAGTTTGGAGATGGCCTGGTATCCTGTTGGAGCGTTATCTGGGATGAAGATGCATCAACTTGATTGGATCACTTTACATACCCCACCTCGGTCTGCAAGTATGACATCTAGGGCAACCCTGTTCTGAAGTGTCATAAGGCGGTCCGACTGGAGCTCTGCAGTCAAGTTACTAAGGGCACCGGCAGTTTCAATCACAGTTGATTTAACTACCCTCGTCAATTGGCGAATGTTCCTGCTGTTCACCATAGGCCCCCAAAACGGCAGAAAACCTTTTGCGAAATCCCCAAACTCCTGTTCCGCAGTGTCGTCTTCACTCACAACACCCCTAACTGTCCTTGTCCTATGGTAATCTGCTGCGGCCGTGTAGGTGGGTGGCAACAGGAACGAGATAAAACATGTGCCCGAAAAGTCAGGGGGCAGCCATGTATATGCTCTATCATGGCGGATGAAGTAGGTACCCTTAGCTGCTAAGAATAAAGGGGAGGTCTGAGACGAGAAGACATATGTTTCGGTACAGACACTCTCCTCTAACTGAGCTCTGGGGTTTTTGCCATTTCCCTGCAGACATAGGTGACCCTGATGGGGTACTATCCAAATTGGGGTGGATTTCTTTGCTCGCTGGTTCTCACTCAAAGCAATTCCATATTTTGTTATATTCCACCTAACGTAAGCTTGCAACTCATCCCTAGGAATCGATCTGTATGAGTGCATTGTTCTGCTCATATTCGCAATTCCTACTACTAACGCTTTGTTGCTGGAATTCCTTCCCGTGGAACGTGGGGGATATGGTTTGATGGCAAACATGAACACTGTTTGAAATGCCCATAAAGAACCATAGTAGCTAAATGGCAAGACAAAATATGGGATACCCTTATCTGTCGTGTGTGGCATAAGTCCACACACCCAACAATTTGTTGTGTTCATTACGAACTGGTGTTGGTGTAAGAGCTGAACGAATTGAGTTATTTATAAATTCTAATCTCCTAGAGGACTCATGTTCGGGCAGGGGGTGAAAAGAGTGCGAGAAAACAGTAGGAGTTGTTATGGGCTGTGTAGTGGGTGCAAATGAAACTTGAAAGGTGTATAAAATATATCCTATTAAAAATATCATGACACCAAGCAACATAAAAATACAACATATTAACGATCTCTTCTTTGACATTAATATACACATTTTGTCTTTAAAGTTCATTCGTTTGGCAGGTCTCTCCATCTCAGAAAACTCCATCCTCTCTAATTTGCTGCCCGCGGTGGTAGGGTGTTTCTGCTGAAGAGTGCTTCTGTTAGTCCAGGGTGACTCCCTTGAACCAACCCGAACTGTGGACCTAACCGTCTCCAGCTGCACTCCAAAGACTGTGGCAACCGCGACCCTCGCAGCAGAACCGGATGGCGGTTCGAAAAACAAAAATGAGCAAGTTTCCTGGATGAGAGAGCTGCACAATAAAAAGTAAAAAGGAATTTATTTGTCCATAGTCATAGATCTCGGCCTCAAATTGTAACGATTTCTACCAGGTGCTGTCTGGTCTGGAAATAAGAGTTCAGGCTCCGTAGTGTTCAATCGAATTGACAGAGGCACAGCTTCTTGCAGAATGTTGTCGCTCTCCTTTTCAGAAGTTGTTCCTTTTATACGTGCATCGTTAAAGGGTAGGAAGCGAGGCACAGTCTCAGCCTCAGAATCAGCGATTCCCTCCTGGACCCACCGGTCGTACGGAAGAGGCAGTGGGACCCTCTTACAATGATTTTCGCGGACCCAATGTTTCTTTCCTTCTACCCGAACGGCAGATCTGGTCGAGAGAAGAACTAGATGAGGGCCGGTCCACCGGGGCTGGTCATTCTTTGTTCGCTGGAAATTCTTGACCAGCACGTAGGATCCAGGATCGATAGAATGCCCTGGAGCTTCAGAGGCCTGAGGTAGAATGTCGTGGACCTGTTGGTGTAAAACACGCAATTTAGCCATCAATTCATACAGATAATCAAGCAGTACAGGGTGTTCTATTTTGCTAAAATTGGTGGGCCTTGGCACTCCCCATATGTTGGCCGGGCAGCCGAACACAATTTCATGTGGACTAAGTCCCACTCTAGAGTGAACAGTCATTCTTGTTGATAGGAGTGCCACGGGCAGGGCGTCAGGCCATTTAAGACCGTGCTCGCTTGAATCTTGGCCAGTTTCAGTTTTAGCGTGCCATTATAGCACTCTACTAATCCAGCTGATTGGGGGTGATTTGCAGCGTGGAACTTCTGTTGTATGCCTAGCCCCTCACACACTTTCTTCATCACTCGACCCACAAATTCACTCCCTTTATCACTCCAGACCATTCTAGGCATTCCGAATCTGGGGAAGAATTCCTTGACAAGGGCTTTAGCTGTGGATAAGGCAGTGTTGTCCTTAAGGGGATACGCCTCCACCCACCTGGAAAAGGCACAAACAACAACGAGTACGTATTTCAGATTGTTGCACCTTTCCATGTGGATGAAATCTATCTGCAAAACCTCGAACGGATACGTTGGAGGCGCAAAATGACCAGCTGGAGTTGGGGTTCCCCTACCAGGATTGTATTTCAGACACACCATACAGTTCTTGACCACATTCTCTGCACACTTAGGGATCCCACCATTCTGCCATACTGGGGCCAACAACTTACAGATCCCTTTCACACTGATGTGAGCCATTCCATGAGCCATTGTCACCACTGCAAGCACATACGCATCGGGTAACAACCATCTCTGATGCTCTGACAATTCAATCCAACAACCATTCGCATCCAATTTACCCTTACTTTCTCTCCATTCATTCAACTCTTTCTCTGTGGCTTCAGCTTGAATGGATTTAACGCTCTCAATCGTATCTTCACACATACCAACATCACCAATCCATCTCGCAGGGCCTGCAACATACATTCAACTCATTACATTCCTTGCAGTTTCTTTTGCAACTTCATCCGCAAACGCGTTTCCACGACCAACATCATCAGTGACCTTTTTGTGTGCACTGCATTTCACAATCGCAACTTGTAACGTCAAGGTCAGTGACTCGAGAAGCTCATTCACTAACTGACCATGCTGGATCTTAGCACCATGCGACGTCAGGAACCCACGTTCTTTCCACAATCGTCCAAAACTGTGAGCCACACCAAAGGCATACTGGCTGTCCGTGTACACATTCACTCGCTTTCCTTTCGCCAACACACACGCTCTTGTAAGTGCAATCAATTCTGCTGCTTGTGCTGAATTGTGTGGGATACGTGCAGCTTCAACAATCGTATGCAAAGTTGTCACAGCCTATGCTGCAGTCGGATCTCCATTCGGCAACTTGAAACACGAACCATCAACCCATAAAGTACCATCACATTCAGGAAGAGGAGTGTCCCTAAGGTCTATTTTCCCTTTTGTCTCTTCTTCTGTCCTAAAACAGCAGTCATGTTCTTCGACCTCATCTGTCTCTACTGAAATGGGCAATAACGTGGCTGGGTTCAGCGTATCACACCTCTTTATGTGTACATGACTCGCTAACCGTGTCAGCTCATAACTTGACAATCGAGCACTAGTTAAGTGCTGTGTCCTTGTTCTGTTTAACAAAATGTCTACTGCATGTGGGACCATGACAATTAACATATTATTCATTACTATCCCAGCAGACTGTCTAATAGAAACAGCTGCTGCCGCAGTGGCCCTCAAGCAACTTGGCAGCGCCTTAGCTACCGGATCTAAAATCGCCGAAAAGTACACGCATGGACGCTGTTTGTCCCCAAAAGACTGTGTCAGAACTGATAATGCACAACCTTCTTTCTCATGGACATATAATGTAAAAGGCTTACTGTAGTCCGGGGTACCCAACACAGGAGCCGAACACAATGCATCACGTAATTCGGAAAAACTTTTCTGACACTCTTCAGACCACGGAATGGGTTTTGGTGTACCTTTACAAGTTAATGCCACCAAAGGTTTGGCCAACAATGAGAAATTCGGTATCCATTGCCTGCAATATGATGTAATGCCCAAGAAAGCACGCACTTCTCTCTGTGTCCTTGGGACACTGAATTTTGCAATTGCCTGAATTCTTTCTGGGGTCAGTTTCCTTCCCTCCTTCGATAAGAGGTGACCTAAGTAGGTCACTTCTTGTCGACAATATTGCAACTTTGAAAGAGAGACTTTGTGGTGCAGATCACACAAATGACGCAACAATGACAAAGTGGCTTGTTTGCAAATCTCCTCAGTATCTGCAGTGACCAGCAAATCGTCAACGTACTGAATAAGGGTAGCGCCGTCGGGTAAAACCATCGTATCAAGCTGTGTTTTTAAAGCCTGACTGTATATTGATGGACTTTCACAGTAGCCCTGAGGAGCGCGTTTGAAGCGGAAACTTCGGCCTCCTAAATTGAAGCCAAAAATATCTCTGCTCTCCTCGGCAATCGGGATGCTGAAGAAAGCATTCTTCAAGTCAATCACTGAGAACCAAGTCGCTGAAGCTGGAATCCTAGTCAATAGGGCAGTGAAATCAGGAACAACTGGGAACTGTGGCACAACAATCTTATTCACCTCTCTAAGATCAATCACGAACCTATAAACAGGTGGTTGGGAAGGATCAGTACGCTTCAAAACCGGCAGAACAGGACTATTACAAATGTTGCCTGTTGTCTCTTCAATTACATCTTTCTCAATCAGATCATAAATGATTGCTAACAACACCTTTTCACCTTCGCTAGAGATCTTGTATTGGGGAATACGCGGCATTCTAACATTGGCTTTCAATGTTACAACATATGGCGTTATTTCCAAGAGACCCACATCATTAGAGCCAGTGGCCCAAAGTATATCCGGAAGAGAAGACAATTCTGTCGGAAGTTCTTCCCTTGACAAATACATTGGAGAAACCACTTTCTTACCCAGTGTAAGTTGTACTCCCGAAGGAGAACAGTACAAAGTCGCATATAATCTTTTCAATAGATCCAATCCCAACAAGTTTTCACCACAACCTGTTGTAAGAATGAGGGGTGCTTCTAATTCACATGGCCCAACAGAGAGGGACATAGGACTAGATATCTGATTCCTAACCGGGGCGCCAGAAAAACCTACTGAAACGTTCGTTTCGCCAGACAAAGGTGCGCATGGGAGTTTTGAGTGCATAATAGAACTCTTTGTAGCACCAGTATCCAACAGAAAAGGCTCTGACACACCTGATGTAATCACCTCAACATAAGGTCCATTCTGATCTACTGGAACTGAAATAACTCCCTCTCTCTGTCCATGGCTGTCCTAGCAATCATTACCCTCCATATCCTCGTTTTCTGCATAGTAGTCATCAGCATAGTACTGAGCTGTCCTAGAAAACGCGTTATTCTGCTGGGCAAAACTATTCACAGAATTCTGAGGCGGGAAAGAAGGAGCATTCTGGGCGAAATTTCCACGACCCCTACCTCTGGGGGCTTGTTGAACACCTCGACCTCTTGCACCAGAAGCACCATTCATACGCCGTAACAAAACCGGACAACTAATCTTGAAATGACCCTCTTCCTTGCAATACGCACACTGATTGGGTCCATACGGTAAACGTTGTGGAGAAAACTCGTTTCTTTGCGAGTTTCTCGAATACTGCTGGGGTTGCTGATAATCGCGCTGACTAGTGGTACGAGGTGGATAAGCCTGCTGCAGAAGGACTTTAGTTTTCAATTCCTTAGTCTTTTTGTCCGCTTTCTCGAACTCATCTTTACGCCTATTCTCATAGCACTGGGCCGTAGCTAAAATCTGTGCTGACGTGGAAACAGCCCAAGCACTCTCAGAATCCTTCAACTTATTACATAGTTCAGGAAGCAAATTATGTACAAATTTGTCAACAAACAATCTCTGGCCACCTTCCGTAGACATATCCTGACCACTATGATCTACAAAAGTCTCTTCAAACCGCGTGAAAAAGTCAGACACAGTCTCATCTTTCTTCTGTTTGCACGCAGACAACTTGTCCCAATTAACACGCAATTCGGGCATTAGAGTCTTCATATACGTAATAATCCTACCAGGAAGTTCTGCTACTAAAGGCTCGGGCTTAGCACCACCAACTTGTCTAGCATCAGCAGCAGTGATATTAATCCATGTGTCGCCTAACTCTTGATCATGATCTGCATGACGAATCTTTCACCATAAAGGCTGTGGAACAACATTTCCAAACAACATGTCTACATCGGCTAAATTCATGATGCAGGAGCTTGCAGTCTGTGATAACTCTTTGTAATACCCTGCAGGATTTTTACGGGGTCAGGCAATGTCTGTTTGAGAGCCAAAACCTCAGATCTCTTCCAAGGAACATGTACCCACACACGCTGAAAATGCGGCGGAATGGCTGGATTAGCATTTGCGTCACCTTCCCTCCAAACTGGGGGAACCTCTCTCATGGGATACTGTCTCGCCTTTTTCCTACCTGGTGCGTCATGCTCAGATAGTGATCGAGAATTGCTCCCCTTACTCCTATAAGACAATAATGTCGCAACCGCTTGTTCAACGTCAGTGCCTACAATCATGCCCTCCGAGAATTTGAACCACACACGGAATAATTCAGGCATGTCGTGTTCCGGATCATTTCCCTCTAAATCTTCACAGAGAAATATACACATTTGTTCAAAAACATATCTCTGCGTAGATGCTTCCCACTGCCGGAAGACTTCCATGACGGACTGAACGTCATGTCTTACTGTATTGATAACCCATTTACGCGCTAGATCATTCAGTATTTCCCTCTCTTGATAGTCAGGCAGTCGACTCCGCAACTGTCTCCGTTCTGGGTTAGGGGTCGTATTAGGCGACCCAAAGAAAGGTGAGAAAAGACCAGTGACAGTGTTTGCCACTCTCTGTCGAACAGAAGGAGACACTGACGGAAAGGCAGATACGCCAGAAAAGACAGGCTGATGTAAAGCAGAGGTGGAGGCAGTAGCAGAGGGAGTATTAGGATAGGCAGTTGGAGCAGTAGGCGAAGTCGTAGGAAAAGCAGATGGAGTAGGTAGCAAAGGCGGCGGCCCTTGAGAGGGCTGCGCCGGAGGAGTAGGAACCAGCTGAAGAGGAGCTGGTGATTGCGGTAGAACCTGGGGTCCAACAATGGGAGGTTGCTGTGGTGCTGTAGCATTTTGCGCATATGGAGGTGGTGAACTCAGTAAATGAGACATTAAAGGATCCTTATCAAGTTCTTCTTTTGATCGTTGTTCTTTACGCGGCAAAACTGGGTAGCATTTATCAACTGCTAACTTCCTACTTCTAAGCGTTTGTTCATTCTCTTGCTCTTCCTCATTATCCCTGAACGCAACGGCAGCTTGTACCATTGACATACCTCGTTTATTTTTCTTTGCTAATTCCATTTCTTTCTGTTTTGCTTCCTTGCGCCATAGGCGAAAGGAGTCAAACATCGCCGGCCGGGCTTTCTTCTTAAAACGTTTTACCTCTAGGTTATCTAAAATCTCTGTGTCGAAACTACCATATTGGGGCCATTGTAAAACACCATCGTTTCTGGTGTATCGGATCCATACTTCATTATATGTGACAGGGCCTTCGCGATGCTTCACATAAAGCTCATAGGTTGGAGTTCCAATCGGAGGAACCGGACACGAGTCCTCCAATCGGGAATCCCTATTACAACCAAGACAAAACAAATTCCCAAGTCTGCTAAAACCAGGCTTCTTCGCTCTCTAGTCTAGCTTCAAACTTCAAAGGATTATCGAATACGATAGTCTCGTGAATACACGAGTCCTTCGGCTTTGGCACTTGCAAGTTCCAAACAAAGCAATCCCGAAGGATACCAAACTAAGGACTGGGAGACGCTCCACTTATACTTAACTGAAGTATTGATGATCGATGACGTCACCAGAAGACTCGTCTATCGTTTCGCTCTACCAATCATCAAGTGTCCAAAACAGGGCGATAGTCAGGGCAGCAGTCCTTCGTAGCCGTCGGGACGCGAGGAACCTCACAGCAAAGACCTTCGGACCACGTCGACATACAGGGGTCGCTGAAGTGGTTGGCCGTCCTCTGGAATTTCCACACGAAGCTCCTCACAAACCTCTGGCTTGGACCAGTACCGCTGATACCGCCCCGAGTTGGGCGCCAACTGAGGTACCGGGTTTTTATGGACCCGGCGGTGCCAGGGAGAACACCCAAAGACCTCGAGTCCTTCCTGTTTCGGACCACAGAAACACGGAGTCTTCTAGGGGATGTCAAAGATCGTATTTATTGGCTGCAACCAGTAACAGGTGTCCTAGAAGTACAACAGCATGTATGTTCTCAGGAGACTGCTCGTTTTTACAGAACCAGTCTTTTCTTTTTATACGAAATAATAAGCTTCAGACAAACATTCCTTGTTTTACAGTTTGACCATATACATATTTTCACTACAAAGAAAAAGCAGAGTCATGATGACAAGCCCACATTTCAGTTTGTCCAGTTCATGATAGATTATCCGGCAAGGCCCGGAACTTTCATCAGATATCAACGGACCCCTAATAAAATCGGGCACCTCCTCCTTGTAAAGCAAGTAATAAAGAAGAAACAGGGACAGGTGTGTGTGAGATTAGCCATAGCTTGTATGCGATGAACGGTTTATGACATGGTGTGCCTTAATACTAATCTCGTTCGGCCATTGGGAAAGGAACTGCCCGAACAGGTTTGGCTTAAGGCAGTGGAGTCAGCTCGCCCAGGTCACAGAGGAGTCAGCAAAGGTGTACGTGTCCTTTCAGATCGAATTCGGCCATAGTTATTTGACTATGTAAGGGCAATCACAAAATGAATGCCGCTCACAAAATGGAACCCGAGGGTTCAAGACAAAAACTTATATTTAAGGGTGATTTCGTCACTTGAACGTGACGAAAATACTTATGAATGGGGTTTAAACCATTACCGGTCTGCTAGTACCAAAATCGTCATGGTATGAAGATATTTATGACACGAGCGTAGAGCTTCGGTACCACACAATAGCAGGGTCCAGAATTTTCAGTACCACAGAAGAGGTGGGCGGACTATCGGGGACTGGAGCTGGACCCACTGCCTGAAGATGCGGTCCTCCCGACCCTCTGATATCTGGACAGACGTGATGGTATTGTTGGTGCATTGGTGTACTTGCCATGCTTTATACATGATTTGCATTTTACAGGTGTAGCAGGCAGCGGCACGTGGGGGTATGGAAAAGAACCATATCCTGTTGCCATGCACTGAGCAGCCCAATTCTAGGGTCCCAGAAGTTTTATGAACACATCAGATATTGATTGACTTAGTGATAATAGTCCTGACCCCCCCATGAAACCAACAATAAATCTTTATCTTGTAGCTACAGGGATAGTGCCTAATACATCTTTACTGAATCTACTATTATAGGGCCTGGGCAACATACACTTTTAACACAGAAGAACACTTGAACTCACAGGGGGAGTCCTTGTATTATAATATGAGGATCCCAAAGTCAAGAACGGATTATTGCTTAATTATGTTATCGTGGAATGTTGCGGGAATTAAGTCCAAACTCTGAGATCCAGAGTGGGGCACAATTGTTGGTTCACACCACATCATATTTCGTCAGGATACATTGCCTATAAACCCAATACTTAGACCTGATTTCCTGACGTTTAGCAAAAATGCGGTCCTTTCTTCGGCAGGGCGTCCATCAGGTGAACACCTAATCTGGTTAAGTTTGGACTTGTTCCCCATAGTGTGACCTGTCCCTTCAAATTCAAGAGACTTACTTTCCCTTGAAATTAAAATTAAAACTCTAGTAGGCCCGCGATTTATATCTCAGGTGAATATATACATCAGATCAGTCCCTCCTAAGGCTCAGTCTTCCACAGTAAATAAAATTGATGACCCGATGGGTCTGTTGAACCGGAAAGCAATAAAAATTGTAGCGGAGATATTAACACCCGAATTTCGCCAATTGTTGGTTGTATTCCTCTGGAAACTAATCATCTGGCAGATATAAAAACATTCCAGACTTTTTATGTATGATTACAAGAAAATATCAAGAGTAGGAGCCCAGTTTGTAGATCCATTCACTGATCATGGCCTGAAAATTGCAAATGACAATACGAAATGTGACTGCCCACCATACTTATGGTCAGACCTATATGATATGAAGGTAGTTCCTAGACTAGATAGTGATCATCAGGCACTAAGCCCATTTTCACTATGTTCCTTTACAGGGATGTAAAATTGTATCCGGTCATAAATAAGACTCTAGTAACCACAACCAATAATCTAAGAAATGTAAAATGGACAGCTTTTGTGACGAATGTAAAGAACATATCTGAAAGAAACACGTTAGTGTTAGATTCCTTACCTTAGAATATCCCCAGGCGTCAGTCTGGATCCGGAAACTTTTGCGTAGCAGTACCCCTGCGCGTCGGTAGGCGTCGTCTGCAGGCGTCCCCTGCGGCTCCGCGTCCGTCGTCGGCGTCGTGCGCCGTGATGACGTCGCTGGAGTATATAGACGCCGCCTCCACGCGCTGACGTCAGTTCTTCTTTTTTCCGCGCCAGTAAGCGCAGATCCGAAGAGCAGTACTCCGGTCTTTTGACCAAGTTTTTCGAATTGTTATTTCACTCTTTGTGCCTGATAGGATGCCTGGGTTCAAGCACTGTGATGACTGTGAACGCACGATGTCGGTCACGGACCATCACCGCCTCTGTCTCCGGTGTCTGGGCCCCGACCACGACGTGGACTCCTGCGTCGACTGCCGGGCCCTCACCAACAAGGCTAGGCGGGAGCGGTCCCGCAAGCTACTGGAGCTCCGGGTGTCGGCCCCACGTCGGGACTGGGAGCGGTCCCGGTCCGGCCGGAGGTCGAGAGAGCGTTCGAGGGAGCGGTCGCGGAGCCGCGCCGAGCGTTCCGGAAGTCGACACCACTCGTCGGGCTCATCAGGTAAGAAGCACAAGAAGTCGGGGCGTCGTCATCGTACCCCCGACTCCCCCCGACGCTCGCGCGATGCGGCCGGGGGCTCGGGTGACCCCAACCCCGCGGCTCCGCGAGAGTCGCCGGCGCGGCCTGCCTCATACCCTCCGGTCCCTGGGCACGGCGCGACGCCTGAGGAGATCGAGGCGTTCCTCATGGCCATGAGGGCGCTCGGTTCTCCGACAGGGCCTACGGCGCCTTCGGGCCCAGTGCCACCGTCTGGGGGCCCTAGCGGTTCGGGTGTCCCTGCCTCGGCGCCGTCGGGTGCTCCGGCCCCGGCGCCGCCGACGGCTCCGACCCCGGCGCCGCAAGGGCCTTCGGGATCGGCGCCGGCTGGTCTTCCGGCCTCTCCGGCGCAGTTACCATCGGGGTTACCCCCGACGCCGTCCCCGCGCGGCGCCGGTTCTCCGGTGCCGGCTCCGGCCGGCAACGGGGCTCCGACGCCGGCTCCGGGCGGCGCCGTCCCCTTACCTTCCCGGACGCGGAGTCGGACCGGCGTCGCTCGACGCCGGGCTCGGCGCCGGTGGGGCCCATGAACCCCGAGGAGCCGGTCTACATCATTGACTCCGAATACGGAGAAGATGAAGAGTTCGGTGAAGGTTGGGAGGGGTCCGAGGACCCTCTGTCACGCGAGTGCCAGTATGACCCGGACTGGACAGGTGACTTGGGGGATGCCAGTGGTCTGGACGACTCTCCTAACCCTGGTTTGGTCTCTCCTCCTTCCGTGGCATCGGTGGAGGGAGCTGCATATTCAGTGGTGCTGATGAGGGCTGCCAAGGCCTTACACCTTGAGCTCCCCGTCGCGGCCGTGAGGCCTAACATCCTCACTGAGGTCTTCAAACCGCAGTCATGCCCACAGGAGCCACTGCTGCCGTTTAATGAAGCCTTGTCAGACGTTCTGTTGGGCACGTGGTCCAGGCCCGCTTCAGGTGCGCCTGTTGATCGGAACGTGGCCAGGCGCCACCGTCCTTGTCCGGACGACCCCAAGTTCCTGTCTACCCACCCCACTCCTGAGAGTCTGGTGATCCAGGCCTCGACCTCCCAGTCCGCATTCCCGTCGGCCCCGCCCGACCGGGAATCCAAGAGGTATGACCAGTTTGGCAAGAAGGTCTTCTCGTCCATTAGTTTGGGCCTGCGGTCTTGCAACACCGCTTGCCTCTTGGGCCGCTACACCCACTCTGTGTGGGATACGGTCGCTGAACTGCTGCCAGAATGCCCCATGGAGGTGCGGGCAAAACTCGGTCAGGCTCTGGCTGAGGGCCGAGATGCAGCTAAATATTCGATACGGTGTGGTCTTGATACGACCGACTCGCTGGGCAGAGCTATGTCAACGACGGTGGCAATTCGTCGCCACGCCTGGCTGAGATCCGCCAACTTTTCGGCAGATGTCCAGAATACATTGATGGACATGCTGTTCGATGGCTGTCACCTGTTCGGTGACAAGGCGGACCACGCGCTGGAACGCTTCAAGGACTCCAGGGTCACGGCCAAGTCCTTTGGTCTCTCGACCCAGCGTCAGCAACCGGGTTCGTTTCGCCCCTTTCGTGGCCAAGGAAGGGGCGCCCCCACACGTGCTGCCAGCCACGCGCCGCAACAATCCTTTCGACGCGGTGGCGGCCGTGTAAACCGCCGTGGTGGCGGTCGGGGACAACGGCGGGGTCAGACCACACCTTCCCCCGCAGCATCTGCCTCAAAATCCTCCTAGTCCGTGCTTTCGGCCCCATGTGACGCCAGTGGGTGGCAGGGTTCGCCATCACCACGCTCACTGGCGCACGATCACTTCGGACAGGTGGGTGCTGCAAATCGTCCGAAGGGGCTACTCCCTCCCCTTCGAGACCCCTCCTCCAGCCATGCCACCGCAGAACCACCGTGTGTCGGGGGACCACTTGGCACTTCTGCAGGAGGAAGTTACGGCCCTCTTGGCCAAGGGGGCCATCGAGCGCGTTCCTGGGCCAGAAGTAGGGCGTGGTTGCTATTCCCACTACTTTCTGGTACCCAAGAAGGACAAGGGGGGCCTACGTCCTATCTTGGATCTAAGGAACGTCAACGGCTTCCTCCGGAGGAGAAGTTCAAGATGTTGACGTTAGCTCAGGTCTTGGCTGCTCTAGACCCGCAAGACTGGATGGTAGCGTTGGACTTGCAGGATGCCTATTTTCACATCCCCGTCCTGCCGGCCCACCGGCGTTACCTGCGGTTCACGGTAGGCCAGGAGCACTTTCAGTTTATCGTGCTTCCCTTCGGCCTTACCAGCGCCCCACGGGTGTTCACAAAGGTGATGGCGGTGGTCGCAGCCCATCTGCACAGGTTGGGGGTTTCAGTCTTCCCCTACCTAGACGACTGGTTGTTGAAGGCGGGCTCGCCCCAGACAGTCGTCCACCACCTTCAGATGACGGCAGACCTCTTGCACGACCTGGCGTTCTCCATCAATGTGCCGAAATCACACCTGTGTCCCTCTCAAAAGCTCCTTTTCATCGGAGCAGTTCTGGACTCGGCGCAGTTTCGGGTTTATCCTCCGGAACGGCGGGTCCGGGATATTCAGGCTTTGATTCCCATCTTTCAGCCGCTATCCCGGGTTTCGGTCAGGTTGACGCTGCGGCTGCTGGGACTGATGGCTTCCTGCATCCTTCTGGTGCATCACGCCCGGTGGCGGATGCGGGCTCTGCAGTGGGACCTGAAGTTTCAGTGGGCCCAGCATCAGGGCAACTTGTCCGACCACGTCTTGATCTCGGAGGGCGCTGCGAGACAACTGCAGTGGTGGCTTACGGACCGCGATTGGGTCAGAGGCAGATCCCTCTCCCTTCCCCAACCGGAGCACGTTGTCGTGACGGACGCGTCCCTCCAGGGCTGGGGTGGCCACTTGGGAGAGGCAGAGATCAGAGGCATCTGGTCTCCGGCGGAGTCCCGGCTCCATATCAACCTGTTGGAGCTGCGGGCGATTCGTCTGGCACTGAAGGCATTCCTCCCCTTTGTCAACGGGAGTGTGGTGCAGGTGTTCACCGACAACACCACCGCCATGTGGTACTGCAACAAACAGGGCGGAGTGGGGTCGTGGACCCTTTGCCAGGAGGCTCTGCGCCTCTGGCAATGGCTGGAACGTCAGGGCGTGACTCTGACGGTTCAACACCTGGCAGGTTCCCTGAACGCCAGGGCGGACGAACTCAGCCGTCGGTGCTCGATGGATCACGAATGGCGTCTGAACTCGGACGTGGTGCAAGGTCTCTTTCTGTGATGGGGAGAGCCTTGGTTAGATCTATTCGCCACAGAAGAGAACGCGCAATGTCATCAGTTCTGCGCGTTGGAGTTTCCAAGACGGCACTCGCACGGCGACGCCTTTCGGCGCGAGTGGAGTTGCGGTCTGTTATACGCCTTTCCGCCTATACCACTTCTGCCCAGAGTGCTGAAGAAGATCAGGCGCGACCGGGCCCAAGTCATCCTTGTGGCCCCGGACTGGGCTCGAAGGTACTGGTATCCCGAGCTACTCAGCATGTCAGTCGGTCCCCCGATCCGCCTGCCCCTTCAGGAGGACCTTCTGTCGCAGCAGCAGGGGACGGTTCTCCACCCGAACCTGTCCAGTCTCCACCTCCATGCTTGGAGATTGAGCGGCGGCAGTTGAGGCCATTTGACTTGCCTCCTGAAGTCTGTGATGTAATTCTGGCAGCCAGGCGTCCCTCCACTAAGTCGGTATACGCCTGTCGGTGGAACAGATTTGTGGCATGGTGCACAGCAAAGGCTGTGGATCCACTCTCTGCCCCTCTTTCCGAGGTTCTTCTGTTTCTTCTCTCTCTTGCCCAGCAGGGCTCTGCTCTGGGCACTATTAAGGGCTACCTTTCTGCCCTTTCAGCCTTTTTAAGGCTCCCTGATCAGCCTTCTTTGTTCAAATCCCCGATTGTAACTCGATTCTTGAAGGGCATCACTCACATGTTTCCACCTGTTCCGTTTGTGATGCCTCAGTGGGATTTGAACCTGGTTCTGACCTTTCTGATGTGTGCTCCCTTTGAGCCCCTTCATTCTTGCCCTCTCCGTCTCCTGACCTTGAAGACGGCTTTCCTGGTCGCCATCACCTCTGCCAGGAGGGTGAGTGAGCTCCAGGCTCTTTCTGTCAAACCTCCTTTCTTGTCCATTCATCCTGACAAGGTGGTTCTGAGGACTAGACCTTCTTTCCTGCCCAAGGTTGTTTCGGCCTTTCACATCGGGCAGTCCATCACCCTCCCTTCCTTCTTCCCGCCTCCGCATCCTTCAAAGGATGAAGAGCGGCTCCATCGTCTGGACCCAAAACGTGCGCTTTCATTTTATATGGATCGCACACGCCAGTTCCGGGTGGATGACCAACTGTTTGTTGGCTACGTGGGTGCGAAGAAGGGACGGGCGGTCCATAAACGGACCATCTCTCGATGGGTCGTTCTCTGCATCAAAGCGTGCTACTCTTTGGCTCGGAAGGAGCCTCCTGTTGGGCTGAGGGCCCATTCCACTCGGGCCACGGCGGCTACTACTGCCTTGGGCCGGGGAGTCCCTTTGCAGGACATTTGCCAGGCGGCTACGTGGGCCTCGCTGCACACTTTCGCGAGGCACTACTGCCTGGACAGTCAAGTCCGGAGGGATGGCTTCTTTGGCCGTTCTGTCCTCCAGGACTTTCTGGTGTAGGAATGTATTGGTTCGCAGACCCACCACCGGGGTTGGTATTGCTGGGGTATCTATTCTAAGGTAAGGAATCTAACACTAACGTGTTTCTTTCAGATGAACAAGTTACTTACCTTCGGTAACGATATATCTGTAAGAAACATTAGTTAGTGTTAGATTCCTTACCGAACCCACCCATCCTCCCCGTTCTGCGAACTGATACCTAGGGTTAAGGACATCCCTTTCAGGGCCCTAGTTTTACATGGCACCAGTGTTGGTTCTCTCATGGCTCTGCGTCTCCTGGCGCGGAAAAGCTGTGTACAAAGAACTGACGTCAGCGCGCGGAGGCGGCGTCTATATACTCCAGCGACGTCATCACGGCGCACGACGCCGACGACGGACGCGGAGCCGCAGGGGACGCCTGCAGACGACGCCTACCGACGCGCAGGGGTACTGCTATGCAAAAGTTTCCGGATCCAGACTGACGCCTGGGGATATTCTAAGGTAAGGAATCTAACACTAACTAATGTTTCTTACAGATATATCGTTACCGAAGGTAAGTAACTTGTTCGACAACTCTATATATTCTTTTTGTACAAATATTCTCACAGTTTGACCTCACGGATATTACTAATGTTAATTTTGTCTCCATACATTGCGAACTCGTGGACTTATTAGGACCATGCTTTGTGAAGGAAAAGAAGATAGGTGATGTCCCCCCAAAAACTTCCCTCATGGTATACCAAAACCTGTTGCTTAGAAAAAAACAATCTATTGAGAGCTATTAAAAAAGGTCTAAGACTTGAAATGTCTAAGGCTAAAAAACTATATAAAACCACACTAGCCAGAGCCAGAAGGGAATGGGAAGAATACCAATGGACTTTAATGGCAGGAGCCCTAGAAATGGGGGATCATAAAACCTTTTGGAAATTAATTTCTGTCAACCCTTCTAATGTTAGTCATGTAGACACTGTAGGAAAGTGGGTTTCTATTGCAGTAACACCCCCCCCCCCCCCCACACACACACACTTTTTGCCTGATATTGATGCACTTTTACTTGGTGTGCCCTGGGTCCCTGCCAATTAGGTACCCAGGGCCTGTGTTCTTTCCCTAAAAACTGTACTAAAGCCTAAACCCAATTGGCATCTCTGGCCACAGGTAAGCCCAGGACTGAATCTAGGATACAGTCCTGTGGTTAGAAAAGTAATATGTAAAGTAATTAATTGCATTTAACTAGAAATTCCCATTGAGCTCAATGTCACATTGTTTGAAATTGTGTTGCCTATTGCAACAACTGTAACTACTGTACTTAAGTCTATTGCCTGTTTTGAAAAGTATTTGACTAAAGTAACTCATTCTGAGAAAGTATAGTTTGATAACTATTATTGGTTCTAAAATAAAACTACATATTTTTTATACAAACCATTGGCCTAGAGTTCAGTTCTTGAGTGTGAGACCATTTGCTGACTGAATGTGTACAACATATGCTTTACACTGTCCTCTGATACTGCCTTACTGCTCGACCAAGCTACCACTTTAGAGAGTAAGGTTATATCTAACTTTAGCCTCTGCCAAACCTCTGGAGACTATGGACTATGTGCACACCGTACCTTACGTTGGTCCAGTATATACAGAGCCACTTTCTTACAGACGTAGTAATAAAACCTGATATATATATATGGGTCACCCATTTCAGTGGTTTGTATAACGGTATGGAGCAGCAAAAGAACTCAATCTCTCCTTTGAGACGAACGCGTGGACATGTGAGAATGTCAACCCATGAAGTGAACAGTGAATCTGCTGCTAAATTAGCCCATTTTCATTTGACCTTAGCTGAAACAGACTGGGCACTAAAACTAATGAAAAAAGAAAAGGTGCCAAAAATGGATGGCATACCAGGCAAACATATTTTTGTCTCAACCGGCTATCTAGTCCCCTTATTTGAACGCAGCATCCAACAGCATTTTAAAAGGGAAGCCCATTCCATCCACATGACATGGAGCTATTATATACCAATCTACAAAAAAGGGTGAAAGTACCAACCCCTCTAACTATAGACCCAGAAGTCTGCTGGACAAATCACAAAAGATTTTTTGTAGGCAGGTGTTGTTCAAGCTTAATGAATGGATAGAACAGAATAA
Organism: Lissotriton vulgaris; assembly: GCF_964263255.1. NCBI lineage: Eukaryota > Metazoa > Chordata > Amphibia > Caudata > Salamandridae > Lissotriton > Lissotriton vulgaris. The sequence continues at coordinate 325,017,404 of NC_141695.1, read as the reverse complement.
CATTCTAGAAGACGAGGGATAGAACAGAATAACATTCTAGAAGACGAGCAAGCAGGGTTCAGAACAAAGATCTGTACCTTGGACCAGGTCCTCCGCTTCAAGGTGATAACTTGGAAATGTGTCACCTTGAAACGTGACCATCTATATATCGCTTTCCTAGACCTGAGAGCAGCTTTCGACCTGGTCAAAAGGGAAATGCTTTGGGAAGTTCTGGACTGGTATGGCATCCCCTCAAATGTATTAGGAATACTGAAAGTTCTTCATGCATATGCAGAGATGAGATGGAACAGCGCAGGGGACCTGACAGATGCGATTGATATTAATCAAGGGGTAAGACAAGCGTGCGTCCTTGCACCTACACTCTTTAGCTTATATATCAATGAGCAGTGAGAAGGCTGAAGGAATGTAAACATGATGCCCCAAATTAGCAGGAGTGTCCACGCCGATCCTGATGTTTGTGCATGACTACTAATTTCGAGGACACAATGGGGCTCCAATCAGAACTGAATGCCTTTGTTACTTTTTGTGAGGAAATAGGTTTAGAACTGAAATCCTACAGAACATACAGAGGGAACGGGACAATAGAGGGTGGCCCTTGAAAAAGTTTCCCATTTTGATTAGTTTGGTGTCAGGCTAAGTGATAACCAAAAATGGGGTGCCCAGTTAGACAAAAAGTAAAGCCACTCTGCATCAGAAAGCCTCTGCAATAGGAAGGAAATACAGGGCTGCTTCGGGAGGAGCAGTGTCTCCTGCTATTACTGTGTACAGAGTCTCAGTGGTAACATCTGTGATATATGGAGCTGAGATATGGGATTAAGCCAAAACAGAGACCTTGACCTATATTGAAAATAAGTTTATTAGGGCTCTTCTTAAACTTCCCCAAGGTCCCCTATTACACCGTTGAGATTAGACCTGGCCTTAAACCCAATACATTTAACCATTTTAATCAAACCACTGCTATATTGGATCAGACTCTGGTCCACTCATGAACTAGCAATATACCGGGATTGTGTAAAAGACTTGTTGGCCCTTGATAAGGACCTGAATACTTCCTGGTTGAAGATAATAAGAGAAACAGCTCACAAAATAGGTATGGGAGAACTATGGACATCACCAGAGCTTATTACCAAAGGAGACACACAAAAAGTAAAACATCTCTATTGGAAGGAAATCTTGATGCAAACATAGAGAGTTCATGAGGACAGTAGTCTAACGGGTCCGTTTTTGAACCACAAGTGTGCACCCCTATCAGTCTAAATGTTTATGTGAACAATTTAGATGCAGACAATTCACGTTGAAAGTTCACACATCGAAATGGTCTAATGCTCCCTCCAGCTCAAAATTCTGCCCAAGCTTCCCAAACATTGAGAAATCAGAAGAGCACTTTTTGTTTTTCTGCCCTCTATCTAAAATTGCACGTAAGAAATGGATTTATGAGAAAATGTAGCTTTTGCTATGTTCCGCTACTTGTATTGTGCCTGGAATGAATGGAAGAGGCCTTAGATAATTGCTAATTTTGATCGCTGACCCGTTAGGATTTTTGTTTTTTACTTTTAAGGTCTTATTGTGTGTATAAAATGTCTATGAATTATTTTTAATAGTATGATTAAAAAATTAAGATTGCTATTTGCACTAGAGGAGTTCACCCTAATAAAGTTTTATTTAGTAGTGATATGAACTGTAATTTGAATAATTAACCCCAAATTTTAACTCACTGTTCTTTTGCTTATATTTGTTTTTATGCATGTAAACTTTTAATGGCTTGGCAGCTGTAATAAAGTTATCACACACACACACCACCACCACCCCCCGTGCTGCTACTAGGAGTTCTACAGAGTTGAAAAAAAACTCTGTGGAACTCTGCTCCGCTCCACCCTAAAAAAAAAAAAGGGAAATAAACACTTTCCTGCTATGACATCCCCTGGCTGCCCTCCTCCTCGCCAGTCGCAAACCCCTACGTTGTACGTCTTGCACGGACTGCTCAAGTGTGGGCAGTTCTCCAAAGATGTACAAAGTAGGGGTTTGCGACCGGAGAGGAGGAGGGCAGCCCAGAGACACCTCTAGCAGGTAAGTGATTATTTCCGGCTCTTTTTGGGCATGGGCGCAGGGGCTAACTTTGCTATGCTGCGGACTCTGAGTTTTTACCTGAACTCTGCGTTCCCAATGAAGTGCAGAGTTGGCAAAACTGTGCTGGAGGAGCGGAGTTCGCCACTCGGGCTTACTATATATATAGCTGTTTGATTGAGAGCTGCTTACACAACACACATCTGAACTAGAGCAGTTTACAGTAAACGCATTTATCAACACCACCTTCATTAGCATTATGCACTGATGACATGCATTTTTCTGCCTGGGACGACTCATGGTGGCCTTCTGATCTAGGCCCAGCACCCATACCCACGGACCACGCACGTAACCTTGGCTTCATCCTAGACTCTTCATTCTCGATGACCAATCAAGTCAACGCCGTCTCATCCTCCTGCTTCGACGTACTTCGTATACTCAAAAAAAATCTTCCGCTGGATCCCCGCCGAGACAAGAAAGACTGTCACCCACGCACTGGTTACGAGTCGACTAGACTACGGAAACACCCTCTACGCCGGAATTCCAGCCAAATCACAGAAAAAACTCCAACGCATCCAAAACGCATCAGCGAGACTCATTTTGGACATTCCTCGCCAAGATCACATCACCGGCCACCTGAAAGACCTCCACTGGCTCCCAGTCAACAAGAGAATAACGTTCCGTCTCCTCACCCACGCACACAAGGCCCTCTACAAACTAGGACCCGAATGCCTCAACACTCGACTATCCTTCTACACACCCACCCGCCAACTAAGATCATCCAATCAAGGCCTCGCCGCAGTTCCGCGTATCCAAAGATCCACCATGGGAGGTAGATCCTTCTCCTACTTGGCGGCCAAGACCTGGAACTCACTCCCCACTCACCTCCGCCTTACACAGAACCACTTCTCCTTCAGAAAAGAACTTAAAACCTGGTTATTCGATAAATAATGTACCCCCTCCCCAAGCGCCTTGAGACCCTCTGGGTGAGTAGTGCGCTATATAAATTCTTGAACTTGAACTTGAACGTTCAAAGGCTTTAGCTGTGACAATGGCATTCTGCAACTTAGGATCTATCATGACCCACAACTGCTCTTGAATTTCCCTACACTTGACATGCACAATTATTTGATCTCTAATCATTTCGTCTGTCATAAGTCCAAAACTGCATGTCATAGAAAGGGCTCCTTAGGCAGTGAGAACCCCTTCAAATGAATACCCGTCCTTTTGAGCTTTGTATAAAACTCAAGCCTAATCTGATAAAGACTATTAGTCACATATTCCTTACCTGTGAATTTCCGAGGCGTCAGACTGGATCTGGTAGATATTTTGTGAGCTGTACCCCTGCGCGCCGGTAGGTGCTGCAGTTCAGCTCCACATGTCGTCCGCTCCGTAAGTAACGTCCGCGACAAATATGTGCCACCTAGGTACGCTGATGTCAGTTCTTTTCTTTCCGCACCAGCCGGCGCTGATCCGGAGAAGAGTACCCCTTAGTCACTGACTGAATTTTTTCCAAGTTTTATAGACTGTTTTTGAGGTTTTTTCTCCAGGTGTGTAGTATGTTCACTAGGAATGCCGGATTCAAGCCCTGTGAAGCCTGTCATCAGCTGATGTCTGTGACTGACCTGCATCTTGTTTGCCTGTAGTGTCTGGATCCTGACCCAAAGTCATACTCCGATTGCTACGCCATGAATCCAAAGACCTTGCAGGAGCAGTTCCTCAAGCTCATGGCGACTCAACGTTACTCGAGGTCCCGATCAAGAGGAAGGCCCTAGCAGCGGTCTCAAAGTCTGAGGTAGTCGTCCCTCTCCAAGTACTCTGGACACTTAAGTAAGTTGAAGCACAGGTAGAAGTCGAAGAGGTCTTTGACTTCTCCTTGTCATTCAACCGAAAAGACAAGGAAGCATCGGCATTCAAGGTCTGGCTCCGCGATAGAGCCTGTGCCTGTGTCGACTCCCTGCCTCCCCGACTTTCCAAGAGCCGGAGCAACCCCTGACAATTAAAGGAGTTGTATGAGGCCTCATATTTAGGCGGCCCTGCCCCTCTGGCACGAGGGTAACCCATCTGGTTACGTGCTGGCAGCTCCATGTGTATATCCGGACCCTGACGCCAGCCCAGATGTCAACGCTGTTGGCGGCGGCATCCCCATTCTGATCCCCGACTCCGATTAGAAAGCAGATGGGGCATCTCCAGATGTAGACTCCGACGCCTAAAGGAGCCTTGCCTACTAGATCGAAGCTTGAGCCCTATTCTATTTGGTTAGGACTCGGGGAAGAATGGGAGAGGTCGCTGGACCCTGGAGAATATCAGCCATATGAGGAAGACCCTAGCATGGACTGGTGTTGGGAACTGGGTTAAGCTAGTGGACTTGATGTCTGTACAGATACTGGTATGCTTTCTCCCCCTACCGTAGCTAAAGAGAATGGAGCCTCGTACGCAATAGTGGTGCGAGGTGGCTGAGGTCATTGACCTTAGGTTGCACTCGGTAGCAGTCAATACTAACATCTTGACAGAGGTTCTGTACCCAGGAGGCTCTAAATCCGAACCGCAACTCCTGTTCAATGACGTCCCTTTTGGGGACTTGATCCAAACCCAACACAGGGGCTCCAGTGAATAGGATGATTGCCTGCCGCCACCGCCCGTCTATAGGGACCGAAACTTCCTCACCAACCACCCTACCACGAAAAGCTTGGTGGTCCAAGCCTACACATCCCATTAAACATTTCCTACCGCCACACTGATAAGAAATCTAATAGGGCAGACTCCTTGGAGAAGAAGATGTTTTCTACTGCCAGCCTGGCATTGCAGTCTGTGAACAACACATACCTATTGGGCCGTTGCTCCCACACTCAGTGGTACACTGTTGTCAAAGTGCTGCCATAGGTATCTGGCCGTACGCAGTCATGCTGTTGCCGATGGGAGAGACACAGCAAAGATCTGAAAGAAACAGGTTAGTATTAGATTCCTTACCTTAGAATATCCCCAGGCATCGGACTGGATCCGATAACTTTTGCGTAGCAGTACCCTTGCGCGTCGTCTGCGGCTCCGCGTCCGTCGTTGGTGCCGGGATGACGTCGCCGGGGTACTTAGACGTCGCCCTCGCGCGCTGACGTCAGTTCTTCTTTTTCCCGCGCCAGGAAGCGCCGATCCGGAAAAAGTGGTACCCATAGTCAATTTTTGACTAAACTTTTTTGATCATTTTTGATCTTTATTTGAAGTCGAACGACTCCAACAGTGCCCGTAGGGATGCCCTGGTTCAATCCCTGCGCCGACTGCAGCCGACTGATGTCGTTTACCGACCCCCATCGCCGGTGTCTACATTGCCTGGGGCCCGACCACGATGACAAGTCGTGCCCCGACTGCCAGGCCTTGACGTCGAAGGCTAGGCGGGAGCGGTCCCGCAAGCACCTCGAGCTCCGGCGGTCGGCCCCACGCCGTTCGAGGTCCCGGTCCGGAAGGAGGTCGAGGGACCAGTCGTGTGGCCGAAGTCATCACAGCTCGGAGAGTCAACACCACTCCTCAGGCTCCAAGTCCTCAGGTAAGAGGCACAAGAAGTCGAAGAAGCGACATCGCTCTTCTGACTCCCCCCGACGCTCGCGCGACGTGGCCGGGGTTTCAGGCGACACCGCCGGAGCCGCAGGCGTCGCGGCCTGCTCCATACCCGCCGGTCCCTGGGCAGAACGCGACGCCGGAGATCGATGCCTTCTTCACGGCAATGAGGTTGTTCACTCCTCCGTCGGGTTCCGCGGCGCCTTCTGGCCCCGCGGTCCCGACTGGGAGCCCAAGCGGGCTGGGTGCTTCGGCCCCGGCGCCATTGGGTGCTTTGGCCCCGGCGACTTCGTTCCCAACGTGGCAGGGCCCCACTTGATCCAGTTCCGGATCCGGGTCGTCGCCTGTCGACCTTACGACCCCGCCGGCGCAGGCCCTTAGGGTGTCGCCCCCATCGGCCCCGGACGACGACGTCCCCGGTCCCTCCCTCGGCCCGGTTCCGACGCCGGAGCGGCGCCGCTCGACGCCGCATTCGAAGTCGAGAGAAGAATTTTTCTTCTATGATCTGGCCGCATCATTTGACCCTGAGTACCAGGAGATGGGTGGCGAGGCGAATTGGGAGGGGTCTGAGGACCCTCTGGCACGTGAGTGCCAGTCTTATCAGGACTGGACAGGTGAGCTAGGGGATGCCAGTGGTTTGGACACTTCACCAGACACTGGTTTTGTCTCCCCTTCTACCGTGGCTACGGAGTAGGGGGCTGCCTATAGTGTGGTGTTGACGCGGGCGGCCAAGGCCTTATCCCTTGAACTCCCCGTCGCGGCCGTGAGGACTAACCTTCTCACTGAGGTCCTTAAACCGCAAGCAAACTCTTCGGAGCCTCTGTTGCCGTTTAATGAGATCTTGTCTGACGTTCTTCTGGGCACTTGGTCCAAGCCTGCTACAGGTCCCCCTGTAGATAGGAACGTGGCCAGATGCCACCGCCCGGCTCCGGGAGACCCATGCTTCTATCCACCCACCCCACTCCCGAGAGCCTGTTCATACAGGCCTCTAACTCCCAGACCGCATTCCCGACGGCTCCCCCCAATCGGGAATCCAAGAGATACGAACAGTATGGTAAGAAGATGTTCACTGAGTTTGGGGTTGCGGTCAGTTAACACGGCGTGCCTCTTGGGCCGTTATTCCCACTCTCTGTGGGACACGGTCGCGGACGTGCTGCCACAATGTCCGGAGGAGGCCCGGACTAAACACGCCCAAGCCCTTGCGGAGGATCGAGATGCAGCACGGTATTCCATCCGGTGTGGACTGAATACAACGGACTCGCTAGGTAGGGCGATGGCAACGACGGTGGCAATTCGTCGCCATGCCTGGCTAAGGTCCGCCAACTTTTCGGCTGATGTCCAAAACACCCTTATGGACAAGCCGTTTGATGGCCGTCGCCTCTTTGGCGACAAGGCAGACAGCGCGCTTGAGCGCTTTAAGGACTCCAGGGCTACGGCCAAGTCCTTGGGCCTGTTGGACCCGCGCCAGCAGCCTGCTGCCTTTCGCTCCTTTCGTGGCCAAAGAAGGGGCGCCCCCACATGTCCTGCCAGCCATGGGCCGCAGACTAACATCCAGCGCGGTGGCGGACGTGGTAACAGCTGTGGCGGTGCCCGGGGACAACAGCGAGGCCAGTCCACATCCACCCCGCAGCATCTGCCTCAAAGCCATCCTAGTCCGAGCTTTCAGGCCCATTTAACGCCAGTGGGGGGCAGGGTTCGCCATCACCTCCTCCACTGACACAACATCACATCGGACAGGTGGGTGCTGCAAATCGTCCGAAGGGGCTACTCCCCTCCCCTTCGAGGCGACCCCTCCAGCCATGCCACCGCAGTACCACCGTGTGTCGGGGGATCACTTGAATCTTCTGCGGGAGGAAGTTACGGCCCTCTTGGCCAAGGGGGACATCGAGTGCGTTCCTGGGCCAGAAGTATGGTGTGGTTGCTACTCCCACTACTTTCTGGTTCCCAAGAAGGGAAAAGGGGCCTACACCCTTTCTTGGACCTGCGGAACGTCAACTGCTTCCTCCGGAAGGAGAAGTTCAGGATGCTGACACTGGCTCAGGTCTTAGCTGCCCTGGACCCGGGAGACTGGATGGTAGCGTTGGACTTGCAGGACGCTTATTTTCACATCCCCGTCCTGCCGGCCCACCGGCGCTACCTGCGGTTCACGGTAGGCCACGAGCATTTTGAGTTTACCGTGCTCCTCTTCGGCCTTACCAGCGCCCCATGGGTGTTCACGAAAGTGATGGCGGTGGTCGCAGCTCATCTGCGCAAGTTAGGGGTTTCAGTCTTCCCCCTACCTCGACGACTGGTTGTTGAAGGCGGGCTCGCCCCAGACAGTCGTCAGCCACCTCCAGACTACGGCCGACCTCCTGCACCTGCTGGGGTTCTCCATCAATGTGCCGAAGTCACACCTGTGTCCCTCTCAGAAGCTCCTCTTCATCGGAGCGGTTCTAGATTCGGCACAGTTTCGGATTTATCCTCCCGAACAGCGGGTTCAGGATATTCAGGCTCTGATTCCGATCATTCAGCAGTTATCCCGAGTCTCGGTCAGGTTGACGCTGCGGCTTCTGGGACTGATGGCCTACTGCATCCTTCTGGTGCATCACGCCAGGTGGCGGATGCGGGCTCTGCAGTGGGACCTGAAGTTTGTGGGCCCAGCATCAGGGCAACTTGTCCGACCATGTCTTGATCTCGGAGGGCACTACAAGACAGTTGCAGTGGTGGCTCACGGACCGCGATTTGGTCAGCGGCAGATCCCTCTCCCTACCCCAACCGGAGCACGTAGTTGTGACAGAGGCGTCCCTCCAGGGCTGGAGGGGGGCCACATTGGAGAGGCGGAGTCCCGTCTCCACATCAACCGTCTGGAGCTGTGGGCTATCCGGCTTGCACTGAAGGCATTCCTCCCCTCTGTCCGGGGGAGTGTAGTGCAGGTTTTCACGGACAACACCACCGCCATGTGGTACTGCAACAAACAGGGTGGGGTGGGGTCATGGAACCTATGCCAGGAGGCTCTGCGCCTCTGGCAGTGGCTGGAACATCAGGGCGTGACCCTGGTGGTTCAACACCTGGCAGGTTCCCTGAACGCCAGGGCGGACGAACGTAGCTATCGGTGCATGATGGATCACGAATGGCGTCTGAAGTCGGACGTGGCGCAAGGCCTCTTTCAGCAGTGGGGAGAGCCTTGGTTAGATCTATTCGCCACAGAAGAGAACGAGCAGTGTAATCAGTTCTGCGCGTTGGAATTTCCAAGGCGGCACTCGCTCAAAGACGCTTTTTGACGCGAGTGGAGTTGCGGTCTGTTGTACGCCTTTCCGCCTATACCACTTCTGCCCAGAGTGCTGAAGAAGATCAGACGCGACCGGGCCCAAGTCATCCTTGTGGCTCCGGACTGGGCACGAAGATACTGGTATCCCGAGCTATTCAGCATGTCTGTCGATCCCCCGATTCGTCTGCCTCTTCAGGAGGACCTTCTGTTGCAGCAGCAGAGACGGTCCTCCACCGAACCTGTCCAGTCTCCACTTGCATGCGTGGAGATTGAGCAGCGGCAGTTGAGGCCATTTCACTTGCCTCCTGAAGTCTGTAATGTGATTCTGGCAGCCAGGCGTCCCTCCACAAAATCGGTATACGCCTGCAGGTGTAACAAATTTGTGGCATGGTGCACAGCAAAGGCTGTGGATCCCCTTTCTGCCCCTCTTTCAGAGGTTCTCCTCTTTCTTCTTTCTCTTGCCCAGCAGGGCTCTGCTCTGGGCACTCTGAAGGGCTACCTCTCTGCCATTTCCGCCTTCTTGCGCCTCTGGCAGTGGCTGGAACATCAGGGCGTGACCCTGGTAGTTCAACACCTGGCAGGTTCCCTGAACGCCAGGGCGGACGAACGTAGCCATCGGTGCATGATGGATCACGAATGGCGGCTGAAGTCGGACGTGGCGCAAGGCCTCTTTCAGCAGTGGGGAGAGCCTTGGTTAGATCTATTCGCCACAGAAGAGAACGAGCAATGTAATCAGTTCTGCGCGTTGGAATTTCCAAGGCGGCACTCGCTCAAAGACGCTTTTTGGCGCGAGTGGAGTTGCGGTCTGTTGTACGCCTTTCCGCCTATACCACTTCTGCCCAGAGTGCTGAAGAAGATCAGACGCGACCGGGCCCAAGTCATCCTTGTGGCTCCGGACTGGGCACGAAGATACTGGTATCCCGAGCTATTCAGCATGTCTGTCGATCCCCCGATTCGTCTGCCTCTTCAGGAGGACCTTCTGTTGCAGCAGCAGAGACGGTCCTCCACCGAACCTGTCCAGTCTCCACTTGCATGCGTGGAGATTGAGCAGCGGCAGTTGAGGTCATTTCACTTGCCTCCTGAAGTCTGTAATGTGATTCTGGCAGCCAGGCGTCCCTCCACAAAATCGGTATACGCCTGCAAGTGTAACAAATTTGTGGCATGGTGCACAGCAAAGGCTGTGGATCCCCTTTCTGCCCCTCTTTCAGAGGTTCTCCTCTTTCTTCTTTCTCTTGCCCAGCAGGGCTCTGCTCTGGGCACTCTGAAGGGCTACCTCTCTGCCATTTCCGCCTTCTTAAGGCTCATTGATCAGCACTCTTTGTTCAAGTCCCCAGTTGTAAATAGGTTTTTGAAGGGCATCACTCATATGTTCCTTTTGTGATGCCTCAGTGGGACTTGAACCTTGTTCTGACTTATCTGATGTGCGCTCCCTTCGAGCCACTTCATAACTGTCTTCTTCGTCTCCTTACTCTTAAGACTGCATTCCTGGTTGCCATCACCTCTGCCAGGAGAGTGAGTGAGCTCCAGGCTCTTTCTTCTCAACCTCCTTTCCTTTCTGTCCATCCAGACAAAGTTGTGTTGCGGACGCGACCCTCTTTCTTGCCCAAGGTAGTCACAGCCTTCCACATTGGGCAGTCCATCACCTTGCCCACTTTCTTTCCGCATCCCTCGAGAGAGAGGAAGAGAGGCTCCACCGTCTGGACCCAAAACGTGCGCTCTCATTCTATCTGGATCGCACACGCCAGTTCCAGGTGGATGACCAACTCTTTGTTGGTTACGTGGGCGCTAAGAAAGGGAAAGCGGTGCACAAGCGGACCATCTCACGGTGGATCATCTTGTGTATCCAGGCGTGTTACTCCTTGGCTAAGAAGGAACCCCCTGTTGGGCTGAGGGCTCATTCCACTCGGGCCACAGCGACTACAACTGCCTTGGGCCGGGGAGTGCCCTTGCAGGACATTTGCCAGGCAGTTACGTGGGTCTCGCTGCACACGTTTGCAAGACATTATTGCCTGGACAGCCAAGTCCGGAGGGATGGCTTCTTTGGCCGTTCCGACCTCCAGGACTTTCTGGTGTGATTGGTTTGCAGACCCACTACCGGGGATGGTATTGCTGGGGTATCTATTCTAAGGTAAGGAATCTATCACTAACGTGTCTCTTTCAGATGCACAAGTTACTACTTGTGTAACGATATATCTGTAAGAGACATTAGTTAGTGATAGATTCTTTACCGACCCACCCATCCTCCCCGTTCTGCGAACCGATATCTAGGGTTAAGGTCATCCCCTTTCAGGGCCCTAGTTTCAAGGCACCAGTGTTGGTTTTTAGCATAGCTCTGCGTTTCTGGCGCGGAAAAGCTGTGTCTAAGAACTGACGTCGGCACACGGAGGCGGCGTCTAAGTACTCCGGCGTCATCACGACGATGGATGCGGAGTCGCAGACGACGCCTACCGGCGCGCAAGGGTACTGCTACGCAAAAGTTTCCGGATCCAGTCTGACGCCTGGGGATATTCTAAGGTAAAGAATCTATCACTAACTAATGTCTCTTACAGATATATCGTTACACAAGTAGTAACTTGTGCTTCAAGTGTTCAGGAAGCCATCTTAAGTATATGTACTTGGCACTGGTCATTATGAGTGACTCAGCTACATGATGGCTTCACTGACAATAATGGCGTTTGGTATCAAACACCTCGTCGTGACAAATCCATATTGATGCCAGTATCTGATTTGTTCTCACATGCACCCATGAGGTACCCCCGAATCCTACAAGTCTCTTAGTGTGCTGGCTAACTAGTGTCATCCAGCCTGCCACCACAGATACGTTTCTGATTCCCTGCAGGGGAGAGCCCACGCTCTACAAGGTCCGAAACAATGCCTGTCCAGAGAAATGTTCACATCTTCTCCAGCAGAATGACTTGTGTTTTAGCATATCTAGGCCAGAGGTTTCAAAGCCTCTACCACCTTAGATATGCCACTCCTGCTTCCCCCAGACCCAAGAGGTGGCACTCCCTGCCCTGAGGCCCATTTTGCACAGGAAAGGCAAGAAAATTAGCTACCCAGAAGCTGTATTGACACTCAGGCTAGTCGCATCTTTAAGGTGGACTACCTGAAGTGAACAACAAATGAAGGGCTCCACCATCTTGTTTTTAATGGAACTAGGAACTCTAGGTCAGGTTTAAGCCCACTTTCATATAGGAAGCAGTCATATAGGCGGTGTAGGTAGCCCATTGGCTACGTCTGTGTTCTCCCCTTAATGCCCCTATATTCGGTATTTAGGTGGTCCCTGACACCAGGAACTCAGATTAATCAACTGGGAACAGAAAAAAGACCGAGCAGAGCCGAAAACGAAAGAACTGTGGGCCAGCCTCTGATTTGGGGCCCCCTGCCTGCTGCTGTCTCAACAGTTGCTAAGAACCTGACTCGTCCAGCAGCTGTGCATGCTCCTAAAGCCTTAGAGGGCTGCCAGGACTTCACCAAATAGTCAGCATCTCTCTTGAAGTAGAGGAGCCACTTCCCTGCAGTGTGCAATCACCAACTGCATCTGCCAGGTGCACCGTTCTGCTGACCACCGGGATTGTCGGGGAAGCAGAACCCCAGGAGAAGGACCCTGTGGCTCCCAGAGGTCAGCCCTTCTCCCCAGCGAGATTCGAGATGCTAGATCCTCCTGGAGCCCTCCTGCGCCAATACTGTGGGTACCAGAGCCCTTGCAGCAGCCAAGGCTTGGTAAATGTCCAGTACGGACACCAACCCTGCCAAAACCGACCTACCGACGAGACACATTAGCATTACTGAGGCCAGCACCAAGAGTAACCTTGCTGTCCTATTTTGCACACATCACCAGGTCAACCCCAAGAAGTGAGAGCCTCCAACACTAGCGACCCGCTGGACAAAACAAGTCTGCACCCGAGCCCCACAGCCCAAGTCCTAGCCAACCGACGGTGTCCCTTGCTCCAGAGACCCTCAGGAGACAAGCCTCCTCTAGGTTCTACCAGACTTGAGCCCAAGTTCCCACTTGCAGCCTTTTTCTTGTTAAAGGTTTCTCCGATTTCTTTAACAGGTAGTGTTGAGGCTACTGTCACAAGCAGCACCTCTGCACCCCGACATACAAGGGCAGGTAAATCCAAACTGCTGGTGGTTCTTTGGACCTTGGCCCCTAAGCACCTTAAGTCCAGAAGAGTAACCCTTAGAATCGGTTGTAAATTTGCCTATGCAATGAATGTTTCTCCAATGGGATAACATCACCGTGTTTGAGGCTTATGCCCCAAATCTGAAGGTTGTGATGTTATACTGTTTTACCTGTAAAGATCCATAACTTATAAAGTAATTATCTGATTGTGATGATCTTGGTGTCTAAAATTATATAAAAATCTGTTATTTTTCTATATTAGTCTTGAGTTTTGTCTTGAGTGCGTCTCTAATTTATTGACTCTGTGTGTACAGCAATGGCTTAACACTACCCTCTGATAAGCCGAAACTGCTCGCCCACACTACCACAAATAGAACATTTGGGATTATTACTTTAAGCCCTGTAAACCAATAAGGGTCTTCTGGATTTTCTACTTAGTGTACCTTATTTTGGTGCTCTACATAAAACGCCAGCTTCCTACACTGTATACTGGAAGTCTGCTCACTTATGTGTTGATTGTGTTTGGTTTAGTGTACCTTTCTCAAACCATTTGTCTTTTCCCAGATTTCACACCTTGGCTCTCTGGAGGAGAAGTTTTCTCGCCTTTGGACACAGTGCCAACGCTGCCAGGGAAGCTTGCATGAAGACGTACTCTGCACTAGGTACAAAAGTAATGAGTTGCCAGTTGAAAGTGTTGACCCTGATTGTGCTCGACAAAAAACTCTTGTTACAGACAACGTCTTATGTTCATGTATTCCTGTCTCCACACACACTTACATTGATAGGCACATATTCCACACGTCTTCCATCTCCCCATATCTCTCCCAGCATATAGAAAGACTGAAGGTAGCATGCGACAGTCATCACCGCTACCACTATCTGTGATTTGTATATGGTCCCTCATGACAGCATTGATCTCACTAGTGTCTCATCACTAGTAGGTATGTGATCATCTCAGACTGGATGGAATAGGCTTTTGTGGATCTACATGGCATGGGGTGGTCTAATGTTTACAAGCTATGGACATAAACGTCTGGCAACAGGTTTGCCAGGATATGAAATATGGGGAGCTGTGTCTCATCCACCCCTCTCTAACTGCTATTTACAAACATTAACCTGCCCTTTTGATCCAGAAATGCTTTGTGTGTTCCAGACTGTGCAAAACCTCTGTGCTAAGGACTTTAAGACACAGAGGCGATGGCATGTGTTGGAATTCTATTCTGAGGGACACTGCCCCAACAAAATGTAGATTTTGATGCTGGGGTGGTGCAGGGCAGACCTATTCCCAGGGGGTGTGCTACCACAGTTTTAGGGACTACGTATGGGGTTTGGAAGTTACCCGTCTGCTTTGTGACATCTTCCATCCTGACATATTCTAAGAAAGACTCCATAGTATGTGGGATGTGCTTTTCTCGCCTGAAAGTTATTTTGATATCTTGTCTGCTTATTTCCCATGTTAGTCAACAGAGCATGTGGACTTGGACCCTGTGCAGTGAGTTCATAGACAGAGTTATAACTTTGCCATTGACTTAGCGGTGTTTATTAATACTATAAATCAATGGGACTATCTGGCGCTGGCTCTGTACAAAACGTTATCGGTTTAGAGTAATACCATCAGGATTTTTGTTTTCACCCTGAGTGACATTTGCATTTAGTAATAATACACGCACACATTCTGCCTCAATACAAACATACTTGCTTCTCTGAACAATTCGCAAAATTAGTTTAGTCTTTAAATTCAGGGGTAATCACAAATAAGCATGCCACCCTTCTTCAAACCATTTAAATTTTGCTCTGCAAAAAGACCTCTCTATAGGTAAACGTCTATCTAACATTATAAAACTGCCCCCAAAAGCTATGCCATCTCTTCCAAGGAATCCTCTTTCTGGGGACGCTAGTCTTTTTTTTCTATGCATTGCATTGCTGTCTATTGGCTAACAGTGTCCCACATTTCCTTTCCTTTTCTTATTAAAAAAGGTTTGTGAAGGATTTTCTATGGTCACTTCTCTTATCAGTGTCTACATTTTATGCAGTTGACCTCTGTTTTAAAATGAAAATGACAGGAAATTTGAACGTATTTCGCCTTTCTTTAGGCTGCAAGCATGCATGATGTAGTGTTGTCCAAATTTAGATCTGTATAATTTAAAAGTGCTCAAGGCACATAGGCGGGACTATTTAGTGCTTATGACTTAGATGAGGATCCCACTGGGAAGAGAACTAGGATTACAGGTGAGTGACTTGTCCTTTCATAGATTTCCACAAGGATGTAGGGTGTACTCGCTTGCAATCAGTTTTAAGCCTGCTAGGGAAACACCCATCCTAGGTCACATTGTTTATAAGCTCCTGAATGGGGAAGATTGACTGTTTTGTGATGACCTTGACCACATGAGATGTGTTTGCGTCCTTCCGCTGTGGTGATCACTCCATCTTGGTACTCCACCAGATAGATTTGGCGCAGCTGCCACCTCCCCTCCCCCCCCCCCCCCCCCCCCCCCCCAACACTTTTTACTTGTTTCTTTTGTTTACCATATAGAATGAACTCTAGGCTCTTCATTCATCCACTATTCTGTTTTACTTAATCTTCAATCATCCTTGGTTACAACTTATCCTCTCCCATGGCTATCACATTTATGTATGTGCCAATGAAACCTAGATACTTTTGAAGCCTCCTTTCAATTTAGACATCTTTTTGATGGATATTTCTAATCACAGATTCCTCACCTTAGAATACTCCGCGGGTACCAGACTAGATCCAGAAATGTTTCCCCAGCAGTTCTTCCATGGTCCGCAAGCCTCCATACCGCCTTGGAAGTGATGGAGGGGAGCCACATATAAGAGCCATCCCTGTGCCCTGTCGTCCGTTCCTCTCTTTTTGCGCCTTCTGATGTGTTTTGGGAGCTCCATTCTCCGTTTACTCAACTTCCAACTGCCCCTAACCTTATTTTAGTGTGCCAGTTATCTGGCTTGATATACTAAGGACTGGTCTCAAAATACTGGTCGTAATTTGCTAACAATTGTGTGACCAGTGTGGAATTTTGCAAACTGACCTATGCACTACTAGGTCGTTTGCAAAATACTGAATTATAGTGGGTCGTAATTTAATCGACCTCATGAATATTAGTGAGGTTGGTCACAAATTGCAGCCCACTACAATTCAAAGGTGTCACAGGTATTGTGGCCAGCTAGAGGCAACAGACCAACATGTCTGTGATTGCTTTTAAATAAAAGCAATATATATATATATATATATATTTTTTTTTTTTAAAGCAGCCCATTTTCCTTACATTAAAATGGGATGTATTTAAAAAACTAAATGTTGGGAGGAGGAGCTACACGCCTGATCAAAATGGCTGCGTGAGCTCTAGGCTCCTTCGGGACCGCCCCCCTGCCTCACCATCCTGGCATTTATCCGGCCAACTGAGCTTGGCAACATTGAAGTATTGCGGTGCACCAGGAGCAGAGTCCGACCTCCCGGAGACGCCGCGGCCCAGAGCTATGAGGGCAGCAATTCTGGGCCTGCTCCGGTCCTGAAGCCGTGGACTGGAGAGGGGAGGAGGCTGCCACGCAGTGGAACAGTGGGGGACCCGGGCTGGAAGCTGCCGGTACACCAGTGGAGAGGAGCATTGCAGAGAAGCGGAGGAGGTGAGCGGCGGGGGTGTCTGCGGTGCGGTCGGCACTTGGAGAGTCCCCTCCCCCCTTGCGCTACTGACTGGAGACGCCTGGGTGGGTTGTTGGAGCCCGTGTGAGACGCTGCGGGCTCGGAGCAACTCTAAAGAGCCTGGGGCACTGTACATCGTGGGGGCAGGGGGCAAGTGGCTGAAGGGCCCCCCATCACATTGCTGACTGTAAAAGGGAACCCGGCCAGAGAAATATTGCTTCGGGGTGCACCACATCGCAGTGATCCAGGAAGCGGCAGATTGACCTGGGGTCCCGGTTCCCCAACCCCCCCACTGGTGATCTAGTGGTTGGTGGCTAATCCTCGGGGACCCAGTAGTCCTGTACACGGGTCCCAAGTGGGGTTGGAAATATAGGATCTGCGGTGGCTCCCTGGATTGCAACAATTGGGCGGCGGGAGCAGCTTAAAACATGGCGACTAAAACGGACAGCGAGAGGCACTCGTCCAGGGTGTCAAAGGGGCTGAAGCCGGTGCAGACTAACAAACTCGACCTCTACACGATGTCAAAGGGTTCTCCATTCAGAATCGAGGCACAACGTCGCGGGCGGAGGAGATTCTGCGGGCCTGAAGACGGAATTGACGCTGTCGGATGTCATGATGGCAATAGAAGGAATTAAATCTTCTCTTGGGCAACAAATGGTGGCGCTGGACACTAAGCTCGATACTGTCTTGATAGAAGTCAACCTCATTCGTGTGGATCTTACGAAATTCAATGAAAAGGTCAAATCTCTGGAAATCAAAACTGCTAGTTTGGTGGACGACGTTGCATAGCTACAGCAGGAAGTGAGCGCCCTTAAATCGTCCCACGATCTGGTGGAGCGCAAGCTTGATGAATATGAAGGGAGGGTTCGACGCAATACCGTCCGCATCTTAGGAGTGACTGAGAAAGCTGAAGGTCTGGCCCCAGACCTATTTGTGGAAGAGTTAATCCTCCAGCATCTCAAGCCCAAGGGAATTGGAAAATTCTTCACCATCGAGCGTGCACACAGTGTTCCAGGTGGAGGACCAAGGCCTGGAGCGCCCCGCGCCATATGATCGCTAGGGCGCTGCCTTTCAGAGACAGAAAGCTATCCTCCAGCCTGCCCGTTTGGGAGGACCCCTACGTTATGAGAATGCTACGCTCTCCTTCTTCCCCGACTTTACTCAACTGGTGCAGAAGCAACGTCGGAATTTTCTGGTGGTCAAGAAAAAACTGTGAGACAGGGGTTACAAGTATGCCATGATGTTCCCGGCACGTCTGAGGGTGGAGGCCGAGGGAAGGGCATGGTTTTTTGATAACCCGGACATTGTATCCGACTGGATTGATAGCCGTCCCCACCGATGGCTCTGAGTCTCGGGGTCGAACTGGGGAGGAAGCGGCCGCAGATTAGGGCTGAGTCCGGGCCTAACCATGTGCAGATTGTCAGGTACTGGGTCGGCGCTCGGCTGACTGCCTGGTAAGAACTTTCCTGGGAGCCTGTTGCTTTAACTACGCCTACCGAGCTCAGACGGACAATCGTGTTTATTAAAATGTGGGGTTGTAGGAGGCGGGGGTACGGGATGCCGTCATTCCCCCCCCCCCCCCCCCCTTTTTTTTTTTAATACATTTAGTAGCTTAGAAGTTGTGTGTTTAGGGCGACAGGCACTCGGCTAGTTGGGGATGTGCTTTTGCCGCGTGCAGTGGTGCAGGGTGGGGTGTAGGGGTTGTCTTAAGTATTGGTTCAGAATGTTTTCTTTTATTTTTCCTTTTTGTATCGGGTGACAACGCTATGATTGTAATGTGTTTGTATCGGTCAAATGTTAGACGAGGATCGGGTTAAATGTGCTTAGTTGGAATGTTAACAGCCTTGGGGACAGAATTAAGCGGGGGACAGTCAACCAGTTTATTAGACGACACTCCCCGGACGTAGTGTTGTTACAGGAGACTCACCTCATTGGAAACCGTTGCATGGCCCTACACAAAGGGGGTTATAAGTTAGTAGCACACGCTGGGTTTACCACGGGGTCTAGGGGGGTTGGAGTCTTGCTGAAAAATTATTTTCCCCTAAGTATTCAGGCCACATGGTCTGACCAGGGAGGTCGATATATTGGAGTATCATGGCAGTGGGAAGGGAAGACAGTTACTTTTTTGACCATTTATGTTCCGCCCGGCCTTCAGTACGAAACTTTGCGTGATCTGGAGGCTGTCTTCCTCACCTTGCCTTTGTGTCTCCTAGTGATTGGTTGGAGACTTTAATTAGGTGGTAGACGGGGAGGTGGACAGACAGCTGGCCCGAGCACAGAGACCGGCGCAGCGGTGGCGTACCGATTTTCTAGAAACCACAGGACTTGTGGACGGCTGGAGGATACGTACTCCGACCGAGACACACTATACACACGTGTCCACATCACATCACAGCCTGTCTAAAATAAATTATATATTGGTACCGGCGGCCCAGGCTGTTGCGATTCGTGAGGCGCGACACCTGGGGAGGGGGATCTCTGATCACTCCCCTATTTGGCTCCGGCTGGACATTGGCCAATTTGATGCAGGTAGGGAGGCCCCCATTAGCGCATTGCACCTGAGAGACCCGGCCACTAAGAGGGAGATTGTCAGGATCACAGAGAGATTTCCAAGAAAATAGTGGTAGAGAGGACTCAACTCGGACCCTGTGGGAGGCATATAAGACCGTTATCCGGGGGGAGGTTTTGTCTTTGGTGGCGGGGAAAAGGAAGAAACGTCAGGCAGAAATAGAAAAGGCAGAGGTGGAGGTGACAAGATTGTAAGCAGAGGTATCTGGGGCAGCAACCCTGGAGGGTATACACCGGCTAAAGCTGCGACAGGATGAATATAGAGGGCTCGCCAGGGACAAGGCTAGAGCGCAGAATGATGAGACTCATAGCAAGATATACAGGCATGGGGACAAAGCAGGTAAACTAATAGTGTGGCTTGAGAAGGAAGAGTGGGCAACGCGGCTGGTACCAGAACTGCAGGGAGCAAATTCCACCATAATTACTGACCCACAAGCAGTAGCAGATGAATTCTCGGACTATTACAGTGGGGTGTATACCTCGACTGGGAGAAATACGGAGGCGGATAACAGTGCGATGATATGGGACATCTAGATGCCTACGCTAGCGGATGATAACCGGGGGTACCTAGATTCCTCCCTCCAAACGATGAGGTGGCGCAAGCTATTAGAGGAGTGCACACGGGAAAGACCACGGGCCCCAAACGGAATTCCTGTAGAGATGTACAAACTGAGCGCTAATAAACTCGCTCCGTTCCTTCGGGCCATTTTGGTAGAGAGAAGGGTCAGGTTCCGTATGACCAGCGAGTGGCGAACAGTCGTCATCCATAAAGAGGGTAAACCCAAGACGCTCTGTTCTTCCTATAGACCTATCTCGCTGCTTAACGCTGAGCCTAAAATCCTGGCAAAACTGCTTGTGACAAGACTAACCAAAGTTATCACTACATTGATACACCCGGACCAATCCGGCTTCATGCTGCGCCGGAACACGACTCTCAAACTGCGCAGGCTGCATGGAATACTGGGCAAGACCCCAACGATCCAGGAGCCGGCGGTGCTGGTGTCCTTGGACGCCACCATGGCATTTGATATGGTCGAGTGGCCCTACCTGTTTTCTGTCTTGGGGAAGATGGGCTTTGGACCGGAGTTTATTAACTGGGTGCATCTATTGTATGCTAATCCCCTGGCCAGAGTGGTTGTAAAGAATCACAGATCCCGGCTTTCCCCTTGGCAGGGGTACGAGACAGGGATGTCCCTTGTCCCCGCTCCTGTTTGCTCTGGCATTGGAGCCTTTGGCGGTGTGGGTTCGGTGTAACAGATCGATTCGAGGATTGCGGTGGACGTTGGAATGGGAGGACAAAATGTTGTTACACGCTGACGATATCCTACTTTACCTCACCAATCCCAGGGGATCCCTGATTAGTTTCCTGGATGTGCTTGCTATCTTTGGGAGATACTCAGGTTTCGCAATTAACTGGTCAAAATCAGTGCTGTTTGTCCTTAGAGGCGAACTGCCAATAATTCCGCAGACCTGTCTGATACAGGTTGAGCCGATAGGGTTTCGGTACCTCTGTATCTATGTCACGCTTGTCCCGAAGTTAAGATAATGCCAACAATTTGGGCCCCCCTTTGGCTAGATTTAAGGGAGACGTGACACGCTGGAAGGCGCTTCCGCTCTCCCTTCTGGGTAGAGCGGTGCTCTTCAAAATGATGGCCCTTCCCCGATTCTTGTACGCACTCCAGAACACAATGGTCCCAGTGCCGGCATCTTCTTTCAGGGAAATAGAGGCCCACCAGAGGCAGCTTCTCTGGGACGGTAGGCCCCGATTAGCATCCTCTAAGCTTACTCTCCCCTGGTACAACGGGGGTATAGGATTGCCGGACCTACGGAAATACTATTGGGCCTCCCAACTGGCGGCGGTGAATCATGCCATGTACGGGGGACCCGGGGTATGCTATGGACCGTTGGCAGGTGCCAGGTAGCGATTTCACCAGGGCGCTATGCCAGACCTCGACGGTTTCCCCTCGTGGGCCAACGGCACATGCTGTGCAGGTGTGGCATGCGGCCAATAGGCATCTCAAGTGGGAGGGGAAGCTCACTCTTGCCACCCCGTTATAGAGCTCGGAGAAGTTGGACAGTTTATGGAAGTCCAAGGGATTTGACAAGTGAGATCTTATTGGGATTACGCAGATAAAATATGTTTGGGGGAGGGACCGGTCCATACGTTCAATTCCCTCAAGCAACAATACCACCTTCACGATAGGGAGCACTACCGCTACCTTCAGATTAGGCACACTCTGCTTACACATGTCCCCAAAGAAACGACTCTTCCCGACACTTCCCCTTTGGAGGACCGAGTGTTGGACGGGTACCGCCCAGAGAAGACAATCTCTTTAATATACAAAAAGCTTATAAACAATATGGAGGACCCGCTGGTGCTTCTCGGGACGCACTAAAGTGATGATGGGTTGGAGCTAGATGACGAAGATTGGCGAGAGGCGGTTTCCTCTCCGAAGGTGGTAGCGATACAGATGAGGCTCAGATTGGTGCAACAGAAGATCTTGCATAGGTCGTATGTAAGGGGGCCTCGTCTGGTTCGTATGGGTTGTGTGGAGAGTGGGGAATACCGGAGAGGGTGCGGAGAGCTTGAGACCTTCATGCACATATTATGGCACTGTACGGAGGTGCAGCAATATTGGGTGAAGGTCCATGACGTGCTGAAGTATGTCCTGGGGGTGGAGATACGGCCGGAGGCCCGCAGGTGTATATTAAATGTTTGGGAACCCACGGATTTGAGTGTGTATGGGAAACAATGGGTAACATTGGCATGTATGGTTGCTAAGCGTAACATTGCACAGCTGTGGGGAGCCAGTCAGCCACCCCGGGTTGGGAAGTGGGCGGAAGACTTGGAATGGTGCATGTTCAGGGAGAGGTCGTCTATGTAGCCAGAGGTTGTCCCGAGAAGTGGGGGAAGGTATCGGAGACCTGGAATCTATACTGTGGAGATATTTGTACACCCCCAATACGTTTGGAGGAAGTGGAGGCGCATGAGTCCCTGTGATTCATAATTGCTATTTTGTATTCATTATTCTGAATGTATGGAAATGTAACATTGACAAGTGTAAGAGCGGCTAGGTCACCTGTGGTTTTTCTTTGTTGTTTGTTAATAAAAATTTTAAAATTAAAAAAAAACTAAATGTTACATTAACAAAGAGGAAGAATTTCCTCTGGGACCGCTTGCCGTTTGCGAATAGGTTGCTACTACCTTTGTTATCTGAAAAATATTAATGTTTTCCAACAAGATTTTGGTTGCAAAACATTAAAACATTCTTTACTGAATTGGTATTTAGAAGGTACGCCTTCAAATCGCCCCGTGCAAATACCAATTCGGTATGTATTCACAAACATAAATAGCAATTTGTTAATATTACCGAATCGCAATTTGTGTTCGTTGCATACTAAAAGGACATTTTGCGGTCCCAAATGGTCCTATTTTGGGAATCATACCCATTGCATCTGCAAAAAGCCTTTCGTAAACCTGGTTTAAAGTCCTCGCCAAAAATGACCAGTTTAAGACCATGACAGGACTGTAGAAAGGTGTCGATCATATACCCATGTGAGGTTGGTCTGGGTCTATGGTGTTTGGGTTTTGGGGACAACTCGAAGTTATGCAACGAAGGCTGTTCCCATGAGGGATCTTCTTTGCGGTCCAAGTAGAAGTCCAAATAGAAGAAACACAAAAAAGCAAGTGAACATCGACCCCATTCCATCACTCTGTATCCAAAGCATAGTGACGAGGGCATCACAATGGGAGTTGGTCTCTCTCTTTCTAGGTCCCCAGTCGCAGAGCCCGTTCACCAATTGATTCCAGTGTGCTCTAGTTTAATTGGCCATCAGCAATGCCGCAGCAGGTTGAGGTGGCTATGCTGCAGATTTTTAGCGCACTCCTGGTTCCCTCCGGTGCACCTTTGTACCCCAAGGACCAGTAAATGCCTAAAGTCCAGGTACCACTGGAAAATCCATCTTCGATGCGGTCTGTCTCTTTGGGAACCCACTTTGAGTCCCATACCGACTCCAGTACAGACATCCTAGACCTAAACCTGGTACTTTCTAGTTGATGCTGGTACAGGTGTCCCTTGTGCCACAAGAGGATCTGGAGCAGTTACCGATGTCTGACACTGAACAAACTTCAACTTGATCTAGACTGATGTCACACTACAAGATTAGAAAAGCGCAGCTATGAGCTCCAAAACAAAAAAATTAACGATGTCTAAATTCTACCTCTTCTATCCCTCCACTATCCCTTTCAATCCAAATAACAGACTAACATGTCCACCACTCAAATTACTTACATATTTCACTATACTAATTCTCCACTAATACTTTATGGGTTCCGGAGTATTGTGCTACTCTCCAAAAAAACACCTAAGCACTCCATCAGGGGTATTACACGCTATGTAAATGCAAACTTTTTTCCCTCTTCTATGCCTCAACTATCCTTTCCAATCCAAATAACTAACATATATACCACTGAAATTACTTTCATATTTCACTATACCAATTCACCACTAATCCTTTATGGGTTCCGGAGTAGAGTGCTACTCGCCGAAAAAGCGCTTTGACGCCTCATCAGGGGCAGTAAGCGCTATATAAATGCAATTACAAAACGATACAATATAGTGTGCCTCTGAAGCAGTGCCTCTACCAGGGCGGACGCGCCAGCAGAGGGTCCATGTTTTTGGGCTCTGACTGAAAAAAGTACATTGCAGTAATGAGATGTTGACGGGGATGGGGGTGGTCTTCTCCATCCTCGTTCTAGAGGTGACTACTTTTATATGAACTTACAAGATGCCAGAGGGCTTGATACTGCCCCTGAAACAGGGTTTGACTCGCCACTTTGACCACCTTCAGAAGAAAGTATATAATTTGCAGTAGTGGTCTGATGGACAGCTAAGGTCCCAGTGTTCCTGCCGACTTTAATCATGACCAAAATAAATGTCCTTATGGAAATGTTGCAGCCTGAGTCAGCCACGTCAGTGCTTCTGCTCCCCTTTAACACAGCCCTCACCATACCATGATGGGCACTTGGTCAAAACCCTGTTTGTGTCCACCAGTGTCAGGCATCACAGGCCAGCTCTTGGCGATTCTGAATTTCTCACTAAACATTCTACTCCACAAAGTCTGGTAGTTCAGGCTTCAACTAGCTAGGTGAACCCCTTTACCCCCAAATGTACTCCTAATGCACCCTCCGGATAGGGAGTCCAAAATGATTTAGCGGTTTGGAAAATATGTTCTCTTCTTCTAGCCTGGCATTGAGATTAGTCAATGTGTTTGTTTTGTTTACTAGGTCGCTATGCACTTGCTCTGGTCTTTGTGCTTGCCTAGATACTAATGATAGCCTGGCAAGGGCGGATGGCGCACTTTTGTGCTCCATGGACACGTGTAGATGCGTTCCATAGGATTTTCTGGAGTTATATAAGCCTCTCTTGATCTTGTAGAGCTCTAAAGATTGTAACGCCACGATGCGCTCCATGGGTTTGTTGACCCGCTGCCAAGCAGTTCAAGTATCAGTTCATAAAATTCGGCGGCTATTCCAGGTGGCTGGCATATAGGCAATGGCGCTCTACCCATCCACTGAAGCAGCCCCCCCAGTTCTTTCGAGACCGGGGACGTGGGTCTGGAACGCAGCACACAGGTGAGCAGCCTCCCTACCCATTGGCAACAGTGACCAAGCTACTTTAGTTTGCCCTTAGTGACACACCCTTCCTGTGGGTGCAAGACTCCGCACTTCCTCCCACAGTAGCGATCCATCATGTCTGACAGATGGGTCCTACATATCAGTCAGCATGGCTATGCTCTGCCCTTTCTTTTTGCATGGCCAGATCTTCTCCCTACATCGGATCGAATTTTAGAAGAGCGCCTCTCGATTCCGTTATATGAAGTGTGCGTGTTACTCTCCAAAGTTGCTTTTGAAAGTTTTCTGACATCTGGAAAAAGAGGGAGTTGTTACTCTCAATATTTTCTTGTGCCGGAGGAGGATGGCGATCTCTGACCTATTTTGACCTTATGGCGAATTCAAAATGATCATGCTGGCCTAGATTCTGTCTGCTCAGGACTCTGGGCACTGAATGGTGTCCCTAGACCTCCAGGACACGTATTTTCATATACCCATCCTGCAGTCTAGCAGACGTTACCTGCAATTAAAGTAGACCATGAGCACTTTCAGTTTGCTGTGCTTCCCTTTGGCCTCACCAGCGCCCTTCCAAGTACTCACAAAGGTGATGATAGGTGTTGCTGCCCACAATTCGGAGGGCAGGTATACCACTTTTCCTCTACCTCGACGACTGGCTGCTGAAGGCAAGCTTGCCACATCCAGTCGTAGACCATCGCCAGATGATAGTAAACCTCCTGACATGTTTTGGTTCATGAGCAATGAGCCGAAGTCCCACCCGACTCCTTTACATAGGCTTCTTGTTCCCTGATGCAAGGGCAGAAATTGCTGAATATGTTCAGTTTCCTTTAGCATCTCTGTAATAAGACAACAAATGACATGATGTTGACCTCATGAAAGCTATTTAAGCCGCAGGCCTTAGCAGGCAGTTTAGTTCCTTTTTTCTGCAGGTGTAAGGTGATCTCTAAACATTTCAATGTCCTTGAGGGCCTTCTCAGATCCTTGACTCTTCCTTCCTCTTAAATTTTAGAGAAATGGGAATTCCTAGTGGTTTCTTTTATTGGTTTCAAGGTGTTTTTCTTACCTCGTTTTTTTGCATGTTAATTTGTTATTTAGTGCAGATGTTGTTTTCCATTATTGCTGAAGGTTTAGTTGTGTTTAATATCCACTCTATACTTCAAGGTTACGGACAGGAAAGCATGGTCAACAATTAGCCCCATGAAGATGGGGATTTTCATTGGGCATGACTAATATATCCAGGGTCAGAAATCTGACCACGAGGTGAAGGAAGTATCAGCCCTTCACAGCCAAAACAAATACAGGATTATCTTGCAGAGAAAGCGAGATACCCTAAAACTAGAGATCGAGTCCACCTAATGGCTCGAAAACGTCCCAGCAGTGATACATATGAACACTCCTCCAAGAAATGGAGAATTTGTTTTTCTACAGTAAAATATACTTCTTTGAAACTAAGACGTACTCACAATGGGAGATCAATGCCAGATCAATGCCAGAGAATAATCAGAGCCTGTCTCTCTAGCTTTCTCTTATGATGGGGCTTCTTCTGCATTGATGGAGTGGGTTTGCTGCACAGTTTCTTCTCTTCACCAGCTGTTCAGTGATGGATCTTAATCCTTATAATGCACTGGAAGCTTGGATTCTGATGGGCATGTTGGCGGATACCCAGAATCAAAAAACTCCCATAGCAGATTTGGTTTTCAAGCATCCTGTTCCACGTCGCTGGTCAGGTGCAGACACTGCTGCAGAATACTTCCAAAGTGATCCCGTGCACCAGAGTTCCAAACCCATGATAGGTTAGAAACCTTTTGAAAGTCGTTGGCTTTATATGGAAGAGTAATTCTACTCTTCAGAGTCTCTGATATTATCACTGCATGTTAGGCGCTGCTCTGCTAATGAATTCAGCAACAGCTGAGCAATTAGAAGTTCTGGAACAAGGTGAGAAGACTTGCTCTAGTTCTCCGCAGGGTGCAGGGGCCCAAGCAGAATTCTTAAGGAGTTAAGTTTCCTTCTCATCACAAATTCAGGATATACATTCATTGACTTCAGAGCCTCTTGATACATAGTCCCTTGGGTAAGAATCAGAAACCTCTTCTAAGTGATATTGTCCCGATCTCAGCCTGCAGCAAACTTCAGATAGTGACTAATGTTCTTTTAATGCTTGCCGAGGAGCGCATATGCATAGCGGCTTTGCCAAGGTACTCAACTGCTTTTGAATTGGTTGGCCAGATGGCACTGCTGTCCTTTTAAAACTGCTGCATGGAGATTAGGATATATGGTTAACCCCTTCCATGCTCGTGACGAGCTCAGCTCGTCATGAGGCACAGTGGAGCTGTGCTCATGACGAGCTGAGCTCGTCATGATCATGTCCACTAACATTAGGGCCCAGCACAGCAGGGTAATCTCCCTAGCATCCAATGTGTCAAGTAGTAAGACTGAAGATAATTTGTCCAGAAGGACTTATCCGGCAGCCCATCCTGCACCCCCTCACATTCTCCGAGGCGTGTGAAGTGCCTCAATGGTCCCTGGTGTGTCCTGTGATATCAGTTCTTCTTGAATCAGTTGAGACGTGAGGTTAGGAGTGAAATGGGTCATCTTGACATATATATATATATATATATATATATATATATATATATATATATATATATATATATATATATATATATATATATATATATATATATATATATATATATATATATATATATATATATATATATATATATACACATACATACACACACACTTGTGACCAGCATGTGTAACTAAAATTGTCACCTGCTCAGGACATCACCACTTGAGAAAATCTTTCCTGCATAGTGTTGGAACGTGTAACTGATATATACTAGAGTTGACCCCAATTAAAGCAGAGGTCTCCGCATACTCATGCTTGGTTCTGCTCTGCACAGTCCGAAAGTATGTGGGTTGTATGTATGTTAGTCCCTAGTTCCAATTGATTCCCAATTACATAGCATGGCACTTGTTGTGGAAAGGATTCACATTGACAGTGATCACCTGGTGTTATTTCTGAAATAAAGATGTAGTTACAAGCTTTTAATTTCAAGTGGGGTGCAGGCCTTAGTGCTTTAACATTTTGACGGATGTCTGGTGTTCTAAAAATGGGCCTGGATTGCATGGCCGAAGACGGCTGTAATGCCAGAAACCGGACCCCGGAAGCTTGTTTCCTTTCCAGTATAAGAATTGGCTTGGTAGTCTGGTCTGCCCTGTTCCCATGATGCACTGGGCCAGGGACAGACTAATTTGCATGTAGCCAGGTTCTGAGCTGGGATGGTGCAGTGAGCTAAAAAAAAATGGTGATGGATCAAGCCCTGATCTGTTGACTGGGTAGGAGTATTCTGCATCATTCAGAAACTCTGTCCATCACCACCCCCTTTTCTGAATTGGATTGCATGGAAGGCCTTGGTTACTTTGTAGTTTAGTGGAGTGTATCGCCACGAGGTGAAAGCTATTGGTGTGATATATTTTATAAATAGAGTACATGTCAGTAAATAGTGTATTCCTGATCCTTGCTTTACCAAAGGAATGATGGCATTGGGCTTCACCGTTTATGCAGAGCAGTTTCGGGGTGATAGTCGCATATAAATGTCCTTCATTTGGCGCTGCTTTGCTATTGTGCCCGTTGTCTAATAAAGCCTCACTCTGTGTCTACCACTGTTTTGGTGACTGGAGCCCGAATTACCTTTCTGGGCAGCATGGACTCAGAACTGGTTGGTGTTCTGTCAGATCTGTAACACCCCCGTGGCCGTTTCCGAATACTCCTCATGATCCGTGCTCCGTCACTTGTCTCCCATTGAACATCCCCCCCCCTTGCTGCAGCGGTTTGCCACTTTCTAGTATTAGTGCTCGCCATTGTTCCCTCCCATGCAACCTGCCTCTGTCCTGTTGGTTAACGCTGTCTTCACTGTCCAGATCTCCATTAATAACCCCTTTGAGATTCAGTCGCATGCAAATATTGAGACATTGTTAGGCTCTTGCAATTAACCCAGGCGCTGATCTGTATACAAGCAGGTAGACCTCCACACAGCCTTTATACTACACGCTTAGTTTGTTCCTATTTTTGCACTTAAGTCCATTACTGAGGCATTCACAGGGTGCTCGTGTTGGACCCGTAGAGTGACCTGTACATTGCAATTATACCCCAAGGTGGCTGACATATTAACCTGCACGATGCACTGACCTCCCAGTACAGGGCAATGTACACAGCTGGTGCAGTGTCCCTCTATAGTGCTATACCAGTACTAGGATTTTGCAGGGTTTTAACAACTCGACTGCCCTGGACTATGCACCACTAACCCACTCTTGAGGCATTCACAGACCTCTCACGATGCCATCTCGTTGACTTGCCCCATGAACTGATGTCCCAATATTTGGCCCTTTTCAAAGCGTTCATTCTCTACATCTGCTTCAGCACTGGGACATCACAGTTCAGAAATGCACCTCTAACACGCCCTCGCCCCGGTGCTCCAGACAGGGACAGGTATCGGCCCTCACCTGCCGTCAGTATCTCCGCACTGAGCCATCTTGAGCCCTTGTGCCTCGCGCCTCTATTCTGCTCCATCCATGCATGGGTACCGGAGCCTGAGGCATTAGCATGGCTCGAACCTCGCCCTGCACTGATATACGGAGACATGAACCGGCTATTGCTGACTTTCACCTGCACGGAGGCCCTGGAAAGGGGGTTGTATAGTAAGGAAGCTTGTAAAAGCTCCACCAGCTGAACACGTGTTGCTGAGAACTGTGCCCCGTGCTAGTCACATGTGCAATCCGACTGGGTGATAGCTCGGAGGCTGAGGTAAGGTTGGGCGAAGTTCCTGTGTGGAAAGCGAAATTAAAGAATTGTGCCCATTTTGTTTCCCGCTCGTAGAGAGGAATTGGATCGCCGAGCAGAAAAAAAACCCCACAAAAATACGCCGTTGCTTTTTAAAACACTGCGAGGGGCTGGGTGGCCTCTGTGTTTACCGCAGTGCTAAATGCGTGAACATTGCCAGCCCCTCGGTGCATGTCTGAGCGGCTCTCCCACAATGTAAATATCTTCCAGACAAATAGGATCGCTATAAACAAATACAGAATGTGTGTTACATGAATCATATGCAAACCAAACAACCAAACAAGGACAATACTAACCATTTGTTTTATTTAATGTATAAAATATCAAGATAAAAACAAAATACGTGATCAACATATAGTTTTCACTATTAATAAAAAAGGATATCTATTTAAAAAAGCAGTGTACAGTTCGTGGATACGGCAATTATTTATAAAAACAATACAGTTCAGTTGTTGGTGGTGTGGCAAAACTGTTTGTAATTCATTCGACGCGCGTTTCGGCGTTTGAGGACGCCTTCGTCAGGAATTAGAGCCACAGATTCCTGTAGGGATGGAGGCAGGAAACTTGAATACTCATTGGGCAAATAATGCTCCTGTATATAAAAAGGCCTTTAATATCCTAGTAATATATTGAAAGTAGGTTGGATTTTATGGACCTTGGGCATAAAGTTGCTGAGGATTCAGATCGGTCCTAAAGCAAGGTTGAATAGTCTTCAGTGATATAAGGACTTCAAATGATGTAAGGATCAAAACATCGTGCTTGTTAGATGAGCAGTCTTGCAGCGAGTTTATCGTCTGGTAACTTGTGCAAATTACGGAGGTCGACAGGTGCGACACAACTTTAGGGAAGGTGAGGATGCCCTGTTGTTCGTCGTGTCTGCAGTAGGTTTACACGGAAGTGTGGATGTTCTCCGGAATAATTCACCTGCATGCATTGGAGGCCCTGGAAAGGGGGTTGTACAGTAAGGAAGCTTGTAAAAGCTCCACCAGCTGAACACTTATTGCTGAGAACTGTGCCCCGTGCTAGTCACATGTGCAATCCGACTGGGTGATAGCTCGGAGGCTGAGGTAAGGTTGGGCGAAGTTCCTGTGTGGAAAGCGAAATTAAAGAATTGTGCCCATTTTTGGTTCCCGCTCGTAGAGAGGAATTGGATCGCCGAGCAGGAAAAAAAAACCAAAAATACGTCGTTGCTTTTTAAAAGCGCATGTACATTGCCAGCCCCTCGGTGCATGTCGGAGCGGCTCTCCCAGCCTGTGTGCAGTGCTGGCCCGCGGCCATCATTCCAGTGCCCTACTGGGAGCAATCCTTCTGCAGGGCCCTGTGAGGGCGGCCGTTGTCAGTCTCAATCTTACTAGCATTAAGTTTATCACAATGGTGGCCCGCTGTTGACACTGCCGGGTGGCCCTAGAATGCATCGTTCCTCGTCTTCCTCGGGGCCTGGAGCTGGTGATGCTCGCGCCACGCGCCGCAGAAGGGAACGGGGGTAAGAATAAAGCAGATTGTGTGTGCTGACCAGGCGCGCAACACCCATTGGACTAAAGGGCTTCAGCACCCCCCTCACGCCCCCTCGTGTGTGTCAGCCCGGGAGGAGAGAGCTTCCCAGGCACACACAGCTGCACAGACCACTTCACAGGTCTGTGAATGAGGCCTTGCTGTTGTTTCACCCCTTTTAGGGCCCGTGCAGCTCTACTTTGCCTATTGCTTAAAGATTCCCCCCCAATCTCCCCTCCTCCCCCCGGAAATTTTTGTTGTAGGTGTAATGGCACTTGTTGTATTATATATCTGGATGCAATGACCGAAACAACAAAATTCCAGTCGGGCGGCACACGATGCTGAGTAGTGAGCACAGATTTCTAGTTTAGGTTTTTTAAGCCACACCCCCAATCGTTGTTTCATCCCACTTATAGCTCCGCAAAAGCTTGTCCGGCGTCATGCTACACTTGTGCTGAATTTTAGGGAAACTGATCTCATCACTTGTCATGGGCTATATGTTCGAGGGATGCTTGTCTTGCTACATCAACGCGGTGCGCGTGGGAGGCTCATTCAGTCGTCACAAGTTGACCTGCGCTGTGTTATGGGAGCGCCTTTCGATGCACGCAGACGCTGGCGCGCGTGCTGAGTGAGGGACTCTCCTAGCGCGTGCTCTGGGTGGGTTCGAGGAAGCTGCCTGTGCTGTGTTTTAGAGGCTTGCCCGGCCTCTGCTGCATCTGACGGTAGCAGGAAGTCCTCTCCCGGGTCATCCCCCTGCCGGGACGGGCCCGGTTCCCAGGGAAAGTCTCGGAGGGTGGGACCCGCACGCTGACAGCAGGTGGCGAAGGAGAAATATGGCCCTATATAGCGTGCATGTGAATGGTCCGAAGCGGCGGCCGCTGCTCGGCTCCTCGCACCGCTCCCTCCGCGCCCTTATCTCCTGGGCCGCAGCAGATGACACTGGGGGCAGTGGGGGAGCCGGGCTCCCACGCTCTGGGGCAGGTGCTCTGCGCACATGCACGATGGCAGAGATTACACCGGCCTGGGAATGGCCGCCGAGCAGCCTGCGTCATTTTATGGCAGCGCAGTCTTATTTGTCTTCGTTCTGGATTCATGTTTACAGCGTTAATAAATCCTTTCCATGCCAGGCCTGCACCTGGAGGATGGGGTCACCTGCCGTGATTATTTATTTAATCCCAATATGCAAACAGGTATGTATCTGAAACTATATTCCACACTGCAGGGCGCTTTATCATCCTGGGGGTGGACCTATCTCACATCAAGGCCACCGTATTTATTTTAGGGCTGGTTTTGTTTTTTTATTTGCAGTTTTTATATATTGCGAACTGAGCCCAAGCCATCGGACCGCTTTACATTAGCACTAGTAACATTGCACAAGGTCGAGTTCATGTTTTTTTGTGACGGGGAATTGAGTGTTTGCCCACAGTCACGGCATGTTGAGCCGACTCCAGGGCTCGAACCTGGTTCTCCATTTCCAAAGTCTGGAGCTCTAATGCACATCCACATCCTCTCCAAATTAGTTTGGCCTTGGAAGGGGATGTCTCCCAGCCCAGATGTCTCAGGTCTACCGCCTAAGGTCATTAATTTGTGGCCCTGATATTTGCAAGCTCTGCATACTGCCAGCTCTCTGAAAACCTGAAGGGGGTAATGAGTCTCTCTATTCCCAGTGTCTTATTTCTCATTCTGTGGGCAGCTTTTCCTTGGACTCTGCCCTTTGAGGTACCCTAGATACTACTTTGCCCTTCCAGATCTTGCAGTGTGAGCTGAGATCTTTTAATTAGGTCTACAACGGCTGTTTCTGATAGTCTTCTAACCACAGGTTCTTCACCTTTTGAATATTTCCTCAGGCTTCAGAATGGACCCGTACAAAGCCCAAGCAGTGCCCTTGCACGCTGAAAGGTGGTGCCATGCAGTTTCATGCAATCACTCCTTTCCATAATTGACGTGGGGGGCCCAAATAGGCTCAATGTATGCACTTTGACATCAGTCCCTTTAAGCGCCAACAGATGTTGACCTGAGCTATCCCTCCTCTCTTTTAAGACAGGATTTGTAATTTTCCAACTATTTTTTTCCCTCAGAATGCTAAGAAAATGTCCCCTCCCAAATCTTCAGGGTTTAAGCTTTGTGGGGAATGTCTCAAATAAATACCTGTGACAGACCCCCTCATGGTGCCTGGGGTTAGATCACAATTCTAAGGCATTCAGCGACTGTGCCTTGCTATACCCCAAGGCCATACAGGATAGTGAAGTGAAGCTCTTTGTCACGACATACAGCAAGACTCCATGCTGTACTCTGTCTAAGGAGAGATCCTGGCCCCGCTCTCAAAGTCGTTCCCCGGCAGGTCATTGTCGAGGTACAAATCTTCGGGTAAGTCTGAGAAAAAATTAAAGAAGTCAAAGCAGGCCTCTGCCCTTCCCGCCACTCTTGATCTCGTGAGAAGGAGCAAAGGCATCAGCGTGCATCCTGGACTTATTCCTGCAGTCGATCCTTTTAGGCCTGTTCCAGACCCCGCAATGCAGCCTAAACTAGTAGGACCACAAGTAAAATCCTCAACAAATCCAGTAGTTATAAGGTACAATGTTTAACATTTCTACATATTATCAGTATCGTCTGGCGCTTCCACTGGCCCGAAGGAGCTGAGAGAGCTTCCAGCTGTGTATTGCCAGCGGGCCCTCCCTGAGCACTAGTTGGACTCTCTGGAACTGTATGGACATCCGTTCTGGATCGTCCTTCTGCACCACAACTTGATCCACCAATGCTGGCACCCCCGTCTTTGGACAACGACGGTGGCCAACCCATAGTGCTGTCTGACTCAGACGGCGCCCCACTGATCTCAAATGAGTCGGTGGCCAGCTCCTCTTGCGCTTAGCTATTCAGCAACTCTTCCGACTCTGATGCAATGCTCTTGCCCCATGGAAGGGCGCATTTTCTTCACAATTTGTCTCGGATATAATCAATTGAATTAAGGTTCCTGTAGCGGCTCAACACTGAGGGCGTTAACTCTTCGTCCTTGGTAATCCAGGAAAAGTTCTGCGTTTGCTTTCGTATTTGTGGTATTCAGTCGGCTTGGGTTCAATCCAAGGATTTTTTCCTATAGATTACAAATACTCTTATTTGTCCTGGCACACTGTTCAGTTACCCAGCACCCCAAGCCTGAGAACTTTGTAATAGGCAAAAACGTTTTGCTTAGCCCTCGGTTCTGTGAATTCAAGGTGTCTCTTGGGCTGCTATATACATGCCCTGTGCCATTGGCCTCAGTTCTGCCGGTTGTCACGGAGGATGCTCATGCAATCCTTTCTCAAGCCATTTAAGACAGTCAGGATGCAGCTAAATTGACGATTCGTTGTGGGTTGGGCACCACTGACTCCCTTGGTAGAGTCATTGGCACCAGTGTACCCCTTCGTAGACATGCTTGGATGCGATTCACTTGATTTTCAGGGATGTCCAAGCTAGCCTAATGGACATGCCTTTTGATGGGTTCCGGAAACCAGGGCCACAGTACTCTCCCTGGGCCTATCTGCCCCTCTTTGTTAGCTTCATCAACAGTTCCACCCTCTCCATGGCCTTGGTAGGGGCTTTCAGCACTATCAACACATACAGCCAGTGCAGCGATTCTTTCAGCTCTCTCGTGGGTTCTGGTGTGGTTCCTGCAGACCATGGGGAAAACATGGGCAGCGTACAGCTCACTCTTCAAACCCTCTGGCTGCCGCAACTTTCAAACCTCTTTACTGTGACTTTGCTGGCACACAGCCACCCTTTCAGAGTCAGGATCCCGCATTTTCTTCCAGCATGCCAGGCAATAATTTCTAATAAGTTGGTTCTGCAAATTGCTCAGCGGGTTTACGCTTTACCATTTCTCACAACCCTGCCGCAATTTCCACCTTCCTCAGACCGCCGGCTTACGGAGGATCATCTCTCCCTTTTGCAGCTGGAGGTGCAGGCTCTTTTGGCCAAAGAAGCCATAGAGAAGTTGCAGACGGCAGAAGTTGGTTGTGTTTATTATTCCTTCTACTTATTGGTACTGAGAAAAGAATGAGGCCTCTGCCCCATCGTAGACATTTGCCCTTTCAATGCCTTCCTGCAAATGGACAAATTCAATGGCTCACTCTGGCCTAGGTCTTGTCTGCCTCAGAGACCAGATCGTAGTGTCAGACTTATAGGATGCTTATTTTCACATCCCTATCGTCCAGGCCCACTGGCGCTATATGGGGTTTACACTGGGACAGGATCATTTCCAGACCACTGTCCTCCCCTTTGGCTTCACCAGTGCCCCTCGGAAAGTAATGGCAGTTGTTACAGCACATCTTCTCAAGTCGGGTACCCAGTCTTTCTATACCTTAATGACTGACTGCTGAAGTCAGGCTCACCGTAGGCAGTCATCACCGACCTGCAGATTGAGATGACGCTTCTAACATCATGGGTGTTCTCTAAAAATGTGCCGAGGTCACACCTGACTCCTTCGCAGACACTCCCCTTCATCGGAGTCATTCAGACCACTGTGCAGTTTTGCGTCTATCTTCCAGAGCAGAGAATCCAGGACATCCGGGCTTATACTATTATTTCAGCCCCGGTAATGGATTTCAGTGACTGGTGGCCTCCCTTTTTTTGCTGGTAATGCATGACAGATCGCTTGTGCAGACTCTGCAGTGGGATTTGAAGTCCTGGTTGGCACAGCAGCAGGAGGAACTCTCTGATCAGGTCTATATTTTGGAGAAACTGCAAAAGATCTGCAGTGGTGGCTGCTGGACAACAGTTGGGTCAGTGGCAGACCCTTCTCCCTATCTCACCCAGGGCTGAGGCTCCTGGGTTGGGATGTCCATCCAGAAGAGGTGATCAGAGGTCTCTGGCAGAGGCTCGACTCCACATCAGTCTGCTGGAGCTTCAAGTCATCTGCTTGACTGAAAGTCTTCATTTCAACTATCACAGGGAAGACTGGTGCGCCTAGGTCCGGTTTTGGGGTTTCATCACTCATCAGCCAGGATCGCTTGACTCCAGTGGCATGGATCGCACGGGACCCACGTCTGGGCATACCCATCCCACTCGGGGTAACAAATGCAAAAAGAACAATTGATGGACAGAATGCAGAACAATTTACAATACAAATTGGATGGGGATTGAGGCAAAGACAGATTGCACCTGTCCCTAGTGGAGTGATTTCTATTAAAATGCACAAGGTGCTAGGGACCGGAGATTCCATACCCCTAAATCTCCGAGATACACAGTATCTCTAAACTCCATATACAACACAGTGGTCCAGCACACTTAATTTAGGTGTTCATGAAGAAGTCCGTGAGGACGAAACGCGGTGGCTACGGGCTTTTATCTTGTCTGGAAAAAAAAAGTCATCAAAAAAGGATTTGAAAAGATTGATTCTGCTGAATTTCCATTCTTGATTTTGATATTTGGTTCACAAATGTTTGTTATATCAGTTACTTTTGTCAAACTTTGACCTAAATTAAGTGTGCTGGACCACTGTGTTGTATATAGAATGCAGAAAATGTCATACATTCACCTCAGTACAGAGATATGGGCCTAAATCCATCGTTTTTTGGCTCACCATGCCATTCCAGTTTGAACCCAGCCATATGCAAATCATTCTTGACCCTGTGCCTGGGAACAGTCCAGCCTGAACTGCCTGGCTAGCTCCTCCCTGGACTGGAAACAAGCATCCTAGGACAGGTTTTGGGGTTTCACCCCTCATCACCTAGGACAGATCTATAGACTAGGGGAGAATGTTGGATTTGCTCTGCATTACGCCCATCACCTGTGTGTCTTTTGCTTTCTTGCCCTAAGTGCGCCGGGTATGCCCTCACTGTGTCACTGGATTCAAGCTAGCCTGGCGGATGAGGCGTGATGCCCCGAAACCTGTCCAAGGATGCTTGTTTACGGTCCAGGGATGACCTGGCTTGGCAGTTCGGTCTGCAATGTAAAATAACCCAAGGAGAGCAATACACATTAATACAGTATGTGTAAAACAGGGCATATTGATACAGTGGCCACCAGTTATACAGACACTCGTTTTGTAAACATAATACAGCAAACTAATATTAAAAAGAAGGCAGGCCAAAGAAAAGCATTTATTCAATATTAATTGAAAGAAGGAGCCCTGTCTCTGCCGTATATAGAGTGTATATTTAAAAAATAATTTCTTTCTGGGTAGTATCAAGCCTTGTATGTGTCCCTGGTATTTTGAGTGAGAGAGATGTTCCCACAGTACTACATATTCAGCCCCTTTTTGCTATCTCATTTGCAGCGTTACTTTTTTTTATTTAGCTTTTTTAAATATAATTTTCATTATGAAGTATCTGAATTGATGTCTTTTCATTGCTTCATATTTTGCCCAGGCGATAAGTGCACGAGTTTTATCTTACCTCAGATCAGAGTTACATTGCTTCACATTCTGCATTCTTCCTTTTTCCAGCTCTGCATGTGTCTGCGTTTCAGCCCGTGTTCGCTTCCCCTCTGTTTGGTCATTGTTTGTCAAGTTCTGTATGTTTATCCTCAGTAGGTATCCTGCAATATCGTAGCCCCAGCGTGAAGATTTGCAATATTGTTCAGGATCAGTCCTTTTGGGAGCTAGGTATGGTTTTCCATAGAGGTGGGCGAGCCACTAAGAGCTGACGCCTGGCTCTGACTCAGCCCATGGCCCCATTGGAAGCTCGAGCCCATAACGAGCCATTCTTCCTTGTGGCTCCTGCCTGCCACCCTCACTCTACCCTCATGCACAGAGCGGTAAACAAAGCATTAACACTAGACGTAAAAAGAGAGAAAAATAGCTACCCATTTTCTGGCCAAATTGTACAAAGTGAAACCAGAAAGCCTGCTTCCCCACTCCACCAAACTGTGTGATCGTAGGCAAAGGTTTTGTTTCACCACTCCCCCTCTCTTCTTTGTCTCTTATGAAAGCACTTTCAAGTACGTGAGTTCAGAATACCAGCTGTACAAAAACCTATTGTGTTTGATTTAATAGACTATAATGTGATCTAAGAATCTGGGCCTCATATAGGGTTCACGTGTCTTGCCTCTTAATTCACTGATGGCACTGTCGCCAGGGTGGGGGCGGGGAGCAGGGATGGCTTTCAGTTTGCTTGAAAACGATCATTTATAATGAGTACTTCTTGGTGCGGGGCTATAAAGTGACTTATTAAGGTCAAAGTTTCCACATATGAATTCCACATTTATGAATTTTGAAGAGACGTTATCATATTTACTGTGATGATTGTGGTATGATTTACATGCCAAAGTTTTCAGGGCTCGGCTCGCGTACAAGCTCTTAGAGCCAAGCCAGACCCTTGGCTCAGCTCTCCCTGTTAGCTTGTTGGCTTGCTCACCTCTTGTTTTCCGGGTGGGGAACAAGTTATGGTTTCTTATAATGGTTTAACAAACATAACAGGAGACTTTCAAAGGTTTTAGTTTTTCATTTGGAACCATTGTGACACTTTAACTGTATTATCTGTTGCAGCAGTTTTAGCTTTAAAGGGGTAGATCTTGCTGTCCCTTTCGCATAGATGTGTCCTGGTGTTTTTGTAGCACTATTCTGCATCCAGCAGTCTGGGGTATATCCTAAATTGGGCTTTCCATTTGTTTCTGCAGGTATTTGTGGACATTAGGTGTGTATTTATAAAATAGTAGATACATAGTTCAGAGTAGGTTTCCAGACTTTGATGCTGTGAATTTGTTACCATTTACCAATATATTCATATTCAACAAATTAGATTTTGTGTCGCAATAAAGCCTGTATTGCTTTTTCTTAGAGGGATTTTGTGACTTGTCTGCAGTTTGATGAGGCATTTAAAACTTTTC
Source organism: Lissotriton vulgaris (assembly GCF_964263255.1). Lineage (NCBI taxonomy): Eukaryota > Metazoa > Chordata > Amphibia > Caudata > Salamandridae > Lissotriton > Lissotriton vulgaris. The sequence continues at coordinate 324,978,417 of NC_141695.1, read as the reverse complement.
CGAGTTAGGTATAGTTTATTCATGGACGTAGTTATCATGCCTCATGTTTAATGGGTATATATCACAGGCAGGCGAGGGGACCCCTTGAGGGATGGGAAGATTTCATTTGTTGTCGCTTATTTGTTCCTTTCAAATCATTTTATTGGGAATTTTCATAAAGTTGCATATAACAGGTCATCAATCATATGTTGCACTGTATAGAGCATAGGCATTAATGCCTGCTGTTAGGTGTCTAACGTGCGTTAAGAGATACAGCAATATCCAGTGGAAAGCAAACAGTGGAAAATCCCCATAATTCTAACACAGCGCCCCAGTAAGAAGGAAAGATGAAAGAGAATAAGATAAAAATAAGAAACAAATGGTGGAGGGGTGGAAAGTGATCACTAAAAGAATGAGGTGTTGCCAGGGACTAAGGTTAAGAGTGTGGTTGCTGGGGGGAAGCCGTGAAGATGTAGGTTTGGAGTCATCTGTAATGTAAAGTCCAAGTTGTTGGTAAATAATGGTACACAGGGGGAGCTTTATTTATTTTTAAGTAAAATACTCAAAGCTTTACAGAAGTACAAATCATAAGCATAGACGATGGACTTAAATGCCCATTACCTAGAAATAGCCTCAGAGCTCAGTATTACAGGGTCTTGTATTCTTTTTTTTTTTTTACTTTATTTATCATTTTCATAATGTTTACAGACATTGCAAGGTTACCCACTGCGATTATACAAGTCTAAAACAGCAAGAATTATTTGCAAAGCAAGCATGTTCCAACATATACCGCACAATAGCTGCGGTTAGCATATACATCATATGTTGTAATGTCAACAGCCGACCAACTCAAGCCAAAGGGTTCCCCCCAGTGATCCATATTCCACCCTCCCTGACATAATAAATACAGCTATTGAGCAAGCCGAAAGGGCATAAATCACCCCAGCTGGCTGCTGTGAAGGGGGTTAGAACCGATGTCCAGCAAATAGCTCTTAAGAGACCCCCCAATATCTTTTAGGTGGGATGTCAGGGTTGAGTTGTGGCATAGAGTTCGCAATTCGTATTACAGTATGTGAGCCTATTAAGCCAGGCTTTCACTGTAGGGGAAGCTCTACTGCCCCATTTAAGGGCTATTTCCCTCTTTGCAAGCAAAAGGGCGATGGCCGTAAATTTACGCAATCACTTCAGGAGATCGCACACATATCCCAACAAGGCTACCTCTGACGTAGGATCTAACTCGAGGTGTATCATTTTTGTTAATAATCTGAAAATGGCTCTCCAGTAATCCCCAATCTTAGCGCAGTTCCTAGTCAAATGGGCTTATAGGGTCTTGTATATATTAAAGCGAGCAGAGCACATATAGCTGTCATATTTAATAGAGTACTTTTTTTGTAAAGGTTTGAGTTTCCAGGTTGTCCACATTGGCACTGCATTGGTTTCAATTTCTAATGGGTCTACCTCTGCACTCTATCCCATAGATCAAGATGTAGATGCATCAAACACCAAACCATTTGTATCTCAAAAATAGCCATTCATTATAGACCTTTTCCAACTTCCCAGGGCCACCCTTTGCCTACGGCTTCTTGGTGTCCGGGACAGGTGGCCTTAGAAAGCCGTAACTGTGATCTGGTTAGTCTGAGTCGGGTTTCACCCAAGAAACTGCTTTGCTATGTGACTACGATGCTTACGCAAAGGCTTGCAAGGGACCTGGATTTTCAAAAAATATATAGTACCATTTTTTGGCGAATATCTAGTTATGGGCCTCCACAATGTCTCTGCAAGAAGGGTCTATTTGCATTGCTGGTGCAGAACGAGTATTCATGCCATGGTTGGTCACCCGCACTTTGGTGTCAGATTGCTCAGTCCATTACTACGTTGTGTTGTTCAGAGCTTTGGGGCAGCAGCAATGGCTCAGAAGGGCTGGAAGACTAGTCGTGGAAAATGCGGATGTTCGTTTTTAGGTCTCGTAGAGAGACCTTTTCCTATCCATCCACTTTTTTATGATGATGATTCTCAACAGTTCACGTGAAATCACGTGACCACAAGCTCCTTCGTGCACGAGCTTGCATTTCCCCACAGGCTTCCCCCTGCCAGCAGCATTTGCCACATCAAAGGCTTCAGCTGCCCCGCCCCCCGCCGTCACTTATTCACGGCCGCGCCTCGCATTTCCCCACAGGCTTCCCCCTGCCAGCAGCATTTGCCACATCAAAGGCTTCAGCTGCCCCGCCCCCCGCCGTCACTTATTCACTTCTGCAGGCCGTGCCTTGTTTACTGTTGACATAAACATTGCCCGCATCGAGGACAAATGCATACACCCTCCCATTCCTTGCAAAACACTCACACCGCTTGTCTTAACATATTCAAAACTGCACTGATTTGCAAACGCAGGCAACTATTTAACTATCTAATTCTGTAACAGGGGCCACTTTTATTTTGGCCCTGGCCTATGTTCCGTCCCAGTTTCTGTACAAGCACGGACGGCAGAGAGGGTTAAGAACGTTGTTTTCACATGTTGCTGCGTTGAAAGCTTTTTCCAACCCCTTCATTTTCTTCCCCCGCTGTGTGATATTTGAGCCAGGACCACAACTGCATACCATTTTTCGGTTGCTTGATTAAAGCCAGTTTTCCCCAAGGTCACATCATGAACGAGACACACGGTTTTTGTCAGGAGAGCCGCTACTGGCAGAAACCGTTTTAAAGCGCTTGCTCGCAAGAAATTAGTAACTTGATCCTCAGCCTGCTTTATGCCAGCTTTGTAATTATAATATTCCAGTGGTAAGTCTGACATTTAGGCCAGGAGGGAATGCAGAAGACGTAGTAGACTCTTTTTTTCAGTATTGCTTTAATGTTCCTCTCTACAGTGTTTCAGGCATTTCATAAAACATATAATCTTCCTGCCGCTCTCCACCCTTTCCAGGGTTTGTGTGACCTTGTATCCTACCAGATGACGCACATCCTTTTTGGAAGCCACAATGGGTGAATGATTATCTTTACTTGGTACTATTGTGAATACGTAATCTAGAAACCCAATGCACTTCCACACAGGAAGTGTCCTGTGCGCTCGCATTTGTGCTGTGCTTCGGTGTGCGCTTCCAACCAATCTACTGCGTTTGGGAGTGCCACGCGCTCTGATTCTGTACACGCGCTCTCGGAAATCAGGGCCTCGCAGATGGATGGCAACATACACTCCAAATACCACTCAGTGCCACATAATTACACACCACATCATTGCACTCTACTGAATGCAAAACACACTCCACACAATACCACTCAGTGCCACATAATTATATGCTACATAATTACTCTGCACTCAATGCAACATACACTCCAAATACCACTCATTACCACATAGTTACATGCCACATAATTACAATACCCTCAATACAACTTACACTCCAAATACCCCTCAGTGCCACATAATTTCATGCCACATAATTACACTGCGCTCAATGCAACATACACTCCAAATACCACTCAGTGCCACATTATTACACACCACATAATTACACTCTACTGAATACCACACTCCACACAATAACACTGGGTGAACACATAATTATATGCTACATAATTACAATGCAACATACACTCCAAATACCACTCAGTGCCACATAATTACACGCCACATAATTACACTCTACTGAATGCATTACACACTCCACACAATTCCACTCAGTGCCACATAATTACATTTACATAATTACAATGCAACATACACTCCAAACAATACCACTCAGTGCCACATAATTACACTCTACTGAATGCATTACACACTCCACACAATTCCACTCAGTGCCACATAATTATATGCTACATAATTACAATGCACTCAATGCAGCATACACTCCAAACAATACCACTCAGTGCCACATAGTTACAAGCCACATAATTACACTCTATCGCATCACCACAGCATCACTCAGCACCACCCCAGCATCACTCAGCACCACCCCAGCATCACTCAGCACCACCCCAGCATCACTCAGCACCACCCCAGTATCACTCAGCACCACCACATTATCACTCAGCAGCACCACTCCGCGCCACCACAGCATCACACAGCACCACCACAGCATCACTCAGCACCACCACAGCATCACTCAGCACCACCACAGCATCACTCCGCATCAGCACCACCACAGCATCACTCAGCACCACCACAGCATCACTCAGCACCACCACAGCATCACTCAGCACCACCAAAGCATCACTCAGCACCACCACAGCATCACTCAGCACCACCACATTATCACTCAGCACCACTACAGCATCACTCAGCACCACCACTCAGCACCATCACAGCACCACTCAGCACCACCACAGCACCACTCAGCACCACCACAGCACCACTCAGGACTACCACAGCATCACTCAGCACCACCACAGCATCACTCGGCACCACCACAGCATTACTCGGCACCACCACAGCACCACTCAGCACCACCACAACACCACTCAGCACCATCACAGCATCACTCAGCACCACCACAGCATCACTCAGCACCACCACATTATCACTCAGCACCACCACATTATCACTCAGCACCACCACAGCATCACTCAGCACCACCACATTATCACTCGGCACCACCACATTATCACTCGGCACCACCACATTATCACTCAGCACCACCACATTATCACTCAGCACCACCACATTATCACTCAGCACCACCACATTATCACTCAGCACCACCACGTTATCACTCACTACCACCACAGCACCACTCAGCATCACCCCTGCATCACTCAGCACCACCCCAGCATCACTCAGCACCACCCCAGGCACCACCCCAGCATCACTCAGCACCACTCTGCATCACCATAGCACCACTCTGCACCACCACAGCATCACTCAGTGCCACCCCAGCATCAATCTGCGCAACCATTCAACAACTGGTTAAAATATGTTCTTTCAATGTTTCAAGCTTTATTTCAAATGTCACAAAAAGTTGTTAATATTTCACTTCTGTTCTTGAATTTTTGTCACAATAAAATACACTGAACATAATCTTCACAAAAGTTTAAGCTATTGCCATTATAAATTACAATCACTTTTATTTAAGTATTAATTATTTTAAAAAAATTAAAATCCATTGTAATTTGTAATATCAATACATCTAAGTCACGTAAATACAAAACATGTTGCATTACAAATGCTATAGGTGTCAAATTTGCGAAAGTTATAACTTTTGGCATTGTAAATGACAAAGCTATTCATTTAGCTATTTTCAAAACCAACTTATAAATAATAAAATTGTCATTTACAAGACCAATAGCTCAAACTTTCCTAATACGAGACCTATTGCATTGCAAATGCTTGTTTAGTGGGGAATGCTTCTGGTGCAAGCAGTTTGGAAATTCAGATCATTGAGCAGAAGTATTTAACCCAGCTTGGTCCCTGCTGGAGGGGGATGGGTAGCATGCAGCTTCATGCCCAGGAAGGCCTTTATCAGGTCTATGCATGTTGTCAGAGCACTGTTAGAATTTCAGAAGTCTCAACTCATATGAAATGAGAGCATTTTAGCAGTTTTTATCTCGGATAGACCTATGGAAACGTGCTTGGCGGGAAGCAATGTGCATGCCAAGTCAACATCTGAAAACCACTCTTTATGGACATACCAGTTGTAGTAGGGTTCCCGATTGGAGAAAAGTTATGCCGGTGATGTTTCTATAGTGGCACCAAATCACCTGTATTATTACAGAAAGCCACCTCTAATGCTCAAACAATGCAGCAAGAATGACTAGATGTAAAACTAAGATGATTGAAGCAACAGTGCAGCATGGGTCACACCGAGTGGAAGCCCTAAGGACCAAACCAGACTTTGTTTCCAGGTCACCATGAAGGTGCAACTCTCCCTTCATTTATTTTCCCACCCGGAGTTTACTGCTGCACCACTTAAAGCAGAAGAGGAGACTGATAGAAGGGAGAGAGATTTCTGAAGGTTACAAGCTTAGCCTTAGCAGTTTTCAAAGGCTTCGGGGGTTGATGGCAATGAGATTACCCGATTGGGATGCATTAGATCAGATTAGAAGCATGCATTGCCTTTAAAGGGCTTACACTACATTGCATGCCCTCAAATTTAAAAGAGGATTCAAATGTTAGCTGACATACCGAGTTTTAAGCATTCTAATGCCACAGTGCTAAAATCAGGAACTGTCTTACTGAAACATTATGTACAATTTGCAACCTCGAAGCTTCGCAGACATGTTGGGACCTTTTTGCTGGAGACCTGTGTTTCCCCACACTAAGCTTTCGATTTCACCTTTCTGCCGGCTCGAGGGCTTCAAAGATGTGGCTTGGCTTACACATTATCTTTGTTTATGCTCTTTCTTGGTTCAGCTGTCGGCAGATTGTGGTTTGGTTTGTGTCCGACTGTCTTTGTTTTTAGGTTATGGTTCCTCTGTGTAATTGATGAGCGTTTACTTGTGGATTGTGTTTCACACCACATTTCTATATTATGCAAGTACTTTGTTGCATTGTAGTTGGTAGTGTTGCCCAAGGTGTGTCTACCTTGGTTGTGCAATAGTGTTCTCGACCTTTTACACATCCTGTGTGTTAATTCCTATATCGTGAGGCTGGCAAGTGATGCTACTGGAGCAAGCGAGGGCAGCACAGTGACCAATTACTCAAGAAAATTGGTGAAATTGGTAAAGATATAGCGCCTGGGAGTAGAGAGCATTTGGGCCCCACTCCTTAACGTGGCACCAGAATTGAGAGATGCCATTTCAACTTTCAGATTGAGAGGGAAGCTACATGTTTGAGATTACTTTCATTCTGTGTACTTTATCTAATTTTCTCTTCTACTCCGTTGGAAGTGCAAGTCTCTGTCCCACACAGTCCCAATATCTGCCTCCCAGGATTCCTTGCATTTTACATTCTGTCACTTTTCCCATGTGCCTTCTCCCTCACAGATTTATCTCCTAGGATCCCTTCTTTCACACAGGTTAATTCCTGTCCCCTAGTCGTTTCTCTTGCACTTGTAATCAGCTATGTTCCCCTGAATCCCTTCTCATAGTGCCATAATTTATTTTTGGCCTCCAGAAACCCTGCCCTTACATTCTTACTGTCTGTCTCATACTCTACAAACCACATTCTTAATACTAATACGTTCTGTGTCTGCCCTCACTGTTATCACTTGCATGCATATTTTCTGCCTTCGCCTGCCAGGGTCCCATAGCACTCATAGGACTAGACTCCGATCCCAGGGTTTCATCTCCCACACCGGTTTATTTTATTCACTAGAGTCTCTTCTCCTTCGCAAGCAAATAGGATTGCATCTCTTTTCCTTCACCCAATGCCCCCTCTCACATTATTGGTGATCTTCTCCATTATTAAGGGTCCACTATGTCTTGCAGGTAGTGTCTGTCTCTGTCATGGGTCTTCTCTCTCTGATATAAGCAATGTCTGTCTCTCTCCTTGCTATTCTCTAACACTTGTTGTGCACTCATTTACACAGGGTCCCCTTTTTAGGTCTCGCCTAAGCAGCGCGCATGCGCTGCATAGGAGACCTTTAGCAATCGATTCCCTTTTTCTGTTAAAAACGTACATGCATTGCATTGCAACGCTTGCACGTTTGGCGATTCCCTTGCAGGAGCCAGCTTTGAAACAATCTGTTTGTAATTAACAGATGGTTTCTGCTCACTCCTGCAAGGGAAACTGGCGCAGGCCCCCTCCTCCCCCTCCTCCCCCTGCTGCCTCTTTTCAGCGCGAGGCACGCGCGCTTGTCCTTTTTTATAGTCCGAGCCATACTTCAAGGCACTGTTGCCTGCTAATGTATTTGCAAAGGGAGCATCTGGCATCTAACCCATGGCTGTTCGGCAGCACCACACTTACTCCTATGCTTAATGACTCCGTGGACACGACCAGGATGAAAATGAGTGAAATATTGGTCGGCTCGTCTCTTCAGGCAGTGCACAGCATAGGAGGAAACACGTTTGCACAGCAACCAATACCTCAGACTTTCTGCTGTTAGTAATGCGGCAGCGCACGCTCGCGTTGTATCCGGATGTGGAAAGCTTCTGCGGTGTCGCTGCCTCCAAGGGGAACACGGGCGCTACAGCACGGGCTTGATCCAGCCAACACGGGAGGATAAACAATGGGCCCGCGGTGGGGATTTTCCTCGCATGCAGTCCCTCAACTTATAGGGTGGGCACAGCAATATCCCTTGGAAAATGACTGCTGCGTCACAACTTTAAAAATGTGATATTTGGTACACTTTGTACCTCTAACTACCCGAATAACGGTATCCACAGCCAAGGAGCACTGGGTTACTTTACCGATGCCCGTAGTGGACGTGGATTAAAGGAAGATTGCTGGGGTTTGTATTTCAGTGTTCCATAATACTGCAAGAGGGAGCCACATCCGAGCGGCGCGTGGACTACATTTCCCATCGTGCCTGGCTCGAAACGAGCAAGAGTAGCGTCAGAAAACAAAGCTGAATTCCCGCACCATAGCAGTGTGTGCAGGAAACATAATGGCTGATCAAGCCTGGGAAATAGTATCCCCTTGATCTTTCATTAACCCTTTTTTCCCATTTGGCTGAAACGCACCTTATAAAATATTGCAAGGATCTGAATGAAACGCTCTGAAAAGATCCTATATAAAGCCAATTTCTTGATTTTAAATGAATAATGTTTTTTTAATTCTCTGGCCAAAATACGAACAACGTTCTCCAGTATATTCGGTACACGAATCTGGCACAAATTCATAAATATTGAAAGCATGTTGTTTTGGAGATTCAACATATTTTATTTTTAACATTAATTTGTATTATCATAAAGCATTGCTCTTCAAACTTTTTTTATGCTTACATTCCCCCTCCCCGCAGTAAAAAAATAAGCATTAAAAATGCAATGGGTCTCGCCTTTAAGTTAAAGCCATTTGCTTTGCTATACCATTAGCAAAGCAAATGGCTTTACCTTAATAAAAGGTAAGACCCATTGCATTTTCAATGCTTGTTTCTTATAGCCAAATTCTGGAGCGATCATATAATCTTTTTTTTATCATACTCCTAAACTGTCTCTTGCCCTTGATACCCCTTTCTCTGACACAGGGACGGGTATGTAGTAAATTCACAAATTGGGAGTACTCTTGGTAAATGAAAAGTCTCTTTAATCTGGCTCTACAGCACAGCACAGCTTCAGGCTACCAAGATATCACACCAACTGCCTTCTCAGTTGTATCAATAGCATTCAAAATAATCCTCGCAACTTTAACATTCCATGACATAAAAACCTTAAACAAAACCCACAAGCACACACCAGTATGTTTCTGCCCCAGAAATGCTGATCTCTAAACTAGTATGGTGTCTGCTTACCACTGTCCATGTTTTCTATTCTTTCTGAGATTGCAAAAGTTTTCTCTATTAGCTAGGGTTCCAGATCACTAAGTACTACAGTAGTAATAGTCTGTCACCTGGGATGTCCAGTCTTTTGGCACAGTTTTGTCTTTGTACTCCACGGTCTATGCTCTTTGTGTGGTAGGGTTTGTTCTTGCCCTCTCAGGTCCCTACACTGTCAGGGTATTTCTCTGTCTCATGTCTTTTCTCAGTGATTGATCTGCCCCTTCTCTCCTAGGCATGTCTGTCTCTCCCATGCTGTGCCTTCGCTTTCACGCTGGTTGGGTTTGTGTCTGTGCCCCAGCAGGTATCATTCTCTCTCAGCCGTAGGGCCTGTGGTGGTCTTTTTGATGCATTATCCACTCCATATTGATCCCGCTGAAATATTGCACCCCTTGTGGTGTAGCGCAGTTATGTGCAAAATCTTGTACTAACGTTGTTTAACTCTTTTATTTCCAGCCGTGATTGCCCAATCTTTTACATGCGTAAGAAGGTACAGAAAGATCTGGACGACCAGGAGAAGCTGGTACAGAGATTTGGACCCCCAGCATGGTAGCAGTTTATCATCCGGCAGCAGTATAAGATGGGGCTTACGTGTGCACCTCTCTCTTCAAACCCTAGAGAGAAAGGAGCCTGGACAGACTTTATGAACACTGCGCCAAGAGAGCACCTAAACAGTGGAATGCCACCTCCGTGCCTTCTGAACATTCTCGCTCATCACCAAATAGCACCCTCATGAAACGGGCTTCTTCTACTCCTTTCTGTATTCTTCCAGGCCCATTGGAGTAAAATGCAAATGAAAGGCTGGTCTTCATGGGTGTGTCTTATCAACATGACAGTCTTCCTGTGATGCATAGATGTCTTTCCAGGTTTTTCATTTGGACTGAGGATTTTTCATTGGCATCAGTCTTAAAAAAGCACTTTTGAAAACCAATTCAAATGTAATACAGCAGACACTGAGATTTCCGAATAGCATTGAGCACAGCAGAATCCAGTAATCCACTGTTGAACTGTTCATCGCCTTCAGCACCTCAGTTGGGTAATGCTAAGCACCCTTTGAGTACACTAAGACCAAAATTGTTCTGGTCACTAGCCGATGAGACAAGTTCTAGTTTGTTTTGGCCTAACTAGAAGGCAAACTAGTAGGAACGGTGCTCTATGTAGCACCAGCATCTTCTTGCTGCTTGGCCGCTGTCTTTCTTTTCTAGAGATCCTGCCTTTGAAGTCTGAGAAGCAACAAAACCCAGTTAGGTGTCTAGCGTGTCCATGCTGGACATGCGTACCTTGTCTATTAGTCAGTCATATGAGTTACTGATGTACTCCTTGACCTTTTATGGAGGAAGAAATTGCCTGTCTTCTGTCCAGGTGGAGAGCAGATATCCCATCTGTATTTCTACCACTGGCACCCTGTGGGTGTATAGTCCGTGAGCGAGGCCCGCTCTCATAAAGGGGCATATGGTCTCTAAAATATACTTTTTGTACTGATACATTAATGATGATTAATAAAAGTCTTTTTTCCACATGGGATGTCAGTGTATCAATTCAAATTTACATATGTTAACAGATTTTTTATAGACTTGCATATCTGCAGGAGGGGTTTTGGGCATGCTGGTTTCTAGCAACAGAAATACTGGATAGGAGATACTTCACAATCAGAAGAGTCTCGAGGCTAGTGTATATGAACAGTGAAAACCACATGAACTAAAGTAGTTAGCCCCCATGGCAGAGGCACTTATGCAGGCCCTTGTATTGCTGTGCCTGGACACTTATGTATGCATGAGCTCTCCAGCAGCCCTCTCTATAGGTATCGGCACATTGATTTGTAAGTATATCCACTGTTGTCATGAGTAACGACACACACGTTGTTGCTTTAGAAAATTCCCAAGAATACGCACAATGGATCCATTTTATTTTTAGGTGGAGCCTGTTATACAGTGTAAGCTAGCTGTTTGCCAAAGACAGTATGGGCTTACCAAGAACAAGCGGGCTTGCAGCACCGCCTTACCACAGTCAGCACCTAGCATAAGCTTCACTCAACTGTGAGTAGTTGAGCTATTTTAAATCTTTTCTTACGCATGGAAGAAATTTTCGACTTACATTATGGCAGATAAGGAGAAATTTTTCTCCAAAACGTAGTCCTCCGCTGAACAAAAAAAATATTCACAGATAAGCCACGCTTAGATTTAATTTACTGTCTATATCTCACCCATAAGAACTACTTGCTGTGGCTTTTGCTAGACCGTACATTTACAGACCCTTAAAGACTAGTAAAGGATACTGGGCCCTTTACCTTGTAGTGAAGAAATTGATTTCCCCTCTAAAGGGGGGTGCACCCTCATCAGGAAAATATCCCTTGCAAAGTGCCCCACCAAACTTTTCCACGTTGATGTCACAAAAAGGGAGCATGTTCGTCTTCTTGAGTTGAAATTCTCTAAAGAACCACTTGTGTAAAGAGCATAACCCAAAGTTTCCTTAGAAAAGACACCAAAATCCTCTCCAGAGCACTATGCGCACAAGATTTTGTGACACTGCATTTCTTCAGAGGCCCAGTTGGCTTTTAATTGAAGAGCAGTATAAAAAAAGTAATAGCACATTTCTTCCTAGCTACGAGGAGGGGCTATCCCAAGAGCAGCAACACCACTGCATTTGAATATTGATGATAGTATCACACACATCTTAATTACCTTTCCCTTACCTGACGAATCTTCCATATAAGAAGTCGATTGTAGAAAATATATCTGTTCCGAGAAAAGCTAGTTGTTGGAATTCTGAAGCCTGGGACATTAGCGATTGTTCTTTTAAAGTCTTTGATGATATTCATGCATATATGAGTATTGCATTTAATAACTCGCACATACAGCATAGAACTGCATAAGATGGAACATCTACATAATGTATACTTTTGTTGGTATATACTTTTTTTATCAATTCATTGCAATATTTTAAATTGGTGTAAAATTGTGGAATAAGTGCAACGTTGGTTGATTCTGTAAAAATACATGTGTAAATCCCCAAATCAAAGAAAGGAAAAGTCTGAGCAAGGAAATTGCGCAGCTACCGACCGTGGTGGCAAAAATGTGGGTTGTAGTTAATAGACTGCATGCGACAAAGTCTCAAATATATTTCTCAATAATATACAGGAATTGGTAATAGCTATGGAAGTGCACATTAACCCAGATATGGCCCCAGACCTCCTGGAAGAAGAGATGGGATGTAGTAAGACCTTCTTAAACCTTTAGCAGGTGTTAGCCACAATTCATAGGGGTTCATGTGGAGCATGTCTATTCATTGAGGAATGGGCTGAATGAAACCATAGGGGAAACAAAAATGTAAGTACACTCGAAGATGGGAAGTTGAATCAATGAGTACTTATCGCACAGATGCAATGGACAATCATATATTGTTCTTCAGCTCATTCCTACTAGGATGTCAGATGCTACGAGGATTTACAGGAGACTAGTGGCCTATTGGGAGATCATTCTCCCCCCCCCCCCGAACCAGCTACAGAGAAATCCCCTTGCAATGGTAATGCATATGGTGGCCGAAGTACTTAACCTCCAGCTCCCCACCTTGGCAGTTACAATAAATGTATTGCAAGACATCCTCCAACAGCAGTATAAATCTTTTGAGCCTCTTCTTCCATTTAATAAGGCGCTGATGGATACCTTATTGGGGGTCTGGGCCAAACCTTGTTCTGGCCCCAAGTAAATTACCAAATTGCCGGACGCCATCACCCAGCTCCTGGCGACCCAGCTTTCTTTCCACAGCACCCCTTACCAGAAAGCCTAGTGGTGCAAGCTTCACCAGTCACTCACTCCCACCACTCCCCTGATAAGGAGTCTAAGTGAGTGGGAACATTTGGCAAATGTTTTTGTTTTCCTCCTACTAACTTGGCCTTTTGATCTGTTAACGCCAATTGCTTGGTAGGGCACTACTCATACACCCTTAGGGATTTGGCGGCACAAGTCTTCCCTAGTGTGCTCAAAGACATTTGTTCTGTGCTCTCACAGGCGATTAGCGATAGTCAGGATGTAGCCAAGTTTACAATTCATTGTGGCTTGGACACCACCGATTGCATTGGGCGTGCCACAGGTACAAGTGTTATGGAAGTGGGTGCAAAGCGCACTCAATTATATTGATAATTCTGCTTTTAGATCGATATGTGTGCAGTGTTAGAATTATGTCTGCTGGACATATGTGCGACAACTAGTGATTATCCAGTATTATGGGTATCTTTCATAGATTCACATGCCTGAATCATTCCCCGTCGTCGGGGTAGGAGTCCCCGGTAAATAACAATAGTAATGTCACATAGACATATACTTAGTACTAGGCCAGAGGCCTCACATTAGTAGCCTATCTAGGTCCTTATGTAAAAAGGACCAAACTTTGGCCAGGAGCCAATCAGCTACCATCACCCTTCTCACCTTCCTGGAAGGAGCCCTAGTCCCTCAGATTTTCTACCGCACGTCGTGCAGAGGAGTCTCCACTGAGCTCTGCTCAGGTTTTTTCCTATATCTTTGGTTTTTTGCCTACTATTTCTTCAGGTTCAGTTGGAAAAGGAGTATTGATATTTAATATGTCTACTACTCCTAAAAAAGGACTTTTTAGGCCATGTGCCTCATGTAGTAAAATGAGGCTACACATAGAGGGCAAGCATGAGGAATGTTTGTACTGCCTCTATCCTCAACATTCTGCCAAGGAATGTAAGATTTGTCGCACTCTCCCGGTCAAGACATTGAAAGACAGGGAAGGGCGACTGCTTCTGTGGCTCCAGAGACTGAAGGACAAAGACCAAGTCTCCTCAGGTGAGAGTGAGTGTTCCTTCAGAAGTTTCCACTCTTCTCCTAAAAGGCCTCGACAGACATCTCCAGGTCAGTCTGCTGTGCCTCCTCACAAGAAGCCAAAATCTATGGAGGGTCATCCTAAGGTCAAGCCTTCTCTTCAGATGACAGCCTTCAAAAAGCCTGCTGTGGTATCTTCTGGCCTGCCTGTGACGATGTCGACAGTATCCATTTCGACATCCACAGCGTCTACTTTCTCCATGGCTTCAACTGCTACAACGTCGTCGACGATGGGTAGGTCTTCTGTTATTCCTCTCACAAAACCGTCGACGACGCTCCCGTCGACGTCTGCTTCATCGTCGACGAAGGCAAGACTTCCAGCGTCGACGAAAAACCCATCGTCGACGTCGAGTTCATCGTCGACGTCGAGTTCGTCGACGAAGACTTCATCGTCGTCGAAGCCACCGTCGACGAGGACACCGTCGACGTCGAGACCGTCGACGAGGACTTCCTCGTCGACGAAGACTACACCGTCGACGACGGCACCGTCGACGAGGACACCGTCGACGAGGACACCGTCGACGACGACACCGTCGACGACGACACCGTCGACGACGACACCGTCGACGACGACACCGTCGACGACGACACCGTCGACGAGGACACCGTCGACGACGACACCGTCGACGAGGACACCGTCGACGAGGACACCGTCGACGACGACACCGTCGACGAGGACACCGTCGACGAGGACACCGTTGACGAGGATACCGACGACGACACCGTCGACGAGGATACCGTCGACGAGGATACCGTCGACGAGGACACCGTCGACGAGGACACCGTCGACGACGACCCCATCGTCGACGAGCTCGTCGACGACGACACCGTCGACGAAGCCATCGTCGTCGACTTCTGCAGTGTCGCCGCCGCCGTCGACGAGGGCATTGTCGTCGACGTCGACGAGGACATCATCGACATCGATGCAGTCGACGATTAAAATGTATGATACAATGTCAACAATTGTAGACGCTCCATCAGACGCCACAATGAATCTACAATCAAAGGGCTCTCCATCACTGAAGTATTCCTATACCCATTTTAAGATGTCATCATGCATGGTGACACCAGAGATGACTTCACCTAGCAAAGTCCAGCAACTGCTGCCAACGCAGTTTCTAGAAGCAGAAGACCCTGACGTGGAGAACATGTTTCCCATAGCATCCAGTCCCTCTCATCTTAACATCAAAGTTCATGAGAGTTCAGACTGTGAAGATCTTGAAGAGGTGACAATTCAAGAAGAAGTTCAACAGCATACCACTGTTCAGCCTATGGTATGCCTTCCGGCGTCAATTGTCTCTGACCTACAGTTTCTGATTTCAGACTATAAGCAAAGATTTCCGTATTCTGCTCCTGCTTCAGGAGTGCCAACACAGCAGGAAGCTCCAACTCCTCAACGTCGCCAGCGACCACCTCCGCTGGTTGTGCATCAGGAGCAAGAGAAATTGCCTCCTCAAATTTCTTCTGATGAGGATGAATATGAGGAAGAAATGAGAAATGAAGAGGTCCAAGATGAGGAAGGTGAAATACATGATGAGGATTCTGATGATAACGCCAACCTGGATCCGGCATCCCCAGAGCAAGTACAGGATGATTCACCCCCTGAAGATTTAGGGGGATTCCATAATATAGTAGGGAGAGCGGCTGCAAGATTCCACATCCAAATAGCTTCGGAAACGCAGGACTGTTTCCTCCATGACTTTAAGGAACCCTTCAAAAGATCTGTGCGATCCATCCCAGTAATCGATTATATATGGGAGCAAGGACTTAAAATTATGAAAAATCCTTCCTCACTCATTCCAGTGCCGGCTAGACTTGAAAGGAAGTACAAAGCCCCAGACACTGCTCCTGCATGCTTAACTGGCCAGACTAAACCGGACTCAGTTATATCACAGGCCGCTCAGCAGAAGTCTAGCAACCCGTCAGCGGCAATAACAGCGCCTCCTGATAAAGAGGGGAGAAAACTTGATGCCATCGGCAAAAGATTTTCTTCTATGTCCGCCCTATCAGTCAGGGCTGCAAATTCTCTAGCATTACTAGGTCGCTACAATCGACAGATATGGGCAGATGTAGCCCCATATCTAGAAGCAATCCCAGAAGACCAGAAAGAAGAGGTTAAGAAAATTTTGCTGGAGGGCGAACGCTCTGCCTCAGAAATGATCGATGTGGCCTTGGATATCGCTTCCACAGGATTTCGTCAACTGGCAGGAGCAGCGGTTTTGAGACGCCAGGGCTGGCTAAAAGCCACAGCATTCCGGCCTGATGTGCAAGCCAAAGTTCTAGACATGCCATTTGATGGCGAACTGCTCTTCGGTGAACATATCGATGATATGCTGCAAGGTATTAAGAAGGATACCGACACGGCGAAAGCCTTAGGCACCCTACAATACAAAACTAATTCCTTTCGAGGATCCAGAGGTAGAGGGCAGCAGAATCGGGGCAGCTATCAAGGTTACAAGTCCGCTTATAACTCTTCTCAGCAGTACAAGCCTCAATATCAGCAGAGACAGCAACAAGGACGAGCTTCCTACAACAAGTCGTCCTTTCGAGGGAAAGGAGGAAAGAAGGTCATTACAGACGCCAATGACTGCTTTCTCCAGCATGCCTCCACCTCTTCTCCACAATTCGCAGTTGGAGGAAAAATTACCAACTTCCTTCACAATTGGAAGCAAATTACAACAGATCGTTGGGTGCTGCAGTTAGTTCGCTTCGGACACACTTTGGAGTTTGTGGAACATCCTACTCCGAACCCACCATGTCCTATGCAGCACAAGAATCTACGCCTACTTCAACAGGAGCTCTCTCTAATGCTCCAGAAAAGAGCAGTGGAGAGAGTTCCTCGAGGTCAAAAGGGGAGAGGATTCTATTCCCGATTCTTCCTGGTCAGAAAAAAGGAGAAGAAGCAATGGAGACCAATACTGGATCTGAGAAACCTAAATATATACCTCAAGAAGCAGTCCTTCCGTATGGTTACCCTCCAGGAGGTATTACACCTACTCAATCCAAAAGACTATATGGTATCCTTAGACCTCCAGGATGCCTATTTTCATGTCCTCATTCACAAGAGTCATCGACAATTTCTGAGGTTTGCAGTGGCAGGCAGGCACTACCAGTTCAGGGTTTTACCATTCGGCCTGAAGTCAGCTCCACGCATCTTCACGAAGTGTCTGTCACCAGTAGCGGCATACCTTCGCCAGCATCATCACCAAGTCTTTCCCTACCTAGACGACTGGCTCATCAAAGCTCCGACTCGGACAGGCGTAGCCAAGTCCTCTTCGGCCTGCCTTCATCTATTCAAAAATCTGGGCCTAACACTCAACCAGGAAAAGTCAACTCTCCAACCGTCACAACGTCTCAATTTCCTGGGAGCAACGTTGGATACACAACAAGAGAAAGCCTTTCCTTCCAGAGAACGTCAGGTCAAGCTGAAGACTCTGGCTGTCCACATTCAGGCCAAACAGAGAGTCAAAGTTCGACTATTCAAATCATTGCTAGGAATGATGTCTTCCAACATTTTTCTCATTCCTCACTGTCGCCTACACATGCGGCCTCTACAGGAAGCCTTAACAAATCAGTGGATCCAATCTACAGGGTCTTTCGACGACTGGATCAGGATCACTCAGGTCATGAAGACAGCTCTGAGATGGTGGCTTCTGGGCGACAACTTAAACAAGGGTCTCCCTTTTCTTCTCCCAGTCTCTCCTCATGTGATAACCACAGACGCTTCACTGGAAGGATGGGGGGCGTTCCTGCAGGAACTGCAAGTACACGGTCAATGGTCAGTGGCAGAAAAACAACTCCACATCAATCTGCTGGAATTGAGAGCAGTGCGCCTGGCACTTCGAGCATTTCTGCCCCGAATCAGGAACTCCCCAGTGCTTGTGAGGATGGACAACACCACCACAATGCACTACCTGAACAAGCAGGGGGGTACTCGATCCAGGACGTTGTCTCGAGAATCTCAGCAAATCTGGATCTGGCTGGTACAACACGACATTTCTCTGCGGGCAGAGTATGTCCCAGGAGTAGACAACACCCTGGCAGACTCGCTAAGCAGGCAGCGTTCACTTTGCCACGAGTGGGAGCTCGACCAGCAGACGCTCGACTCGGTGTTCTCCCGTTGGGGCAAACCTCACCTGGATCTCTTTGCGACGGAAGTGAACGCGAAATGCCAACATTACGCAAGCTGGCTTCCCCAGAAAAGGTCCCTAGGGAATGCCTTTTCGATGACATGGTGCAACGTCTTTGCTTACGCTTTTCCACCGTTTCCCCTGATCCCCAGGGTTCTCCGGAAACTGAAAGCAGAGAGTTGTACCATGATCCTGATAGCCCCAGCGTGGCCGCGCCAACACTGGTATACGGAGCTACACCTTCTATCGCTGGAACCTCCAATTCTATTCAGGACATACCCACATCTCCTCACAATGAACCAGGGACAAGTCCAGCATCCGGATCCAACATCTCTAAAATTATCAGCTTGGCTCCTGAGTTCAGAGAGTTCCAGGATTTAGATATTCCACAGGAATTCAGGGTCGTCTTAGCCCGGGCTCGGGCTGAAAGTACTAATAAGACGTATTCCCTCAAGTGGAAAAGGTTCTGTTTGTGGTGTAGAGCTCAGAATTTGCATCCGTTCACTTCTACTCCAGCACAAATTCTGCCCTACTTGCTCCACTTAGCCAATTCTGGACTGGCTCACGCTTCAATAAAGGTCCACCTGGCGGCCATATCCAGGTTCAGACGATCTTCGTGTGGAGCTTCATTATGGACCAACAGACTAATCAAACAGTTTCTGAAGGAATTATTCAGATCTTTCCCTCCAGTTAGAGCACCTCCACCTACATGGCAACTAAATGTGGTACTAGCTCAACTAATGAAACACCCGTTTGAGCCAATCCACAGAGCAGATCTAAAATATTTGTCATGGAAGACAGCTCTATTGCTGGCGCTCACGTCGGCAAGGAGAGTGAGTGAACTGCAGGCTTTTTCTGTGCAAGACCCCTTCATCCAGTTCAAGAACGACAGGGTCATTCTACGGACTAACCCTAAGTTTATACCGAAGGTTCCGTCCTCTTTCCATCTCAACGAACCTATTGTCCTACGATCTTTCTTCCCGAATCCATCATCTGCGGCTGAAAGATCTCTTCACTCATTGGACCTCAAACGATGTCTCAAATTTTACCTTCACAGGACGGAGCAATTTCGAAAGTCCAACCAATTGTTTGTTGCATTTAGCAGACCCAGGAAAGGCTTAGCTTTAACAAAACAGAGCATTTCCAGATGGATTTCAGCGGCCATCGCCTTCTGTCACCAACAGGCGGGCCACCCGCTGCCTTCAAAAGTACGAGCACACTCCACTAGAGCGGTTTCCACCTCCATGGCGCTCTTTGCTGGGGTATCCATTGTCGACATTTGCAGAGCGGCGACATGGAAGACACCACATACGTTCACCAAGCACTACTGCTTGGACTCTGAACTTATGAAGGATGCAGCAGTGGGGCAGGCTGTCCTACGTCATCTATTTCATTAGTGGTGAGCCTTCTTCCTTCATCCCACCTTCCAGGTAATTTATCGCACATTTCTTATCAGGTTGTGAGTATCATGTAAACTGTGTAACAACTTGTGATAAGATTACTATGTCTTTACGAATGTATTATGCGAAATGTGCTCATTATTGCTTGCTATTCTGATTCAGGCATGTGAATCTATGAAAGATACCCATAATACTGGATAAGAAATGCGTTACTTACCTGTAACAGCAGTTATCCAGTATTGGTATCTTTCATAGATTCACATGCAACCCACCCGCCTCCCCTGGAAGGGCTCTCCTTCTCCCTCTCAGTAGGTACTACTTAGCACTGTGCTTACGAAAATCTGAGGGACTAGGGCTCCTTCCAGGAAGGTGAGAAGGGTGATGGTAGCTGATTGGCTCCTGGCCAAAGTTTGGTCCTTTTTACATAAGGACCTAGATAGGCTACTAATGTGAGGCCTCTGGCCTAGTACTAAGTATATGTCTATGTGACATTACTATTGTTATTTACCGGGGACTCCTACCCCGACGACGGGGAATGATTCAGGCATGTGAATCTATGAAAGATACCAATACTGGATAACTGCTGTTACAGGTAAGTAACGCATTTCAAGTGGCCTAGCTCCAAACGGGCAACTAGGACTCTAACACGCATCAACAGTGGCAATTTAGTAAAGTAAATTCAATTTAATAGAACAATTATACAGATCGAACTTAAACAAGATTTGTAAACAGGTCTCTAATCATACATCTGATTAATTCAAACGAAACCCATAACAATACATCAGTTTTAACAAAACATCAAATTCCAAATGATCATTTTTTGATAACCCAACCCTATGCATTTCGGGACACACGTCCCTTCGTCATGGGTTTTCTGTGGAAACAAGAAACAAAAGGAAATAATTTCATTTGTAGCACATAGAAAATATATTGAAAGTGTTAATAAAGACGTACAAGGTCTACTAAATAGACTCCATTTGGTTGTGCTACCATCAACAAGGTGAAAAAACAGCGAGTGCACACACAATGCCCCAAACTTACTGAATAATAACTAGGTAATTTCTGCCGCCGGCTGTTTAAACACAAAAAATGCAAAGAAAAACTTGAATTCTCCACAAGTCATGGGAGCTCCAACATAGGAAAACCGGACCAGAACAGATGCGTGACTAACATGTCAGCATCCCCAAAGGTATTTCGGGCGCATACGGTGTTCTCAGATGGCCCCGGGCGTGAGCTCGGTTCCAACACAGGCGAACGGTCCGCTCCTCCAGCGACAAGTCCCGTAGGGTCAAACGTTGTCGCAGCGCTATGAAGGAGAGAACATGCCTGGCCATACCCGTCCCCCTCCTGTCTTCTGGGCCCCGGAATTCCCGGGCTATCTCCTGGGTGAAGGTCTGGAGCTGTGCCGCTAAATAATACTTTTCAAAGTCCGGCACCGCAAGCCCACCCTCATCCTTCGGCCTCATCAGGGTCTTGAGGGCCACCCGTCGGCGGCCCGAGCCCCAGAGGAATCCGACTATCATTGATCGTAGTAGTCGAAACGTGGCCGGTGGGACCCAAATCGGTAGTGTCAGGAAATAATATAACAACCGGGGAAGCGCCACCATTTTAAGCAAAGCAATCCGCCCTGCCACCGAGAGCGGTAGCGTGGCCCAGAAGTCCATACAGCCTCGAAGTGCTCGAGTGCTGCGGGCAATGTTCCCATCTAGAAGGTCGGATGGTTCGTGATAGACGTACACCCCCAGGTACTTAAAGCAGTCGGGTTCCCATCTAATCTCCCTACTTAGAGTAGGGGCGGGGGTGCCCTTGCGAACCGGGAAAAGACAGGTCTTAGTCCAATTCACCCGGAGGCCCGAGACCTCCCCAAACTCCGTGAGCGCCGTCGCAGCTCCATGTAGGGCGGCGAGCGGGTCCTCTAAGAAGAGCAGCAGGTCGTCTGCATACAGCGAAATGTAGTGCGGGCCCGAAGGAGTCCATAGGCCCGTATAATGGGTTCCCGACCGGAGATGCAGCGCGAGTGGCTCCACCGCCAGCGCAAAGAGGAGTGGGGATAACGAACATCCCTGCCTCGTGCCCCGTTCCACCGGATATTGTGAGGAAATCAGTGGTCCCGCCCGAACCCTGGCCGATGCAGAGGCATAGAGAACCGTGGTCCATCTGATGAAGCCCTCACCGAGGCCGAACCTCCGTAGCACAGTGCAAAGGTATTCCCATTCCAGGCTATCAAAAGCCTTCTCTAGGTCTACCGATAAGACAACCGGGCACGGGGCATCCACAAGCGGCTCCCCTAGCAAGCGGAACAACCTGCGAATGTTCATGGTCGTGTTACGCCTAGGGATAAAGCCAGCTTGGTCCTCATGCACCAGGGAGCTCATGTGTCCCAGCAGCCTCGAGGCCAAGATACTGCTCAGTATTTTATAGTCAACCGTCTGCATTGATAAGGGACGGTAAGACCCCGGGTCGGACGAGTCCCTTCCGGGCTTGAGGAGTGGAACCACCAACGCCTCGCACATCGAGCTCGGGAGTCGCCCGAGCCTCTTCGCCTCTCTGTAGACTACCAATAACCTAGGGGCTAGGAGGTCAGCATAAGCTGCATAAAACTCCACAGGAAGGCCGTCCAGGCCCGGGGTCTTATTCCTCGCCATCCTTTTAATAGCGCTACGGATCTCTCCCAGTTCTATGTCGGACCCCAGGGCTTTCGCCACATCCTGCTCCACTGTTCGGAGCTCCAGTGGCCGTAAATAATTATCGAGCAGGTCAGGGTTTCGGGCTGAGCGACTGCGGTACAAACGTCCATAATATTGCCGGTAGCAGCTCAGAATCTCAGGCTGAGTGTACACCTCGGTTCCGTCTGCCGTGCGCATAGATGTCGTCAATGAGGACTGACGCGTAGGGTTGGCCAGCCATGCCAGCAACGCGCTCGATCTATCCCCCTCTGCGATGGACCGAACAGTATAGGCCTTGTAGTCAAAACAGCGAAGCCGTTCGACCTCCGCCGCCACCGCCTCCTTCGCCTCCGCCGTGCGTACCTGTAATTCAGGGCGCCCGGGGCGGCGAATTTCCAGCTCGCGGAGTTTCCGGTCCGCTGCATCTAGGTCGGCGAGGATAACTCGCCTCATGCCTACCTTTTTAGAAATACAGTAACCCCTCACCACCACCTTAAAAGCGTCCCACTCTAACGCTCTCGTGCTCGCGGTGCCGCCGTTGGACGCAAAGTACTCTGAGACCTTATCACCTAGGTCCGCCCTGAAAACACTGTCCTCAAGGATCTCAGGCCGTAATTTCCAGGTGGGCACCGCAGGCGCCCCGGGGAACCAACGAAGGCCCAGCAGGAGGGGGTTATGGTCTGATATGGTTCTGGTCAAATATTCAGACCGGACTGCTGCCGAAACCAGTTCGGGCGAGCCAAGAAATCTGTCCAGTCTAACGTGCAACTCATGGAGGCTCGAAAAGTAGGAATAGTCCCTAGATGTGGGGTGTTGCGCCCTCCAGATATCCGTTAGACCCCAGTGGGTCTGCCAGTCCCTACGACCCTTAGCCATGCGACGAACCGGAGAATCGGGAAGGGGTGGATGCGAGCGGTCAGTGTCTACATCCACTACTGAGTTGAAATCTCCGCCGAGCAGAAGGGGCCCGGAGAAGAAGTGGGCCAACGAGCCCGATAACCTGGAAAGGAAGGCAGTCTGGTCTATATTAGGAGCGTACACACAGCAAACGTTTAAGTCCCTCCCTCCTAAAGTGCCCGAGATAGCCACATAACGCTCCTCTGGATCTATCACTGTTTTCGTGACCTGGAAGGGAACCCCAGCTCTAACCCAAATCAGCGCCCCTCTGGCATATGCGGAGTACGAAGTGCTAAAGACCTGCCCCCTCCATCTACGCTGTAGCGCCGCCCCTTCCGCCTTGTTCAGATGAGTCTCCTGCAGCAGCGCCATTTGTACCCCCCTACGCACTAAATAAGCGTGGACTTTGTGGCGCCTGGACATAGTATGGAGCCCCCGCACGTTCCAAGTAACACATTTCAGATTAGCAACATCAGCCATTGTCCCATAATGTTCTCGCAAAGTCTCCCCATCTGGGTCCCAACAAAGAAAGGATATCAATCATCTCAGCACTGATGGCGGCCATTTTCCCCAACCAAAACTGAACAACCCAAGAATGAACCAAACCCCCATCCACCCTCCCCAGAACAGGACCCAAATAGCACCATCTAGTTCCCATCCAAACCATACCCATCAACAACCCACTAACCCCTACTAATCCTGCGGTCGCCACCGTAGGAAGGCCTTAAGGGCCAGGTGCGGGCCGGGCGGAGGCAGTGGGCCCTCGACGCTCAGGCTACCAGGACTAAAGCAAGCCCAAAACAGTGCCAAAAACCCTCGGGGCAAAAACAGGGCACCCCACCCTCCCTGCCCCGGGAGTCAACAGCAATCGTCGGCACCCGCCACCCCCCTGCCGGGCCCCCTCCCAAAATGGAGTAGCTCACCCCTTTACCCCTGTCCATCCGGTGTCCATCCGGTGTGATCACCGGTGTATGGACGCTATCAGTCACCGATTCCTCGGAGTCCGTTGGTGCCCCCTCGTCACCAGGGTCTGCTTCCTCCTCAATGGCATCGTCCCGTGAGCCAGATAGCGCAGATAACACCTCCAGCACTCCCCTCCGCTCCGTCGATGTCTCTGCAGTTGAGGGCCCCCCCCGAGCGGCCACGGCGACTCCGAATCCTCCTGGATCGCCGTCTCTGCTCCGGCTCCGCCGCCTGCTGGGATGAGGAGCCAAAGCCATCTTTCCCTGCTCTATAGAGTTCAAGCCAGGCACAGACATCCTCCGGGGTATCAAAGAATTGAGTTTTGTCATCGACAATTATGCGGAGCCTTGCAGGATAGAGGAGCGAGTACTGGATGCCCTCGCTCCTGAGCTCGCGCTTGACCGCCAGGAAGGAAAACAGTCTGCGGTGAGTTTCGTAGGTGTAATCCGGGAAGATGTTCACCTGGCTGTTCGCCACTTTGAATGGACCATTATGTCTGGCGGCATTGAGGATGAAGTCTCTGTCCCTAAAGTGCAATAACCGCGCCACCACTGGTCTCGGGGCACGTCCCTGCTGCGGTGGCCTCGCCGGGACTCTATGGGCACGCTCCAGGGTGTAGAAGGAGGATAGACCCTCCGGGGCCACCGTGTCACGGAGCCAGGCCTCCAAGTATGCCACCATGTCGCCATCCTCAATCTTTTCCGGCAGGCCCACCACACAGATGTTGTTCCTCCTGTTGCGGCCTTCCGCATCCTCCGCTCTCTGCTCCAGGGCCGTAATCCGGGATAAAGCATCCTTCATAGTCGCAGCCAAGGTTCGCTGCGCCGGCTCCAAGGTTTTCACCTAGCTCTCCACTTCCTTGACCCGGTCCGAAAGTTTGCCGTGGTCCGCTCTAAGGAGACCTAGGCTCGTCGCTACCTGGGCAATGTCCTGCTGAAGGGCCGAGCGCGTGGTCGCTATCGCCTCCAAGACGCGGTCAAATTGCTGTTGCATCGATGCACCACCAGAACTCTCTGGGTCCCCACGTTCCTCTTTGTCCTGGGTCTCCGAGTCTGAGGCGGCTGGGGTAGTCCCCTTGGCTCCTCTAGGTTTCCCCATGTCGCCGGGAGCACACCGTGCGGGTCCAGGAGCAGGCGTCTCCGAGTGCAGGCTCCGGCTAAGACTCTCCTGGTTGCCGGGCCTCAAGTCGAGTGCCGGAGATCTCCGTCTCCAGGGCCTGTTGGAACTTCTCCGCTTCGGCTCGCGCCACCACCACGTCGTCCGAGGGCACCGAGGAGGAGGCGGAGACAGTCGCCGCCAGGTCGGGCAGGCCCGCACGGCCGATAAAGTCCCGGGGCGAGGGTCACCAACTCCCCCGGACGATTTGCGGCGCCAGAGGGTTGCGCCTCCCATGGAAGGGGGTCGGCCAGGAAAAGGTTGCTAAGTGCGGTGTCGTGAGTGGGGCCACCACCGGGAACTCCAGACGTCCGCGTGCGGGATCCACTATAGCGTGGGCATCCGCCCAGTCACCCATCCGAGTGCAATCCTCGTTGAAAAAGTCCGATCTGACCGATATCCAGAACACAGATCACTGGGAGATGGCAGAGCCGGGGGTGTGCCGCCGCCGGCGATGCCCCTCCAGCCTAATGGATCCGGCCAGGGGGACAATGAAGTCCGGGCGCCATGTTAGGTCGCACTCCGCAACTCCGCAAACTTCGATTTTTCGCCGGGTCACCACTCGTTCAGACCTCGCCAAGGGCCCCGGCAGGTCTCCGTCGGGCCGGTCAGCAGAATGCGGGGGCTGGGGTGCCCCGCGGCCTCCGATTTACAGGATATTCACGGGCTCAGTCCCGAAGCCGAGCTCTCAGGCGACCATCGCCATCGGCGCCCAAGCCACGCCCCCCTCCAGTCCTCCCTGATACACCAACTTTTTAAGGAGACTCTCCTGTTCGGGGATAAAGCTGAATCCACTATTGAGCGCTTTCAGAAGAGCAGGGCTACTGCTTGCTCTCTGGGCCTTTCTACCCCACTTCTCCAACTGCAACAGCTCCATAGCGCCTTTCGCGGCTTTGGCAGGGGCATTCCTCACCAACCTGCCCCAACCTTGACAGGGAACCCAGCAGTTTCACATTAGGGACATGGTGCATTTCGCCCCCGTGGCTAAGGTCAGCCTACCACCTAACCTGCTAAACCTCTTTAGGATGCCCATGCAGGGACCCAGCCACACAGTGGGAGGCAGCCACTGATTCTTACCAGGCTGGCAAGCGATCACTCTGAACAGGAGGGTCCTACGGATTGTACACAAGAGCTGCACTTTGCCCGTTCTCTTTATACCACCAACCCCTCTGCAACTGACAGGGAACAATCTCTACATTTTGCAGCAGGAACTGCAAGTCACTTTGGCAAGGAGGCAAGTGGGACATAGTGTTTTTTCCCGCTACTTTCTTGTGCCCAAGATGGACGGAGGTCTTTGGTATATTCTAGGCCTCTTGTGCCCTCTCAACGCCTTCACCCGGAAGGAATGTTCAAAATGCTCACCCTGGCCTGGGCCTTGTTTGCCCTCAATCCTGGAGACTGGATAGTGGGGTTGGAGCTGCAAGATGCCTTTTTCCAGGAAACATCTGGAACGCCAAAGCCACGAGTTCCGGTTGCCCGCAAGAAGAACAACGACTTGCCCGAATGACTTTGCCTTAACCACGCATGTGCGTGGTTAAGGCAAAGTCGGTCTAGTGTTGGGGATGGAGAGAGGAGTGTCTGAACGCAAACAGGACAGGTAAGAGGGGTTTCAGGGGGTTGGGGGGGCTTGGGGTCGTTTTTAGGGGTGGGGGTTTGGGGTCGTTTTTAGGGGGTGGAGAGGTGTGGGATAGATTTTAGGGGGGAGGGATTGGGGTAGATTTTAGGGGAGAGGGGTTCGGGGTAGATTTTAGGGGGTAGGGGTTTGGGGTAGATTTTAGGGGGGAGGGGTAGTTTTTATGGGGTGGAGAGGGTTCAGGGTCGTTTTTAGGGGGGGAGGGGTAGTTTTTAGGGGTGGAAGGGATACGGAGTAGTTTTTAGGGGTGGGGGTTTGGGGTCATTTTTAAGGGGTTCGGGGGGGGTTTTAGGAGGTTGGGGGGGGGTGTTTAGGGCTCAGGGGGCGGGGGGGGGGGGTGATAGCCTTAGCCACAAATAGCTGTTTACCATGCATGCCTTTACCATGAAAAATTGTGGTAAAGGTATGCATGGTAAAGCAATTTGTGGGTAACGCGCGGTCGATTTAGAGACCGCGTTGTAAAGGTAGGCAGGGTAGAGGAACTCGTTGTTCCAACATACAACCCCGTCTTCCATATCCCTGTCCTGCCCGCCCATCTGTGCTACTTGCGGTACGTGGTGGGACAGGAGCATTTTCAGTTGTTGTGCTCCCCTTTAAACTCTCCAGCGCCCCCCAGGGCTCACAAAAGTGATGGGAGTGGTGACAGCACTCCTTCGAAGGTCAGGGGTGCCAGTCTTTCTCTAGCTCAGCAACTGGCTGGTTTTATGCTGTTAACCACCTCCGAAGTACAACAAATATTCTACCATCTTTGCGGTTAACTATCAAAGTGCCGAAGTTATACTTGGCTCCTCAGAGCCCCTTTTCATTAGAGCCATTCTGGGCACAGTCTGTTTCATACCTTTGTCGAGGACATTCAGGCTTTGATCTGTCTTCCAACCTTGTTCTTGGATTTCATTGAGGTCGACTCTGAGGCTGCTAGCACTGATGGCCTCCAGAAACCTCCTAGTCCAGCACACCAGTTGGCATATGCAGGCTCTGCAATGGGATCTGAAGTCCCAGTGAGCCCAACATCAAGCGGACCTCTCCGACCACGTTTAGGTTTTCATTGAGGCTAGGTCAGCGGCAGTCCACTCTTTCTTCTCTACCCAGAACTGACAGTGGTGACCAGTCCATTACTTCTGGGTTGGAGTGGCATCTGGGATAGGTGGAGATCATCTTCTTGAGCTGAGTGCCATCCGCTTGGAGTTGAAAGCCTTCCTTCCATCCATCAAGGGGAGGCTGGTACAGGTGCTCACAGACCACACCACTGCCATGTGGTACTGCAGCAAGCAGGGCAGAATGGGGTCATGGCCTTGCACCTCTGGAAGTGGCTGGACCACCAAAGAATTTTCCTGGTGGTGAACCACCTGGCAATCTCCTTGAATGCCAGGCTGGATGAGCACAGCTATTGACGCCTATACACCCGGAGGTGGCACCAGGTCACTTCCACAAATGGGGAGAACCTTGGCTCGATCTTTTCTCCACTGCAGAGAATGCATAATGTCAGCACATCTGTATGGTGGAGTTTCCAAGGCGTCACTCGCTCAGAGCCGCATTCCGCCTAGAGTGGCCTTTCTGCTGCCACCACTCATGCCATGAGTTCTCCAGAAGACCAGGAAAGACCAGGCCAGGCCATCCCAGTGGCTCCTGATTGGCCACAGAGTGTGGTATCCAGAACTCCTGGGTTTGAGCATATGACCCCTCTGGTCACAGCAACAGGGCAAGGTACTGTGCCCAGGCCTTTGTCTTCTTCAGCTCGTGCTTTGAGATTGAGCGGTGACAGCTGAAGTCCCCCGAGCTTCCGCTGGTGGTGGTTAAAGTAATCTTGGCAGCCAGGCATCCCTCAACAAAAACCGTATACGCCAGTGATTGAGGCAGATTTGTGGCTTGGTGCGGCACATGCAAGATTAACCCCCTCCAGGCTACATTATCTGTCATTCTGTTATTTGTTCTATCTCTTGCCCTGCAAGACTTTGCTTTCGACACTGTTAATAGTTATCTTTCTGAACTTTCGCCTTCTTATGGTGCCCTGAACCGCCCTCCTTGTTTAAGTCACCAGATGTGATAAGTTTTTTTTAAAGGGCTTAAATATGTTTCTTCCTTTTACCTTTGTCATGCCCAGATGGGACCTTAATCTTGTTTTGACATACATGATGTTCCTTCCTTTCTAGCCACTTCACTGTTGCATTTTACGGCTTCTTGCTATTGTGACGGTGTTCCTCATACCCATCACCTCTGCTTGGTGTGAGCGAACGTCAGTCTCATTGTGTCAATCCACCATGCACTTCCTTCTTCCCAGAGAACCTGGGTCTATGGACTTGGGCATAATTTCTGCCAAAAGTTACACGTCTTTTAAAGCTATCACCCTGCAAGCTATTTATACTCTGCCTCACCCTAAAAAGGAGGGACATTTTTTGGATCCCAAAAGAGCCCTGAGCTGCTACATAGATCGTAACAAAGACCATCGGGTGGAAAATCATGTCTGTGTGGGGATCTCTGGAGCGGAAGAAAGTCAAGGGAGTGCAGAACGGAACCCATCACCAACTTAATTGTGCCCTGCCTTAAGGTCTGATTTGCAATGGGTAAAATGCAGCCTCCAGAAGGGCTGCATCCCCATTCCATCAGGGCGAAAGCTGCTACCAAGTGTTGGTAAGGGGGGGTCCCTCTCCTGGACATTTTCCATGTGGCTATAAGGGCATCTTTCCTACCTTCATTCTGCACTGTTGTCTGGACAGTCTGATTTGTTGTGAGAAGATCTGGTTCGCTCATATTGCAGGATTTTCCACCTTGAGTACATTCACAGATCTTATAATTGGATTTTTAATAATGATAACAAAATAGTGGTTTGATTGCTCCCTTTTCTGAGCTAGCGGTATCACTCCGTATTTTAATATGCACTCTGGTTTCCTACATTGGCTTGCCAAGCTTGCCATAGTGAAAATAGGGTTTTGGGCCTTGTCAATATAGGGACAATGGTCACTCTGAATACCACTCCCACCCCTACCATGAAGACTGCAAGGTTTACACAGGGTTCACATACTGATTTTTAAAAGGAAGGTTTTTGCCTGTCTAAAAGGGTTATTTTAAACCGGTCGCACTGTAGGTTTACACAGTAACAGTCAGGCTACACATGAAGCCTTGTTTGCCCTTCCACTATACTGGGGGACACAATAGTTGCTGCAGTTTACCGGTGACATTTAACTTACAGGCCCTTGGTGCACTTTTTGAATCATATTATAGGGACTTGCAGCCAAGTTAAATATGCCAATCAGACCTAATTCCAGAATGGTGAAAGGGAGGACACAGGCATTTTACACTGGTTAGCAGGGAATAAAGTACACACCGTGCTAAAGCTATCAAAAATATAGAGGCCCAGAAAAGGCGTAAAATCTGGAGTGAACACTTGGAAATTGCAGAATTTCTACATTTTTTTTACTAGTCCATCATAATTTTTTGCTTCCTGTTCCCGTAGGTCATTTATTGTTTGTATTTTAATGTTTATAAGATAATAAAGAATTGGAAGTTTACCATGGACCAAGGGCCTTGAAACATCCTTGAAGATCTGGAGGGGTCCAGAATCCGTCTTTATGCGCTCGTTCACTTAGGGATGCAATGACACTTCACCAGGCACTCTTAATTCATTCACAAGAGTGAGGTAAGAATCTTGTGAATAAAGGCCCCACTTCTTAAAAATAGCGATGTGAAAGAAAATGTTGTCATAGATTCCTTACCTTTATAATCTGATAGAGACTACTAGCCGCAGATTCCTTAACGTGGAATTATCCCCAGGGGTAAGACTGGACTCGGAATACATTCTTGCCTAGCATCTCTGCGCGCCGGGGGTTCGGAGGTAACTTGCGACTCTGCCCGACGTCCTCTGCGGGCTTGATGTCAGCGAGGTCACATAAGCCCCACCCCGGCACTCTGACGTCTGTTTTCTTCTTTTCTGTGTGCAACGTGGACCCGGTTCCTGTTTCATGCCTATTTTTTCAACTTTTGAGCATTTTTTCTTGGGAACAGTGTGCGAATGCCTTCGGGCTTCAAGACGTGCTCGTCTTGTGCACTCCCGATGCCGGCGACGGATCCTCACCACATCTGCATGTGGTGTTTGGGAGAGTACCACGACTCCACAGACTGTGATGCATGTCCGCAAATGAAACCAAAGTCCCGGCGGGAGCGCCGCATGAAACTCCTTTCGGCATGCATTTCCAGGTCGGCGGCGTCGCCGCGTCCGTCCTCCACGGACTGCTTCAAGAACCTCCATCTCCGGCATCGTCCTTCTCCCAGACCGCAAGAGCGTTGCACACCTGTTGGTAAGTGTCGCAGTTTGTCCCGAAGGGCTGGTCCCCGGCCTTTTGGGGGCTTGGGTTCTCCGCGGGTGGTGCTGCCCTGCGTATCGCCACCCTATCCGCCGTTTCCCAGCGCGGGGCGACTAGAGCCCAGTTGGAGGCCTTGCAGGCCTCGTTGGCCATTCCTTCTTCTCCTCCTCCTGGGACGTCTGCGGATCCCTTGCCACATGCAGGGACTCCTGAGGCGTCGCCCGCTCCTCTGGCACCGGCAGGTTCAGCTCCAGGTTCGGAGGATGTGTTGATGTCGGGTTGCGGCCATTCGAGGTTCCCTCCTTCGGACTACGGCACCTCTGTCTTGCCTCAAACCCTGCGGGGGTCCCTGTGGTGTCGTAGGAGGTTGCCGGGGCTCAGGGTGTGCCCTCGAGTCCCCCTCAGTCCTCGGGGCAGGTGGCGGCTTTATCCGAGACCGAGGTGATCCCACTCAGGCGCCGGCGGCTGCTGGCCCTAGTGGCTCCGCAGGGGCCGGCTAGGGATCGGGCCGTGTCCGCAGTCCCCCCTTGTCCCTCCACGCAGGTGGCTGCCATGTCGGAGGCCTTTCCTTAGCCGCCCCGGCTCTGACCCAGCCTCGGTCTCCTGCGCCACGCGTTGTGGTGAAGGTCGTTCCTGTGTTGATCAGCTGCCGTTCGCGGACTCTACAGCGCCAGGCCGGCATCGGGTCGTTGATTCGTCTTCTGACACCTCCTTTTCTCCAGAGGTTCGGTGGTTCGCATGCACAGGTCGAATATCAGCTAGCTTTGCTAGCTGATATTCGACCTGTGCATGCGCTCTGTGCGCTTCAGGACCAGAGCTGCTGCTCGTTTTTAAACTCACCTCGTTTTTATTTCTTTGTTTGGTTTAGCATTTTTCCCTTGTTCTTAATAGTGCCTGGCCCTCACTTGCACTCTAACTTCTGGGATACTCCCCGCTGTTGGGCGGGTCCGCTTCCCGGCGTAATTCTTCCTGGTAGCGCCATCTTGGATGTATATGGTGCCGCTTTTTGGCGCTAGAAGGTAGGCTTCACGCTCTAGTCGTCAGAAGGACGCTAGGCATGTACATAAGTCAGGAAAATTGCCTGCTCCTCCTTGCTAGCTGATATTCGACCTGTGCATGCGCTCTGTGCGCTTCAGGACCAGAGCTGCTGCTCGTTTTTAAACTCACCTCGTTTTTATTTTTTTGTTTGGTTTAGCATTTTTCCCTTGTTCTTAATAGTGCCTGGCCCTCACTTGCACTCTAACTTCTGGGATACTCACCGCTGTTGGGCGGGTCCGCTTCCCGGCGTAATTCTTCCTGGTAGCGCCATCTTGGATGTATATGGTGCCGCTTTTTGGCGCTAGAAGGTAGGCTTCACGCTCTAGTCGTCAGAAGGACGCTAGGCGTGTACATAAGTCAGGAAAATTGCCTGCTCCTCCTTGCTAGCTGATATTCGACCTGTGCATGCTCTCTGTGCGCTTCAGGACCAGAGCTGCTGCTCGTTTTTAAACTCACCTCGTTTTTATTTCTTTGTTTGGTTTAGCATTTTTCCCTTGTTCTTAATAGTGCCTGGCCCTCACTTGCACTCTAACTTCTGGGATACTCACCGCTGTTGGGCGGGTCCGCTTCCCGGCGTAATTCTTCCTGGTAGCGCCATCTTGGATGTATATGGTGCCACTTTTTGGCGCTAGAAGGTAGGCTTCACGCTCTAGTCGTCAGAAGGACGCTAGGCGTGTACATAAGTGAGTCACGCAGACGCGCAGCGGTTACGCGCAGCGGGGACGCCGGAGTTACGCCTGAGTTCAGCCCGTCTGCGCCCGTCCGCGCTGAGGACGGGCTGCAGGACGGGCTGGATCCCGCGACGTCTGACTTGTCCGCTTTGTCCGTTAGCGAGGTACTGTCTCGTGATTTGGTGTCTCTTAGACCCCCGGTGAGCCTCTGCCACCATCGGCTTCCTCCGGAGGTCCTACGTCTGGCGAGGTTTTGCCCTTCGTGTAAAACGTCTTTTAATTTCTCTTCACAGGCTGCTAGGAAGCCTGTTCCCCCTCCCCCTGGTCTGCCCATTTCTCAACCCAAGCAGGGCTTTTTAATTAATGCGCGGTCTCTGATCAAACATAACATAGACTTCCATGACTTTGTAAGCACTAGACAACCTGACTGGGTCTTTATTACTGAGACTTGGGCCTCTGAGTCTTCTGGCCACGACCTCCTTTTAGCCATTCCTGAAGGTTATGCCTTACAGAGGCTGGATAGAGTACGTCGCAGAGGAGGTGGACTGGCCATTCTTTTTAAATCCACACTCTCCTGCACCATAAAATCTCTATCGACTCCTACAGACTCATTTGAGGCCTTATACTTTTGTATTGTGAATGCCCCCTCGAGCTCCTTCACTGGAATTCTTCTATACAGACACCCAGGATCTAGAGCTAACTTTTGCTCAGAGCTTTTCAGGATCTTGGAACCATATTTTGGCAGATCTCTCTTTACCATCCTAGGTGACACGAATTTTCATCTAGAGGATTTGGCATCTAAGGACACATCCTCCCTAGTCAACTCCTTGGAAGCTTGTGACTTTGTCCAAAGAGTGATGCACCCAACCCACAAGGCTGGCCACATCCTTGATGGGATATTTTCTAATGATCAAAGATTAACTGTCGGCGTTCCTTTGCCGATAGTCTGGTCTGATCATTTAGCCATTCCACTGTCCTTGGACATGCTTCATTCTGAGGTTAAGGTAGGGACTATCAAGAAATGCCTCAAAAGAAGCTTTAAGAATTTTACGAATGAGGCCTTGGCCCCCTTTATTCGTAGCACGAATATCACATCCCAGCGGATGGTAGATGAGACGGCTCTAGAACTCGCTGACTCTATCACCAAAGCAGTCGATGAGTTAGCGCCCGCCTCACTCAAACACGTGGCACGACATAAGCCGACAGCTCCATGGTTCACGGAAGAATTGAGACTCCTCAGGCAAAAATGCAGAAGGAAGGAGCGATGTTGGCGCAAGTCTTGGGATCCCAGAGACCGAGAAGTCTACAAGGACCTGTTACGAGTCTACAAAAATAGGGTCATCAAGGAGAAACAGGATTATTTTACCAACTTAACCTGTTACCTCACGTCCTCTAAAGAGCTTTTTAAGATCGTCGACTCCTTATGTACACTCCAGGTACCCGACCCCATGGTTGCTTCACAGGAGCTATGTAATAACATCTCAGATTTCTTCTATAAAAAAATAGATGACATCTATGTGGCTCTTCAATCACAGAGGAACACTCTTAGTGAAGAAGACCTCTCCCGAGTTAAACATCTGGAATCCTGGGATGCGATTTCTCCCCAAGTCTTGAACCAATTTCCCTTGCTCTCATTGGAGGGTCTCAACCTCCTGTTAGACAAAACGAAATCTGCTTCTCCTTTGGACCCGGTTCCATTGAGAATACTAAAGGACTGTAGGGACATTATTCTTCCTCCAATGTTGGAAATTATGAATGGAGCTCTGGAGCAAGGTATCTTCCCGGTGGCATGGAAGAGGGCCATTGTAAAACCTCTCCTTAAAAAGCCCACCCTTGACCCTGGTCTACTGAAGAACTTTAGGCCTATATCCCTTTTGCCGGCCCCTGCTAAGATGTTGGAGGCCCATCTGAATTGTCATCTTTCCAACTTCCTGGATGTATCAGGATTCTTGGATGGGTCCCAACATGGCTTTAGAAAGCTACATAGCACTGAGTCTGCACTGACGAAGGTCGCAGATAACATCCGTCGGAAAGTCGATCTGGGACAGACTACCGTGCTAGTTCTGCTGGATCTTACAGCAGCATTTGATACCCTGTCTCCCGGTACTTTAACATCTAGGTTAAGGGAGGCAGGGGTAGCAGGACCGGCCCTGAGTCTCCTGAACTCCTTTCTACATCAGCGAGAGCAACGAGTGATGCTTGGGGATCACCTCTCCCCTGTCAAGTCGTTGCAATGTGGGGTGCCACAGGGGTCGGCATTGAGTCCGACCCTGTTCAATATCTACGTGGCCCCCCTTGCAAGACTTGTAAGATCTCAGGGGATGGAGGTAGTGTCGTATGCCGACGATACGCAGATTATGGTGTCCCTGACTCACTCCGTGAATGTCACCGCGTCCAACTTTAAGTCCTGTATGCAACTTGTTGCAGACTGGATGATTCTCAACTCATTAAAGTTGAACGGTGACAAAACGGAGGTCCTGGTCTTCGGCAAAGACCAGGATATGTGGTCAGGTGAGTGGTGGCCCTCATCTTTAGGCATCTGCCCCACACCCACACAATCTGCTAGGAACCTAGGCGTCATTTTTGACACCCGGCTCTCCATGGAACTGCAGGTGAATAGGACAGTGGCCACCTGTTGGGGTGTCATCAGGATTCTGAAAAGAATCGCGTACTATCTTTCCCCACAGGCACGAAAACAGGTTGTGATCGCCCTTGTTGGCTCAAGGCTGGATTACTGTAACTCACTCTATGCCGGGGCCAACAAGGGCCTTCTTCAACGCCTGCAGGTTGTGCAAAATGCCGCGGCGCGATTAGTTCTGGCCCTGCCGTGGATGTCCTCTGCGACCTCGGCAAGGAAGAGTCTCCATTGGTTGCCTATCCCTTTCAGAGTCTCTTTTAAACTTCTCTGTCTTACTTATAGCGCCCTGAGGGCAGGCCCGACTGATGCCTTGGGTTCTTTGCTTTCTAGGTATGTTCCAACCAGATGTCTTCGCTCGCTAGAGCTTAATCAACTGGTAGTCCCACGCGCTAGGATGGCAAGATGGGGGAGCAAGGCCTTCTCCATCCTTGCACCTCAACTTTGGAACACTCTTCCCTTGGAGATCAAACTACAGCCCTCACTTGATCTTTTCAAGAAAGCTCTGAAAACTTGGTGTTTCTCCAAAGCCTATCAGTGAGCTTGTGTCTCTGTTTGCCCGCAGCTAATTTTTTGAGTTAGGCGCCTTGACGCCCACTGGGCATAGTAGCGCGTGAATAAATCACATTTCATTCATTCATTCATTCGTTGTTGGGTTCCTCTTCTCCGGAGACGGATCACCGCGTCGTGGCTTTTTCCCCGGCGTCTTCTAAGGACGGCTCTTCGCCGCGGCCGCAATCTTCTCCAGAGACACCTCAGGTTCCCCATTCCTCGGTTCCCCTTCCCCCTTTCCGGGCTTGGCCTTTCCTTCCTCCGGTTGGACTGGGGGACCGCTGCCTTAGCTTGCAGCCGTTGCCCACAGAGGAACTGCTTTCACCACCGCTGGGCCATACTGAGACGGGTGCTGCCTTCGCTCTGGCTGTTGCCACTGCTGCGGGAATCTTGCGCATGGGCGATCCAGCTGCCCGTTTCCCCACGGGTCATTTTCTGGAAGTCCTCCATCCGGGTTCTGGTGGTCGGTAGCTGCTTCTTCCCTTCGAGGCTTCGCTCAAAACTTCTCTTTTGGGGGCTTGGGGACGGCCCGCCACGGGGGACCCGGTGCTATAACTTCTGCACTGCCACCATCCTGCGCCGCATGATCCTGTCTCTTTCCCTCTACCTGGGGCCCTCTGTTACAGACTGCCTTTCCCTCCCTGCCATCGGTGTTGTCTCCTCCGTAACGGGAGGCCCGCTGGTTAGATTTCTGGGGGCGCAATATCTTCGCCTCCACCACACATTGTGTATAGGCTAGGGCCACTTCTTGCTTGTGGGATTCGGTGGAATCTCTTATGTCTGCTGCTTCTCAGAGGGGTGCCTGTGTTGATCTGCGGCACCATGTGTTGGATGACCGGGAGGTGGCGACATTTATCCTTCGCTCCGCTCTGGACATTTCGGAGATGCTGGGTCGTACCATGGCTTCTTCTGTGACCCGTCATCGACATGCTTGGCTACGGGATAGTGTGTTCCCGGAGAACTTTAGGGAACGTCTGGTGGACCTTTCCTTTGATGGCACTTTTTTGTTCCACGCCCCTGCGGACTCTGCCATTCAGAGGTTTCTTGCGGGGCTTCGTCCTCCTCCTCCTCCCCCTCAGTGACCTGTAAGTCGGTCTGGTTTTTGGGAGGTGTTCTGCTGTTGTTTTCTGGTAGCCCCGGTTGTGTGGTTGCTGTGCCTTCAGTTCCTTTTCTTAGGACTTTGGGGCTGCTGGTCCGGTCCTATTTTCTGTTTTGTGGTTTTGGCTGTTGGTAAGCCGTGTTGGCCCTGAAATGTGGCCTTCTGTGTATTCTTGTTGGCTGATTGGCAAGCCGTCTGTGGTTCTTCTGCAGGTCTTTCTGTTTATCCTCTGCTGCCGAATGTTTTTCCTAAGAGGATTCCCATATTCTTGGGACGTAACATGCCCTATGTGGGGTAATGGTAGCTATTATATAGCTCTATCATGTGCTGGGGAGGTGTGGTTGTCCCTCGGGCCTCTGCTCTCCGTGACGTCACAGTATGTCATAGGTGCGATCCTCTTGCTGTTGGTTTAGGAGTGGCTTGTGTTACGCCCCAGTCCGTCCGTCGCCAGGATCGCTGTGTCGCTGGCCTGGTCTGGCCTGCTGTCTGCAGCCTTGCGTTGTAGCTCTGCCTGGTTCCACTTCATTTGTGGACCTGTGTGTGCTGGCCCCGCCCTTGGGGCATGTCCTGGGCCTTCTGGACCTTTCCTGGCGTCTGCCTTTGTCTGGCTTGTCCTGGGTGCACCGTTCCGTGGTGTTGTCTGCTGCTGGCTGTGCATGCCAGTGCAGGCCTTTTGTTCTTCTACACCGTTGTGCCTTTCTTCTTCCGTCTACACTTTTAGCGGTGCAGCCATCCCTGTCTTGTCCGATGCTTGAGGCTGGGGTGTTTTCAGATTTTCTTCAAGTGCGCCCTGCCTCCGGTTCTACCTCTCCTCCCTAGGGGTTGTGGTGGTCCTTGTGTTCCTTTTGTGTTCCTTGAGGCTTTCGGGCACTATCTTCCCCTGTGGGGTGTTGGGCAGTTCTCCCTGGGTGGGGCTTAGGATATCCTGGCCTTCCCTTGTCACTGTGGCGTGTCCCCTGCTGGGGCCCTGTGTCTCTCCTGGTGGGGAGGCTCTCTCGCAGGCCCTTCCTCCCTTTTGGGTATGGCTAGGATATCTATTCTACATCAAGGAATCTGCGGCTAGTAGTCCTTATCAGATGTACACGTTACTTACCTTCGGTAGAGATGTATCTGGCAGAGACGATTCAAGTGACAGATTCCTTCACGACTCACCCTTCCTCCCTGTTCTGCGAGGACCTCTGCTTGGGTTTCTGCGGTCGCCCCCCTCTGGTTGCCTTGTCTTCTGTAGTGTCCTCTTCATGTTCTACCGGTCCGGCGTCCCTCCAGCTGATTTCTCTCCAGCGTGAGGGCCTACTTTGCTCTTTCCCTCTGTTGTTGGAGTTTCTGATCCCCACCTGGTCTTTTCGTTGGGCGTTCTTTTACCTGTCCTTTGCCTCCTGTTCCTTTCAGGAGGTATGACCATCCTTGGCAGTGTAGTCGGGGGATGGATTACTGTTGCTCCTCTGTTCTGGGCTTGTGGCCCTTCCTCTTGTAGTTGTAGTTGCAATCTCTCTCTTTCTCTCTCTCTCTCTCTCTCTCTCTCTCTCTCTCTCTCTCTCTCTGCGCTTTCACATGCTTGTGCCTCCAGGATGGCTCTCGCCTTGGCTTGCAAGGGGGTTCCACTGAGTGGTGCTTTGTGCTTTTTTGCTATGGCTTTACTGCTCTGGCCTTCTGGTGCTTTCGCCTGGGCTTGCACAAGTTGTGTCTCTCAGTGGTGCTCTGCCCATTCCCTACTATGGCTTGCTGTTGTCGCCTTCTGGTGCCTTGGTGCCACCTGGTGGTGTTTCTCGCCTTTTGTTTATCTCTATTGTGTCTCTCTGGTTTGTTCATACACTGTTACCATGCTCTCTTCACTTTTGTTGTGATGGCTCCACGTTGTGGCGCAGAAAAGTTCTCCAAAGCAAACTGATGTCAGCGTGCAGGGGTGGGGCTTATGTGACCTTGCTGACGTCACGCCCGCGGAGGACGTCGGGGGGGAGTCGCGTGGTACCGCCCCAACCCCGGCGCGCAGAGATGCTGGGCAAGAAAGTTTTCCGGGTCCAGTCTCACGCCTGGGGATAATTCTACGTTAAGGAATCTGCGGCTTGAATCGTCTCTACCTGATACATCGTTACCGAAGGTAACTAACTTGTACATTACCTCCAGGCGTCAGACTGGATCCAGAGAAGATTTCTTTAGCAGTAACCCTGCGCATCGGTAGGTGTTGTCGGTCGACTCCGAGTCAGTCATGGTCGCTGGAATGACGTTGTGGTGTGTACTTAGCCGCCACCCCTGCAAGCTGACGTCAGTTACAGACGAAATTACAAGGTCTTATTGGAGGACCCTACTGAGAAGTTACGCATCAGAATTGGAGGCATGATTGAGGAAGGTCTTGCTCACGCTTGGCGAAGCAGATTTTCTACAACAACCCTCACCACGGGTTCCATACTTTTACTGCATCCCAAAAATCCATAAAAACATCAACAATCCACCAGGAAGACACATTGTATCAGGGATGGGCTCCATCCTCGAGCCACTTTCAAAATTTGCTGATGCCTTTCTACGCCCCTTGGTACAGTCTACCAACACCTACTTGAAGGACACGAAATCATTCCTACAACTACTGGAGGATAAATCTTTTGACCCAACGAAGCAACTACTAATGGGCCTAGATGTGGAGAGTTTATACATGAGTCTACCACATGATGAAACACTCCAAATCATTGAAGAAGTACTGTTTACCACCCCATGGAAATACCAAACACCACGTGGCTTAGTCCTCCAGTGCATCTCTTTGGCATTACAACACAATTTTTTTCAATACAACCAGACAATTTACCTACAGAGTCACGGTACCAGTATGGGCAGTACTTTTGCTCCAAGTCTGACTGGATTATATGTCCACCATCTAGAGCCAAACAGGATACTACATACGGACAACCCATACAGAAACCACATCAATACCTGGAAAAGGTATATTGATTACGTCTTAATCATCTGGGACGGTGAACTAGAAACTGCCACCAATTTCGTGAACTGGCTGAACAACCAAAATGCTTATCTGAAATTTACAAGCACGATCTCAAATCAATTCATGGTCTTCCTAGATCTTAATATCTATGCCGAAGGGGATAGACTCAAGAGCACCACCCATTTCAAACCAACGGCTAGAAATTGCCTTCTGAGGTATGATAGTTTTCATCCCAGACATTTGAGGGAAAATTTGCCGTACGGACAATTTTTGCGGTTGAGACGCAACTGCACAGAACTTACTGAATTCAGATCACAAGCTGGCGACTTGAAAAAGAAACTGATTCAGAGACAATACCCCACGAGGATTATCGACAAAGCTATGAAAAGGGCCAAAAACAATCATAGGGAGGCACTCCTGGAAGACAGACCACCGAAAAATAATGAAAATAAAAGACCAATATGTGTCACGACTTACTCCACTATGTCTAATGAAGTGTCCAAAATTATAAACAAACACTGGAGGATACTAAATTGCGGTAGTCTCAGTCTTGAGAAACCAATGCATGCACATCGCCGAGGCAGGAACCTCAAAGACATACTGGTCCACACCAGACCCAAACCAAATACCACGACGAGGCAAAACACAATTGGGATACAGGGACATTTCCCCTGTGGCAATTGCAGCAGTTGTCAGCTCACAAAGAAAAGCAACACCTTGACATTCAGAAATGGCACCACCTGGAAACAACGACAATTCACAAATTGCAATACTAAGAATGTTGTGTATATGATCACATGACCACGAGGCCTGTAAAAACGAGATTGGGTGAACATAAAAGCAACGTCCGCTGCAAGAAGTCCACAACTAAAATGGCGACACATTACTTGGAAAAGCAACACTGTGTGAACGATTTAAAATGGACTGTAATCGAACACATGCCATCAGAATTAGGTCTATTCCAAAAGGAACAGCGATGGGTGTTCCGCCTGGACGCACATATCCAGGGTCTGAACGATGACGTCCCTTGGGGTCAACTGTCCAGCTAACCAAAAATGCCCCCTACAGTACATTTGGTCAACAACCTAGAACCCTCTGAAGGCTCATTATAACGATTTACCTACAGGACCTCAATGGCAGTTCTCACACCCATGGGGTCTACTATGAACTTATGGATAAAAGTCATGGTCTCACAATCACATTGCTGCAACGAGGCACACAGTGCCCTCTATCCACCGATTTAGTACTGAAACTATGATGTACTCGCTTTGTATTGTGATTAGCGTAGTTGTAATGACGCTCGCGCTATAATAAACGTTTTCCCCAAAACGCATGCACAACAGCAAGAACATGCGCTTCCTAGAGATTCACACGCTGGAACAGACGCTTTCCAAACGCATGCGCACGACATAGAACATTCGCGCATGCGCGTCTCAAGCAGCCTTCACTGCACCTGCGCTGAGCATTTACGCTAGATTGCTTGACCAGACATACCGTACAAGGTGTGTCAACTACCCACTAAGTGGACGGATTATCCTTATTTGGGCATCAAGCGCATCCGACAATTATCCTAGGACTGCAAAACCAATTAGGGAATCTAAGCATAAATACCGCACGGCATGCATCCACAGTCACTATCAGCGGAGCAGCGTGTGTGGTAGCACGGAGGAAAACTTGTCCCGAGTCTGTGAGTATAAGGTTAAACAACACACCATTTCCCTTCCAAAAAGTGAGTACAAAATACTAAAAGCGATTCTTTATCCATCTAGATTGCAAAATTAGCAATCAACCCCAGACGTTCTTGAATGCTCATGAAGCAAGACAACCTTTAACAATGAGTATGACTAAAGTGTTTCAAATAACTTTGTGTGTCATCTATGTTGTATGTCTTGTCTGTCATTTTCCTTTACAGGGCTAATGTGCCAATGGTGTTCCAGGTGACTGCACCTGTATGAGCCACCCTAATCAAGGTAACCATATCCATTTTTTCTTTTTTGTTCTTTTCAGGTCATGCAAATGCATGGTCCTGAGTCAAAAACCGCTGTAGGCACATTATAGCCTTAATCTATTATTAAAACACTGTAAATAGTCCTGCACTTTTGGTTATTTACACAAACTATAGAGATACGTGAGTAAGGTGGGGAAGTTGTGCCCCTGTCCTGAAGAAGGAGCATATGCTCCGAAACATGTCGATGCACACCTGAGGTACTGTCCATAGTCACGACAGATAATTACCTCGCACTGCACTTCTTTTAACAGTACCAGCCCGGGGTTGTGAATAAAGTTTTTTCCTATACACCCACGAGCCAGGTACTTTTTAATCCTTCACTATATCCCACCACTCACATTAAATACCCCAACCACTTTCATCACATACACCACACATAGTCCATACTTTCAGTGCTCCCGCGTAGTCGTAGGTTGCATCACGCCGCATCCCGTTAGAGGGGTGCGAAGACCCCTATGATGAAGCATGACACCAAGGGGCCTGTTGGTGTGTGAGGGGTATTTTACAAAACACTGAGTGTCCCCACACCTGTGGTAGACACTTTTCCCTTCCACTGCAAGTAGGATTTCTTTTGTTTATGTAACAAGCTGATGTCTATCACAGATCCGCACCTTCTGTGCCTGGAGTGAGACCACGAACCATTGTCGTGCTCAGATTGTCGGGCCATGAACCCGAAGTCTTTGCAGGAGCGGACCCGAAAGTTTCTGGAGGCCCGGCAGTCGGCTCCGTCCCTCTCGAGAGGAAGGTCTCTGGACCGGTCACGGAGCCACCATCATCATTCGTCTTCAAAGTCTTCGCACTCCTCGGGTAAGTCGAAGCACAAGAAGAAAACGAAGAAGCACCTTCGCTATCGCCCCGTCCGTCGGATGGCACGACGCTGGACCTGGTGCTTTGTTGCTCTCCAACCCGCCCTCGTGCTTGCTTCTGGGATAGCTCTGCGCTTCCCTCCTTTTCCCAGAGCATCCCCTGCCCAGCTTCGGCCTAGCTTCAAGCTTTTTACGAAGCGATTCACAGCATCTTTGAGCAGCCCGACTCCGCCGGTGTGCCTTCGGGGCCGCTGAGTCAGCTGGGGGCCCTGTGCCTTCTATGCCGACGGCACGAAGGCACGTGCATCTGTCCTCCAATCAGATTACCCCATTGCGAAGACCTCCTGTCTCAGCAACAGGAAAGGGTCCTCAACCCGAATCTGCACAAACATATACGCATGGTGATTGAGTGCCAGCAACTGACTACATTTGATCTGCTGTTGGAAGCGGTGAATATCATCCTTGCTGAAAAGTAACACCCCTAGGCAACAATTGATCAAGTCAATGACGAGAAACGATTCCAACATACTTTGATATAGACTTGGTGTACATAAAATTCATAAAAACTTCATTTTTTTAATGCAATTTAATATAATGACATTATATATTATCTTTTCCTTGCCCTACAAACTACTATTGGTAGCAGGGGGTCCTTTATTTTGACACTAGAATATTATCCTTGCTGCCAAGAACTCCTCCATGAATTCCTGGGACAAATGTGCAGCCTGGTGTGGCACTCGTAAGACTATTCCCTTACAAGCAAAGCTGTCAGACGTCCTTTTTTTTTACTTATAATTTTTTGGTCAAGCCTGAGTCAGGGCGGGTGCATGCTCTGCGAGGCATGCTGTATTCCTTTGCGTGGAATCTGGCCACGCCCATTGCCTTTCATACAATCCTTCATGTGCCTTTCAAGCTGTCTTTTCTTTTGTTTTGGTGTGTTTGTCACTCACATGGCGACTGGCCCTGTTACAGGGGTCATTTCGCTTCAGGTCATGTTTCCCTGCATGCTCACTTGTATTTGGCCTGAACAGGGGCGCTTGTGTTTTGAGTTACTGTTTGTTTCTGGCCATAACTTAATTTTTACATCCCCCCCCGCAATGCATCCGCAATACGGGGGATGCTGCGCCCCCTCATCCGTATTTACCAATATTTAAT
This sequence comes from Lissotriton vulgaris, assembly GCF_964263255.1. NCBI lineage: Eukaryota > Metazoa > Chordata > Amphibia > Caudata > Salamandridae > Lissotriton > Lissotriton vulgaris. The sequence goes on along the minus strand of NC_141695.1, from coordinate 324,934,218 downwards.
GTTTATGGGACATACATTTTTTTACAATATCACCCCAATGTGTGGGAGCTCAGCAGTGAGGTCCAGATTGTGTCATCTCAAGCCATGCTTTTTTGTGAATATTCGAGTATACACAAGCGGATACGTCTAGATGCTGCTCCTGGGTGACCTTTTTAGGGCTCGCTGCAAAAAGCGCGCTCTCGCTGAGAGCACTATAGCTGTCGGCTCAGCCGACAACGAGGGGAGGCAGGAGCTGGCCACGTGCACAGCATTGTCAATGGCAGAGGCAGATTCAGACGCCCGCCTTCGGATTGGGTCGCGCGTGTCGGAATCCGACTCTGCCATGTGCCCGCAGAATCACCCACGCTTCCGCCTCTCGCTCAGCCGTTCTCCGATTGGTGGTCAGGATAGCACATGCTCCTCCCCCCGGCGCGTCACGAGAGTTCTTTGGCCGCCCATCCGCTCCTCTGGGTCTCTCCTGCCACCGGCTGCACGTTGCATCGGTCGCCTCCCTCCATAGAATATGGAGAAATACCATAAACAATGTTGGTCAGAGTAGAGATCAGGTGGCGGCGAGATATGAAGAGGCGGCTTTTGAATCTATTTTTCGCGCGACCTGAGTCGGTTCCTTCCCCCACGGCTGCCTTCCCCCGGGATTGGCGTGAGATTGCGGCATCATCTGGCTGTCTCGAGCTGTTAGTGGAGGCGCCGTGGCATGACCAGCACTTGAACAGTACGGCCTGCTATGCAGCGCTCGGCACAACATGCAGGACTGGGACGTCCTTCTACAACCAGGGCAACTTAGTTTAAAAAACAAAAACTCAGCCCCAGACTGCAGCACGCCGCTGCTCTGCATGAGGATCTTTTCTGAATGCCGCCTTCCCTTCACCACCAAGATGAACCTACAAGGAGAGCAGTGACAAAGACATAGCCCCCACCCCTCCGGAATAGCTTTGAGGATAAACACAGCCCTGTGTGCCTGCTAGTTTGAGCACGCTAAGCTGTTTGAAAACAGTCTACGGGTTCTCACAATCAGTGTAAATGCGAATCAGATCTGAAAGAGACACGTTATTGATGGATTCCTTACCTTAGAATATCCTCAGGCGTCAGACTGGATCCGGAAACTTTTGCGTAGCTGTACCCTTGCGCGTCGGTAGGCGTCGTCTGCGGCTCCGCGTCCGTCGGCGTCGTGGGCGCCGTGATGACGTCTGAGTACTTAGACGCCGCCTCCGCGTGCTGACGTCAGTTCTCTTTTTTTCCGCGCCAGCAAGCGCACATCTGGAAAAAGCAGTAACCCTTAGTCAATTTTTGACTAACTTTTTTGGATAATTTTTGATCATTTCTCGAAGTCTCACGACTCCGATCGGTGCCGTAGGGATGCCTGGTTTCAAGCACTGCGAGGATTGCGACCACACGATGTCGGTCACGGATCCTCACCACCTGTGCTTAACTTGTCTGGGCGTCGACCACGACGACAAGGCCTGCTCCGACTGCCTGGCCCTGTCTTCGAAAGCCAGGCGGGAGCGGTCCCGCATGCGACTCGAACTCAGGCAGTCGGCCCCGCGCCCTGAGAGGTCCCGGTCCCACGGGAGGTCGAGGGACAGTTCGCGGGCTCGGAGCCACCACAGTTCCGAGAGTCGGCACCACTCCTCAGCGTCGAAGTCGTCGTCAGGTAAGAAGCACAAGAAGTCGAAGAGGCGTCATCGCTCTTCTGACTCCCCCCGACTTTCGCGCGAAGCGGCCGGGGGTTCGGGTGACACCGCCCACGCGGCTCCGTTGGAGTCGCGGGCGTCGCGTCCAGCTCCACACCCTCCGGTCCCTAGGCGAGACGCGACGCCGGAGGAGATCGAGCGCTTCCTCATGGAAAAAAGAGAACTGACGTCAGCACGCGGAGGCGGCGTCTAAGTACTCAGACGACGTCATCACGGCGCCCACGACGCCGACGGACGCGGAGTCGCAGACGACGCCTACCGACGCGCAAGGGTACAGCTACTCAAAAGTTTCCGGATCCAGTCTGACGCCTGAGGATATTCTAAGGTAAGGAATCCATCACTAACGTGTCTCTTTCAGATCTGATTCGCATCTTCTCCGTCGGGCTCCGCGGCACCTTCGGGCCCAGCGGACCCGTATGGGGTCCCTAGCGGGTCGGGGGCTTTGGCCCCGACGCCGCAGGGGCCCCACCGTCCCGACGCCGCCGAGCCTTCGGGCCCGGTGCCGCGGGACCCCACTGGACCTTCTTCGGGATCTGGATCGTCGCCGGTGGACCTTACGACCCCCCCGGCGTCAGTCCGTCATGTGTCGCCTCCGGCGCCGTCCTCGGGCGGCGCCGTCCCCGATGCCTCCTTCTCTCCGGTTCCGACGTCGGAACGGCGCCGCTGGGCGCCGCTTTTGACAGCGTTTGGAGATTTTCCCTTCTATGAACCGGCCTCATTGATTGAAAACCCTGAGTATCAGGAGATGGGTGATGAGGAGAATTGGGAGGGGTCTGAGGACCCTCTGACCCGGGAGTGTCAGTCTCAAGAGGACTGGACAGGGGAACTTGGGGAGGCCAGTGGCCTAGACACCTCTCCAGACACTGGTTTTGTCTCCCCTCCTACCGTGGCTTCGGAGGAGGGGGCAACCTATAGTGTGGTGTTGATGAGGGCTGCCAAGGCCTTGGGCCTTGAGCTCCCCGTCGCGGCCGTGAGGACTAACCTCCTCACTGAGATCCTTAAACCGCAGTCAAGCTCGGCCGAGCCTCTTCTGCCCTTTAATGAGGCCCTGACCGACGTTCTTTTGGGCACTTGGTCCAGGGTTCGCCCGGGTTCGCCCGTAGATAGGAACGTGGCCAGACGCCACCGCCCGGCCACGGGCGACCCATGTTTCCTGTCCACCCACCCCACCCCCGAGAGTCTGGTCATCCAGGCCTCCAATTCCCAGACCGCATTCCCGTTGGCTCCGCCGGACAGGGAATCCAAGAAGTACGAGCAGTACGGAAAAAAGATCTTATCCTTCCTCAGTCTGGGACTGCAGTCTTCCAACACCGCATGCCTCTTGGGCCGCTACACCCACTCTCTGTGGGAGATGGTTGCGGAAGTGCTGCCAGAGTGTCCGTTGGAGGTACGGGCCAAACTCGGCCAAGCCCTTGTGGAAGGTTGGGATGCAGCCAAATATTCTATCCGGTGTGGGCTGGATACCACCGACTCACTAGGTAGAGCAATGGCAAGGACGGTGGCGGTTAGACGCCACGCCTGGTTGAGGTCCACCAACTTTTCGGCAGATGTCCAAAACACTCTGATGGACATGCCGTTTGATGGCCGTCGCCTTTTTGGCGACAAGGCAGACCATGCGCTTGAGCGCTTTAAGGACTCCAGGGCTACGGCCAAGTCCTTGGGCGTCTCGGCCCCGCGCCAGCAAACGGGTGCCTTTCACTCCTTTCGTTGCCAAGGAAGGGGCACCCCCACACATGCTGCCAGCCACACGCCGCAGACTAACATCCAGCGCGGTGGCGGCCGTGGAAATCGCCGTGGAGGCGGTCGGGGACAACGGCGAGGCCAGTCCACACCTTCCCCCGCAGCATCCGCCTCTAAACCCTCCTAGTCCGTGCTTCTCGGCCCATGTGACGCCAGTGGGGGGCAGGGTTCGCCATCACAACTCTCACTGGTGCACTGTCACTTCGGACAGGTGGGTGCTGCAGATCGTCCGGAGGGGCTACTCCCTCCCCTTCGAGACGACCCCTCAAGCCATGCCACCGCAACACCACCGCGTATCGGGGGATCACTTGCGGCTTCTGCAGGAGGAAGTTTCGGCCCTCTTGGCCAAGGGGGCCCATCGAGCGCGTTCCTGGCCCAGAAGTAGGATGTGGTTGCTACTCCCACTACTTTCTGGTACCCAAGAAGGGCAAAGGTGGCCTACGCCCTATCTTGGACCTACGGAACGTCAACGGCTTCCTCCGGAAGGAGAAGTTCAAGATGCTGACTCTGGCTCAGGTCTTAGCTGCCCTGGACCCAGGAGACTGGATGGTAGCGTTGGACTTGCAGGACGCTTATTTCCACATCCCGTCCTGCCGGCCAACCGGCGCTACCTGCGGTTCACGGTAGGCCACAAGAACTTTCAGTTTACCGTGCTCCCCTTTGGCCTTACCAGCGCCCCGCGGGTGTTCAAGAAAGGTGATGGCGGTGGTCGCAGCTCATCTGCGCAGGTTAGGGGTTTCAGTCTTCCCCTACCTCGACAACTGGTTGTTGAAGGCGGGCTCGCCCCTGACAGTCGTCCACCACCTCCAGACGACGGCAGACCTCTTGCACCAGCTGGGGTTCTCCATCAATGTGCTGAAGTCACACCCGTGTCCCTCTCAGAAGCTCCTTTTCATTGGAGCTGTTCTCGACTCGGCGCAGTTTCGGGTTTACCCACCCAAACAGCGGGTTCGGGATATACAGGCTCTGATTCCAATCTTCCAGCCTTTATCCCGAGTTTCGGTCAGGTTGACGCTGCGGCTTCTGGGGCTGATGGCTTCCTGTATCCTTCTGGTGCATCACGCCCGTTGGTGGATGCGGGCTCTGCAGTGGGACCTGAAGTTTCAGTGGGTCCAGCATCAGGGCAACCTGTCCGACCATGTCCTGATCTCGGAGGGCACTGAGAGACAGCTGCAGTGGTGGCTCACGGACCACGATTGGGTCAGCGGCAGATCCCTCTCCCTTCCCCAACCGGAGCACGTAGTATTGACAGACGCGCCCCTCCATCGCTGGGGAGGCCACATGGGAGAGGCGGAGATCAGAGGCCTCTGTTCTCCGGCGGAGTCCCGGCTCCATATCAACATTTTGGAGCTGCGGGCGATTCGTCTAGCACTGAAGGCCTTCCTCCCCTCTGTCCGAGGGAGTGTAGTGCAAGTGTTCACAGACAACACCACTGCCATGTGGTACTGCAACAAACAGGGCGGGGTGGGGTCGTGGACCCTCTGCCAGGAGGCTCTGCGCCTCTGGCAATGGCTGGAACATCAGGTCGTGACTCTGGTGGTTCAACACCTGGCAGGTTCTCTGAACGCCAGGGCGGACGAACTCAGCCGCCTGGTGCATGATGGATCACGAATGGCGTCTGAACTCGGAAGTGGCGCAGGGTCTCTTTCTGCAGTGGGGAGAGCCTTGGTTAGATCTATTCGCCACCGAAGAGAGCGCGCAATGTCATCAGTTCTGCGCGTTGGAATTTCCAAGGCAGCACTCGCTCGGAGACGCTTTTCGTCGAGAGTGGAGTTGCGGTCTGTTGTACGCGTTTCCGCCCATACCACTTCTGCCCAGAGTGCTGAAGATCAGGCGCGGACGGGCACAAGTCATCCTTGTGGCTCCGGACTGGGCACGAAGGTACTGGTATCCCGAGCTACTCAGTATGTCAGTCGATCTCCCGGTTCGTCTGCCTCTTCAGGAGGACCTTCTGTCGCAGCAGCAGGGGACGGTCCTCCACCCGAACCTGTCCAGTCTCCACCTGAATGCTTGGAGATTGAGCGGCGACAGTTGAGGCCATTTGACTTGCCTTCTGAAGTCTGTAACATCATTCTGGCAGCCAGGCATCCCTCCACAAAGTTGGTATACGCCTGCAGGTGGAACAGATTTGCGGCATGGTGCACATCAAAGGCTGTGGATCCTCTCTCTGCCCCTCTTTCTGAGGTTCTTCTCTTCCTTCTTTCTCTTGCCCAGCAGGACTCTGCTCTGGGCACTATCAAGGGCTATTTTTCGGCCCTTTCAGCCTTCCTAAGGCTACCTGATCAACCATCTTTGTTCAAGTCCCCTATTGTAAATCGATTCCTGAAAGGCATCACACACACGTTTCCACCTGTCACCTTTGTGATGCCTCAGTGGGACTTGAACTTGGTTCTTACATTTCTGATGTGCGCTCCCTTCGAGCCGCTCCACAACTGTCCTCTTCGCCTTCTTACTTTGAAGACTGCCTTCCTGGTAGCCATTACCTCTGCCAGAAGAGTGAATGAGCTCCAGGCTCTATCCTGTAAACCTCCTTTCCTTTCAGTCCATCCGGACAAGGTTGTGTTGCGGACAAGGCCCTCTTTCCTACCCAAGGTAGTCACGGCCTTCCACATTGGGCAATCCATCACCTTGCCCACCTTCTTTCCACCTCCGCATCCCTCGAGAGAGGAAGAGAGGCTCCACCGTCTGGACCCAAAACGTGCGCTCTCGTTCTATCTGGATCGCACACGCCAGTTCCGGGTGGATAACCAACTCTTGTTGGTTACGTGGGCGCTAAGAAGGGGGAAACTGCACACAAGCGGACCATCTCGCGGTGGATCATCTTGTGTATCCAGGCGTGTTACTCCTTGGCAAAGAAAGAACACCCTGTTGGGCTGAGGGCTCATTCCACTCGAGCCACAGCGACTACAACTGTCTTGGGCCAAGGTGTGCCCTTGCAGGACATTTGCCAGGCGGCTACGTGGGCCTCGCTGCACACGTTTGCAAGACACTATTGCCTGGACAGCCAAGTCCGGAGGGATGGCTTCTTTGGCCGGTCCGTCCTCCAGGACTTTCTGGTGTGATTATTGGTTCGCAGACCAACCACCGGGGTTGGTATTGCTGGTGTATCTATTCTAAGGTAAGGAATCTATCTCTAACGTGTCTCTTTCAGATGCACAAGTTACTACTTGTGTAATGATATATCTGTAAGAGACATTAGTTAGTGATAGATTCCTTACCGACCCACCCAGCCTCCCCGTTCTGCGAACCGATATCTAGGGTTAAGGTCATCCCCTTTCAGGGCCCTAGTTTCAAGGCACCAGTGTTGGTTTTTAGCATAGCTCTGCGTTTCTGGCACGGAAAAGCTGTGTCTGAGAACTGACGTCAGCACGCGGAGGCGGCGTCTAAGTACTCCGATGACGTCCTCACGGCGCCGCCGACGACGGACCCGGAGCCGCAGACGACGCCTATCGACGCACAAGGGTACTGCTACGCAAAAGTTTCCGGATCCAGTCTGACGCCTGGGGATATTCTAAGGTAAGGAATCTATCACTAACTAATGTCTCTTACAGATATATCGTTACACAAGTAGTAACTTGTGCATCAGGGAGCGTAAGATCGATGTTTGTTTTCGGTGTTTGCCTGGAACTTGCTTAAAGGTCATTTCATTGTGGATGTGCCTGTGGTAGGACTAGATCCCATCCCGTCTTTAAATGTCCTCCACACCTCTCAACCCACCTTCTTCCCCAAACCCCAGTGCGCTGCCCTTCCTCCTACAACTCTCCTCCAAACCTCACCACCTTCTCTTTCTTCCCTCTTCACACCTATTTTCCCACCACACATTATCTGGGGCACACTAGACCAGCTACTGGCCACCGTCTGAATGTTGTAGCTGCAGGCCACCCCACAGCATTGATGGTGCCCACTCCCCTCCTGCCGCATGGCCTACGGCGCACTGTGGCGCCCAGGGTAAACAAGTGCTGACTGCCGATATGGCACATTCCTTGCCCGCAGTGATTCCCAGTGGTCTTCAAGGAACGCCGACTGGAAGAGTATTCACCAGGGGCAACCTCACTTATTTGGCTAGTGGAGCTGTGCTGCCATAGGAATCTGGCGGCCGGTTTCTTCCCCGCCCAGTCAAGGTGGGCCCCTAGCCCTCCGCAGTGCTGCGTCACTACCCCCAAAATATGTTCCAGTGGGAGCAGTCTCCCCCTGGGGGCAGGGGAGTTCCACTGCCGCCTTGCCTCTCTGGTCCTCGTTGGTTGGATTGAGGGCACCCAGGTACCCCTCCCACGGCGGTCCTTCCCCTGTCTTGTGTTGTCTCCATGTGCTCAATCTCTCTCTCACTCCTTCCCTCTGTGTGTTCCAATCTGCTCCCGTGCCTGTGTGACACCTCTCAGCCTCTCTTGTGTGCATTCTTCTGTGCCTCCAGCTGTGTGACCTCTGTGCCTCCCTATACACTCCTCCTGGACTCTCCTGTATCCTCCTGTGTGCACCTATACACTCCCGTCTAAATCCCTCTGTCTGCCCCAAACTGCCCCATCCCTCGTGTTGCACCTCTCAGCCTTGCTTGTGTGCGTTCCTCTCTCCCTCCGCCGTGTGACCTCTGTGCCTCCCTATGCCCTCCTGTGTCCTCCTCTACACCCTCCTGTCTCCGTCCCTCTGTGTGCATCAATCTGCCCCCTCCCTGATGCTGACCCTCTCAGCCTCTCTCGTGTGCAGTTGTCTCTGCCTCCCGCTGCCATTCACAAACAATGTTTATATACCAATTGCAAATTAAAAAAAAATTAATGCAAAGCATTGTCATTTACAATGCCAATAACTCAAACTTTAATGCTGCGAGACCTATTACATTGCAAATGCTTGTTTTGCTTTGCCGCTGTATCTTGTCACTCTGCAGTTCAGGAAAGTGATGTGGATGCGTGACGACCACCCTCCGGGCAAATCCATTTCCCCATTCTCAGCAGCCTTTGGACCCTAAGTTTTAAGCGGCACCGCAACACCCTCATTCAGGTACAATACAAATTGCAGAAAGTTCTCCTTGTCTGGGCTTTAAGTGGGCTGGGTCCTGCCAGTATCCACCACTGGCAGTACTGAAAAGCAGGTGCTGAGACGGGTCCCTATCAGGCTCTCTATTATTGCCCTCACCTTCTGAGTGAAAAGAAATCTTAACTTGACACCAGTACTACCCTTTACTACCTTTGATATATGTTTAAAGGGACTCGTTACGGTTCTTTCACAGCCTCATCATTTCAGAACTGAAGCATTTTAACAACTTTATACACAGAACCCATTGTTGTTTGTTTATCTTATCCAAGAAACAACCATTGACAAGGCCAATAGCCCTGGCTTGCTGTAAGTGTAATAATACTTGTTATATTATATATATTAGATGCTAAGACATAAAGAGGCAGCAAAATACCAGTTGGGCAGCACATAATACAAGGCAAATATTTCTAATTCATGTAATTTAAGCCGTACCCTTAATTATATCGGCAACACCCCTTTGAAGACCTCACAGTTTTTTTTATCTCACTGAAAGCCCTGCTCCTTTTGATCCTGAGCAGATTGTAACAGTCTCGCTTTTATTCCAGCTTTTAGTGTATTTCAGGGTAAGGACCCAAGCGAATGTGACATTATTTTTTTTTTATAGGAATTTAGGTTTCAAGATATAAACCCACATTCAATTTTTTTTAAATTGCCTTATAAAACGGCCTTGCAGATTGGTGTATAGGTTATTTAGGCGTCTTTTGCAATAGTAATCTAGCACAGTGAGCTAAGAACTGCCATCAAAGAGCTGCATGCAAACACACACGTTCATGCAGTCATATATTCAAGCACTTAGGGCAGGATTACCAAGGATGCAGCTGAGTCTTACTCTTATAGTATTACAGACTTAATTTCAAGAGGAAGCCAAGACTTAGCACGGCATGGCTAAATACTTACAAGGCCCCAAAGGCGAAACCTATTTGCAGTGCCAATGCTTGTTCTTATTTTTTGCCCAACAAGGTATTGCAGTGGGCACTATTAAAGGTTATTTTCAGCCAATTTGCCTTTCTATGTTTGACAAACTAACCTCCCTTGTCTAAGTCACCTATTGTGATGCGATTTATTAAAGTTTTGACACACCTGATCCCTCCCAAACCATTTGTAGTGTCATAGTAGAGCCCTAACCTGGTCTTGACATTTGTCGTGTATGTCTTTTAAGCCGATGCATAGCTGATCGCTGCGTCTCTTGACTTTAAAAACTGTCTTCCTCATTGCGATTATGCCACCTTATCACATGAGTGAACTCCAGGCCTTTTCAATGCATCCCTAAGAAGTTGGTGCTGAGGGCTCGAGCAGCATTCTTGCTAAAGGTTGTAACTCCCTTCCACATTGGCTCTCTATCACTCTGCTAACATTCTTTGCTCCTCCTGACCCTTCAAAAGAGGAGGAAAGGCTTAATTAAATTGGCTGGCCAAAAGGGCTTTTACATGGATCGTACCAAGGATTATCAAGTGAACTATCAACTTGTCGTGGGGCTCTCTGGAGAAAGTTAAGGGAAGGCTGTGCAGAAGAGGATTCTTTCAAGGTGGATGGTTCTATGCATTAAGATCTACTATGTAAATGCCAAGAAGCAGTCTCCAGAAGGTATGAAAGCCCATTCCACCAGTGCTAAGGCTGCTACTAGGGTGACCAACTGACATCGAGGTAAATTCTGGACAAGAGTGTAAAAAGAATTCAAGACAAAAGCTCAGGATAAAAGGTCAATTTTATAGACCCATCCAAGGAGAGGCCATACATCACTATTTTATCAGTGCATTTATTTAATAATTTCTACATAGCACTATTTATTCACTATGGAATTTTTATGTGATTGCTTCTAGGTATGCAACATTCAGGTGGCCCATTATGTCCTTGTTCAATAGTAAATTAATGCCCTTAAGCACGATTTCAAAGGCATCGCCCCTTTCCAGATTTAGTCAAACTTTCTGTAAGAGAAAGCAACCGCAACATGTTGATTATGTTTGCAAACATTTTAAAACTTAAGGCAAACAGTTTGGGAAACATTAAGGTAAGTGAGCATCTGCTAGTTTAGACAAGTTGAACAAAAACATCTGGCTCACCTTAGCCTCCAGTCAACGATAACCCTAAAACAAATTAATGAGACAGAGCGGAAGGTGTGAGCAACATTCTCACACCTAATGTCAGGATGTGTAGTACCCACAACTTGTCTGTAGTCTCACAGCACTAGAGTGTGCTTTCGGGAGTCTACATTTAGTTCATAACTGAGAGCTTAGAATACCAGACCAAATTAAAGAGCAGGATAAAATAGAGATCAGATGGAAGATCTACAGCTACTGATTCAAAGGGTTATTGCCAAGTACTGGACAAATAGGGAAGAGGAAAACAAGTTTGGACAATTCCTAATATTCGACAATGAGTATCAATACGTATTTTGTACCTGGGGATTTGTCTAAGCAGAGAGGAGAGAAACAAGAGATAATGTAGAGTAGTTGAATAAGCCCCATCCACCAGCCCTGGCACACTCCTTTTACGATGGTCTGCTGGTTGTACTTGTTAAGAGTGAGCAGGGGCCAGACTCCTTGGAAAGTTGTGCTGGGCAATTGCCTACTCTGTCCATGGTTCTGCAGTCAAGCCAAGGTCGAACCAAGGATGTGGCTCATTCTCGAGTGATTCAAAATATTTGGGATGTAAATTACACAAGCAAAATATAAGAATGTAATAAAGATTTTGTAAAGTAAGAAGCGTTTCTTCAACATATGGTAGTGTTTTCCCCTTTATATACAGGTAGACCCCAGATTAACCTGAGATTTGGTTACCTTTCGATAGCTAGGGATTAATTTCTACCATTACCCCACTGACTTGTAGGATGAAAATCTGGGCAGCGTGACAGTCCTTCAGAGCACAGTCTGCTTTTTCAACTTATTTTCCACTTTCAGTAATGGCCATGTTACACTAGTGTACATGGTGGTGCTACCCCATTTATTGTATTATTTGGCAGATCTTCATCTGCCCATGCCTCGTTCCTTCTTCAGAATCATCGACACGTCACGCGTCTGATTTGGGGGCTGGTATGCCACGGGAAGTTCTTTCCTCTCTAAAGCTACCCGTGACTGCGGGTGTATTATCTCATCTGGACTTAGAATGCCATTATTTCGCTGCACCGCTCCAATGGGTGTTTCACATGCCGTCTTCCCACCTACTGCATCAGATAGTTTACCTGAAAAGACTTTAAGGAAGTTATCTGATAGAAACAGTTAGTTATAGATGCCTTACCTTAGCAGACTGGATCCGGAAAATTTTTCGTCAGCAGTGCCCCTGCGCGTCGGAAGGTGGCTTTGGTCGACTTCGCGTTCGTCGTGGTTGCTAGGATGACTTTGTGGTAGCTACATAGCGGTACAAAAGGGGGGTGGTAATGGACGGAGCATCTGAACCAAACATACACTCACACCAAGTCAACAGATCTGGGGTTAATCCATCACCGGTCTTTAGCCAACTCTGCCACCCCAGTTCAGACATGGCCATATGCAAATCAGTCTGACCCTGTGCCTCATGGGAACAGTCTAGCCCGAACTTATGGCGAACAAAGTGGTCCAAAAGGGGGGTGGTGATGGACAGAGGATTAACCCAAGATCTGTTGACTGGGTGTGAGTGTTTGATTGGTTCAGATGCTCCGGTCCAGGGAAGGCATGGCTTGGCAGTTCGGGCTGGACTGTTCACATGAGTCACAGGGTCAGACTGATTTGCATATGGCCATGTCTGAACTGGGGTGGCAGAGTGGGCTAAAGAACGGTGATGGATTAAACCCAGATCTGTTGACTGGGTGTGAGTGTGTGATTGGTTCAGATGCTCCGTCCATAACCACCCCCTTTTGTACCGCTTTGTTCCCCATAAGTTGGCAAGGTATGCTCAGACGTGAGTCCCTTGCTCACTTTGCCACTGGATTCAAGCAAGCCGTGCTGAAGACGGCTGAAATGCCAGAAACCGTTTCTTGGAAGCTTGTTTCCGGTCCAGGGAAGGCATGGCTTGGCAGTTCGGGCTGGACTGTTCCCATGAAGCACAGGGTCAGACTGATTTGCATATGGCCATGTCTGAACTGGGGTGGCAGAGTGGGCTAAAGAATGGTGATGGATTAAACCCAGATCTGTTGACTGGGTGTGAGTGTTTGATTGGTTCAGATGCTCCGTCCATCACCACCCCCTTTTGTACCGCTTTGTTGGCCATAAGTTGGCAGGGTATGCTCAGACGTGAGTCCCTTGCTCACTGGATTCAAGCAAGCTGGGCTGAAGACGGCTGAAATGCCAGAAACCGGTCCTCGAAAGCTTGTTTCCGGTCCAGGGAAGGCATGGCTTGGCAGTTCGGGCTGGACTGTTCCCATGAGGCACAGGGTCAGAATTATTTGCATATGGCCATGTCTGAACTGGGGTGGCAGAGTGGGCTAAAGAACGGTGATGGATTAAACCCAGATCTGTTGACTGGGTGTGAGTGTTTGATTGGTTCAGATGCTCCGTCCATCACCAGCCCCTTTTGTACCGCTGTGGTAGCTACATAGACGCCGCCCTCGTGTGCTGTCAGTTCTTTATTCTACTGCACCAGCAAGCCCAGATCCGGAGAGAGGGGTACTGCCAGTCACTTTTTGACTGACTTTTTCCCGACTTTTGTCGAATTTGTTTTTTGAGTCCATCGACTCCTGGTGCACAAGGCCAGCAGTTCCTGTAACCGACTGATGTCGGTGACGGACTCGCGCCGCATGTGCCTCTACTGCCTGGAGTGCGACCACAACTCCAAGTCGAGCTCCAACTGCCGGACCATGGCCGAAAGTCTTTGCAACAGCGGTCTCGAAAGCTACTCGAGGCCCGGCAGTCGGCTCCGCGTCGCTCGAGGACCTGGTAGCTGAGGAAGTCGAGGGAACGGTCGCGGGGCCAGCACCATTCTAAGTCTATGCACTCAGGGTCCGGTAAGTCGAAGTCAAAGAAGCATCGTCGCTCTTCGACTTCTCCCCGTCCATCAGCCGATGCAGGTGGTGCCCCTCCCACGGCTCCGAGCGCGTAGGGTGTGCTCTGGGTTTCCCCCCCTTCTTTTTTTTAAAATTTTTTTTTATTTAAAAGTTTTTATTGAAAAAAATATAAGTGGAATATACATTTGGCAGCTTTTGTATACAGTACAATGTGATACACTCTTCTCTTTAATCTTTCCCAAGTGAGGGAGAGAGAGAGAGAAGAAAAAGAGAGGGGGGGGGGCGTTTGTCCCGAGACTGTTTTTTTTACTAGGCTCTTTTCAGCTGTGCATCAAGTGGCTCCCACATGCCTTCTTTTGAGTTGTGCTCCTTTGAGAATTTCCCTGCGATGTTATCTGCCCCTCTTAGGAAGGTGACCCAGTTAATCCATGTTTTAAAGTTTGCTTTGGCGGTGTTTTTCCAGTTCGTCAGGATTATTTTTGGGGCCGCTGTAAGAAGCAGGTCTAGTAGGTCTCTCTCTTCTCTGCTGTTTAGGCTCGCAGTCACGTGTTCTGTTGCTAGGCTTACAAAGCTTATTGTTAGGTCTGTGTTGAACATGTCGTTCAGGAATGTGTTGATCTGCATCCAAAACCTCTTGACCTTCGCGCATTTGAAGATGAGGTGCTCCAGAGTCCCCTCCTCTTTCTGGCAGTTCCAGCAGTTGCCAGATTCTATGATACCGATCTTGTGGAGCCTGGATGGAGTCCAGTAGGCCCTGTGGAGGAGCCAGAATTTTGTCTGTGCTAATTGTGGGGTTATTTTGTTTGTTGTTGCTGAGCCCCACATTTTGCACCGTTCTTTTTTCATTTAACTGCCTGCCTAGGAGTTGTTCCCATGTATTAGTTATTTTCTTGTTAAGTGACGACGTGGAGGGGCTCAGGAACCTGTATATCTTTGCTGTTTGATGGCCTGCTGAGTTGAGCATTTGCATGTGTTTGATAATGCTGGGTTCTTCTCTGTGTAGGTTTGCTTTGGTTATGGCTGTCTTAATTTTAAGAAAGTTGTAGAGTTCTCGGTTTGGGAGTCTGTGTAGTTTCTGCAGGTTTTGAAAGGTTAATGGTGTTTGCTTAGTTTCCAGCTGGTTGGGAAGGCTGATTCCTTTCTCGATCCATGTGTCATTGTGCATTGTTGCCCCTTGATAGGTTATCTTTGTGTTGAACCAGATCGATTCCCAGGCTGTGCCTTTCAGTTTCTGTGCCATGCGTCTATCTATTTTCATCAGGGCTTCTCTGGTGTGTTTCAGTATTGGGTTGGTTCTTTGGGGGTGTCTGTTTGCTGTTAGAAGAGCTATTGGGTTTAGGCCTCCTAGAGTGTCCTTTTCCACCTCTAACCAGACTGGTTTGTAGGTTTGGGTGTCATCTAGCCAGGAGATTCCTTGCCTTGCCAGGCAGGCCGTTTGGTAGGTTTTGAAATTAGCTAGGTTAGGACCTCCAAGGTCTTTAGTTAGTCTCAGTTTCTGTAGGTTGATTCTGGGCTTTTTGTTTTTCCATATGAAGATGTTGATGAGTTTGTCTAGTTTCCTGTGGAAGGCGTCTGTCATCGGGAGTGGCAGCATGCTTAGCGTGTAGTTGATTGCTGGCGTTATCATCATCTTGATAGTTTCTATCCTGCCCCACCAGCTTATGTATTTTGGAGACCATAGTTCTAGTCTTTCCTTTATTTTTTTCAGGGTTGAGTCTTCGTTGTGTTGTAGCGTGGATGTTAGGTCTTTCCCAAACAGCAGACCTAGGTACTTGAGTGGTTTAGTCTGCCATGTCAGTCCAGAGTCCCCGAGAACCTCTCTTGTGGTGTGGATGTTCATTGGCTTACACTCCGATTTGTCTCTGTTGAGCTTGTATCCTGAGGCTTCCGCATATTCTCCTATTGTGTCCATGAGTGCAGCTATTGACGTTGATGGGTTCGTGGTTGTAATGAGGATGTCATCAGCGTACGCTGCGAGTTTGACCGTCTTCTCTTTGACTTTGACGCCCGTTATTTCAGTGTTGTCTCTGATTCTGGCTAGTAGGGGTTCTAGTGCCAGCAGGAAAAGGCCTGGTGAGAGGGGGCATCCTTGCCTGGTGCCTCTGCCTAGTGTGAGCGTTTCCGATGTGCTGCCGTTTACCACCACTTTAGCTTTCGGTCTGTTATACAAGGCCATCACCATGGATATGTATTTTGCCCCCAGGCCAAATCTGCTCATACAGTTACTTAGGAACGGCCACGAAACTCTATCGAAAGCCTTCTCAGCGTCTAGCGCTATCATGACTGCCTGTTCGCTACTCGTGTGGTTGATTAGATGGCACAATAGCCGTGTGTTGTCTTGCGATAGCCTATTCTTGATGTACCCCACCTGCGAGCTGTGGATGATGTTCGGCAGGACCTTGTTCAGTCTGTTGGCCAGTATCTTCGCAAAGATCTTACAGTCAACATTTATTAGCGAGATTGGTCTGTAGTTCTGCGGGTGTTGTGGGTCTTTCCCCTCCTTGGGGATTATTGTGATGTTTGCTTCGCTCATGGACTCTGTCATCTTGCCGCTCTGTATGCAGTCAGTGTATGTCTCTGCCAGTAGCGTTTTTACTTGCTGGCCGAAGGTTTTATAGAGCAATGTAGTGTATCCATCCGGGCCGGGTGCTTTGTTCTGTTTTAGCTGGCTGATTGCTGCTTCAATTTCTGCTTCTGTTATGTCAGCTTCCAGTGAGTTTCTTTCGTCTCCGTTTAGTTCTGGCAGATTTGTGCTTTTGAGTAGAGTGGCACCGCCGTCTCCACTTAGGCTCTTGTCTTTGGTGTACAGTTCCTGGTAGAACTGTCTGAAGACTTTTAGTATTCCTTTGTTTGTCGTTTGAGACTTGTTGGTTCTGTCCGTTATTGCTGCGATTGTGTGTTACCTTTGTTTTGCTTTTAAGTAAGATGCCAGTTGTTTCCCCGCTTTGTTGGCGGCACATAAGTTTACAGATTTGAATTTTGTCAGCCATGAGCCTGCTCTCTCACTTAGGATTTTATTCAGCTCGTATTTCTTCTTTGTGAGCGTGGTGAGTGTGTTCTTGTCTGTTATGTTGGCGCAGTGTCCTCTCTCCAGTGTTTTTATCTCCTCCTCTATTTCGGCAATTTTTTTATTACTCCCTCTTTTCATCCTCGCTTTGATGTTGATCAGTTTCCCCCTTAAGGTTGCTTTGAGAGCATCCCAGATGGTGCTCTTCCCTACTTCGCCATTATCGTTGTGTTTGAGGTAGTCCTTTAGGGCGTCTTCGACTTCCTTCACGTTTCCTTTGTTCTGCAGGATGTCGTCGTTCAGTCTCCATCTTCTCGTTAGAGTTTCATTGTGTCTACCGCTCAGTGTGAGTGAGACATGAGCGTGGTCCGAGATGGTTATTGGTGCGATTTCCGTTTCCATTATTAGGTGTGTGTGAGTGTTAGACATCAGTATGTAGTCTATCCTACTGTAGGAGTTGTGTGGGTGCGAGTAGAAAGTGTACTCGCGTGCGCTTGGGTGTTGTAGTCTCCACGGGTCTGCGAGGTGTTGTTTGGTGCACAGGTCTTTCAGGGTGGTGTTGTTGTTGTGAGAGTCGTGGCTTGGTCTGTTTGGGTGCCGATCTGTAGCCTGGTCCATAGTCTTGTTCATATCGCCTGCTACTAGCACGAGGTCATTCTGTGGTATGTTGGATAGCTTGGTGTCAACCTCCTGCCATAACTTTTTGTGTTCAGAGTTTGGTCCGTAGATGTTGGCTATGTGTATTCGGTCGTTTTCTTTCTGCAAGCTTGTTACTAGTATACGTCCGTCTTCGTCCGCGTTTGTCGTTTGTATGGTTAGGTTTGCCCTCCTGCTCAGTATGGTTATTACCCCTCGTTTCTTGCCTTTCGCCGGCGAGCAGAGTACGTCCCCTATCCACTTTGCTTTAAGCAACTTAGCTTCTTCTTCTGTAAGTTTAGTTTCTTGCAGCGTGTAGATGTCGCCTTTTAGTTTGGCAAGGTGGTCGAGTATTTTCCTGCGTTTGATTGGGTGGTTTAGGCCTTTAACGTTCATGGACACCACCTTTAGGTTTGTGGTTAAGGTAGCTCTTGATGTGTTGCTCATGGTGGTCTTGTACTATTGCTGTGATCTTTGTTTCTCTTTTGTCTTAGTGCTGACCTGTAAGTCCATTTTCCGTGGCACTCCTTATGAGCCCCCCCCCCCCGGGTATTGGAATGTGCGCTGTGGGATGATAGGTGGGGAAAAGATATAGAAAGAAAGATATAGTCTTGTTACACAAATGCGTACTGTATCATTTGCCCTCCTGTCCACCTGCCCCTTCCATCCTCCCTGTCCACCCCCCTACCCCCCTCCCTCCCACCCCCGCCTGTAGAAATATGCGTGTGCGACAGCAAGGGTCCTCCCACTTCCCCCCCCCCCCCAAGTCTCTGTCTTTAAGCCTTTAAGTCCTTGCACAGTCTGTATTGGTGATTCGTGTATAAGGGGGGAAGCAAGCAGCAATTCAAAGAGAGAAGAAGAATGGAAAAAAAGGATACGGCTGGTCGTTGTAGATTCTTCCTTCTTCTTTCTCTCTGCGGTTGTAGGTGGCCCCCCTGGAGGTAGACGCGGTTGAGGTTATGTGCGTTTGTCTGAGGTAGTTATGTTTGTTTAAGTTCCAGTTGTGTTGCATTTGCTCTTCCGCAGGTTAGAAGGTGCCTTGGTGTTTTTTGTTCCTCTTTCCATTCTTCATTCTTCCTCCCCGTCGGCTCCGTCTGAGGATGCTCTTCGCTTTGCTCCTGGGCTTTGTAGCTCCATTTCCTCTGGTGCAGGGCCTTGTAGGTATCTATGTAGGTCGTTGGGGTCGTCGAAAATTCTACTTCCGTGCCTGTCCATTATTCTCATTTTGGAAGGGCCTGCAAAGGTGAAGGTAATGTTTTTTTTGCGCAGTTGTTCTCGCAGGGCTAGGAAACCTTTCTTCACTTCTACTGTGATCCTAGAGAAGTCTTGGGTGATTGTTACCCTCTTCCCGTTGATAAACATTGGATGTCCTTTCCTGGCCACCGCGAAAATTGCATCTGTGTGGTTGTCTCGTAGCGGCTTGCATATTATTGGTCTGGGCGTGTTGCAGTTCGCTTGTTTCTTCGCTGGAATGCGGTAGGCCTTGACGATTTCGAGTGGCCTATCAAAGCTGAGGCCGGTCAACTTGGGGATTATGGTCTCTAGCATTAGGGCGCATGCCCCCGGTGTTTCTTCTTCCTCTTCGGGCACACCCAGAAGCCTGACGTTCCCTTTGCGGCTTCTGTCCTCTTGCTCCGCCATAGTTCTCTGTAATGTTGTGGTCCTCTTTATCACCAAACCCAGGTCCTTGTGTGTCACGCTAGAGCGGTCTTCCAACTGGCTTATTCGTTTCTCCGCCTCATCGATCCTGCCGTTGGCCTTGCTTTGCTCGGCTCTGATTGCTATCAGTTCCATTTGGCTATTGTCTACTGTCTTTTTTGTGGCCTTTGTTAGATCGTTTCCTTCCGTTATTTTCCTCAGTAGTGTGTCTAGCGTTATCGTTTCGTTGCCCTGGCCGTCTTGTTTCTTTGCTGGCGAGTCAGGGACGTCGTTCTTGCTTTTTTTGGGATCATTTGTGATTTTTTTGTCGTCTTTCCCCGTCATGGCGTCAAAACCTCTTCTGACCTACCTGGTTTGTTTGAGGCCTTCCTTCTTTTTGTTGGTGTTTGGCAAAGTCGGCTTTTGGCCCCTTCACCTCTTTGGCGCTGTGGTTGTTTGGTGAGGGCAGGGTGTTATCCCTGAACCTGCACGGCCACTGGACGGCGCGGGTTCTTGTCTTAGACTCCGCCAGCCTCTTGAGGTCTCTTGCCTCTACTCGCCTTTGGTGCTTCGCGGCGTAGCCCCCCTTCCGCGATAGCTCCCCTGCTTGTATGCTCTCCCCTTCTGGCGTCCTGCCTTCTCTGCTTGCCATTCGCGGTGTGGTCCTAGCTGGCTGCCTCTTCCTTGTTGCGGGGCGTTCGCAGTGGTTACTGTCCTCTGATCGGAAGCTCCCCCGCTTTAGGTGGGTTTGATCTGGCGTGTTCGCTTCGTTGTTGGGCTTTTGTTTGGGAGGGATACGCCTTTCTTCCTGCCGCCTCTGCTGTTGTCTGTTAGGGCTTTCGCAAGATGGCTGCCCTTCGCTTTGTCACCTTATTCACCTTATTGAGATGGCCGCCGGGTTGCACGGCCTGCCGTTTAGCGTGTGGTCTTCCTGTTCGTTGGTTTTGAGGTTGGCGGTTTCCTGAAGTCTCCGCTACTTTGCCTCGAGCGGGTCTGCTGTTGCGCGCTTTGTGCTCGGGGCGGACCTACGCTTCACCCCTGGCATCCACCTTGTTGCCCCGAAGTCTACTGTGGCGAGAGAGCCTTTTGTACCCTTTCGCTTCGCTGTGGTGGTGGCAGGTTGGTTATCTCCTATGCCAGCGTCTGGTTCTGGGGCGTTTGCGCTTTGCTTCCTGCCGCCTCTGCTGCTGTCGGCTTGAGCTCTCGTAGGGTGGCTGCTCTTTGCTACTTTACCCTATTCAATATGGCCGCCGTTTAGCAGGGTTATACGGCCCGATTGTCGTTCTGAGTCCAGTCCTCTGCTTCGCTAGCCTTAGGGGTATCTTTGGCGATATCCTTGGGGATAGAGGGTTTTTAGGCCTTTGCTACTCTGCATCGAGCGGGTTTTTTGCTGCGCGCGCTCTGATCGTGACGCTCCCGCCGCTAGCTTGCTATTGTTTTTCCAAGATGGCCGCCCCTGGCTTCTACACCTTTTCCAAGATGGTCGCCTTTTGTTTTGTTCGTTCAGATTTCCCTCCTATGCAAAAGCGACTGATGTTTTGCCGGAGGGGATTTCGCTTGCTTTGGGCGTTCGCGCTATTCCGCCTATGGGAGCTCTTACTTGGGTGGCGGTGATGGTCTTGCGTTTGGATTTCGCTCTCCCTAGGGTCACTCCGCCATCTTGCGCTTCCGCCTTCCTTCTCGACCCCGTTCGTTTCTTTCCTCTCACAGCCTCGTCTGCGGATTTTCCCGGGCGTCGAGACTTGTGCTGGGTGCCCCTTGGGTTCCTACACCCCTCTGTGTCACCGTTGTCTCGTTTCTTTGCGTTTTTCCTTTCCAGCGCGCCGTTAGTTTGACTTGGGGGTCGGGAGCTCCGGACTTAGGTCTGCTTCCTGGGACCGGGAGCAACCCCTACCGAGCTTCATCAGTTTTACAAAGCGACGCACATCATCTTTGGCCAGCCCGACTTCGCTGGCGTGCCTTCGGACCCCGCAGCGGTTGGGGGCCCTGTGCCATGAGCGGCTTCGGCCTCAGCACCGCAGGGTCCCCTTGGATCCAGGCCTAGATCCGGATCGGCGGCGATCGACCTTGTTACGCCTATACGGCACCACGTCCACAACCGGTGTCAGCTGTGTTCCCAGCCGACGTCGACCACAGCCTCCACCTCGAGGTGGACACTGAGTCGGACCGACACCGAATTCGACGCCGACTGGTACTTTTGTGCCCCTGTTTTACCCCGGCTCTTTGAGACAAGATTGACAGCTAGAGGAGGGTGAGGAGGACTGGGAGGGGTCTGGGGATCCTTTAACCGGCCAGTTGGCTTATGAACAGGACTGGAGAGAGGAACTGGGGGAAGCCAGTGGTCTGGATATTTCACCAGACCTTGGTATGTTGGCTCCTCCTACCGTGGCTACGGAGGAGGGAGCGTTATATGCAGTGGTGTTTCATAGGGTGGCCTAGGCTCTCCACCTCAAGCTACCTACGGTGGCAGTCAGGACTAACCTCCTGACTGAGGCCCTTCAACCAGCAGTGAGCTCTTCGGAGCCCCTGCTGCAGTTTAATGAAGCCCTCAAGGACATCCTTTGGGCACCTGGTCCAGGCCCAACACATGGGTTCCCGTGGACAGGAAGATTGCCCGACGCCCAGAGGAGGCCCAGGCGGTGCTCTCCCCTGCAATTGCCATGTGGAGAGACGCAGCGCAGTTTACCATCCGCTGTGGGCTGGATACCGCCGATGCACTAGGCAGGACGATTTCCATGTTAGTAGCCCTTCAACACTACGCCTGGTTGCGGTCAACTTGTTTTTCTGGGGCTGTCCAATCCACCCTTATGGACATGACCTTTGATGGCCGTCACCTTTTCGGCAACAAGGCAGACAACGTGCTGGAGCGCTTTAAGGACTTTTGGGCTACGGCCAGCACCTTGGGCCTCTCTACCACTCGCCCTGCGCTGTGTGCCTTTCATGGCCTCGGAAGGGGTGCCTCGCCACGTCCCGCCTAGGGCCACAGGCCAGCGCAAGCTGTTCAGCCTCTTCACAGCCGGGGATGTGGGAAAGAGCCAGCCGGCCAGTCCACCACTGCCCCCTCTGCAGCAGCCTCCAAACCCTTCTATTCTAGTCTGACCTTTCAGGGCCATCAAACCCCAGTGGGCGGCAGGATTTGCCATCATCTTTCCCACTGGCGCACCATCTCGTCGGACAGGTTGGTTTTGCAAATAGTCCGAAGGGGCTACTCCCTCCCCTTGTAGACTACCCCTCCATCCATGCCACCTCAGTACCATTGCATGTCGGAGGATCATCTGGCCCTTCTCTAACTGGAAGTTTCGGCACTCTTGGCCAAGGGAGCCATTGAGAGCGTTCCTGATCTCGAAGTAGGTTGTGTTTGCTATTCCCACTACTTTCTGGTGCCCAAGAAGGACAAAGGCCTGCGTCCTATCTTGGATCTCAGGAACGTCAACCGCTTCCTCCGGAAGGAGAAGTTCAAAATGTTGGCTCTCGCTTAGGTCTTGTCTGCCCTCGACCCTGGAGACTGGATGGTGGCATTGGACTTGCAGGACGCTTACTTTAACATCCCCATCCTGCCAGCCCACCGACGTAACCTGAGTTTCACGGTAGGCCACAAGCACTTTCAGTTTACCGTGCTCCCCTTTGGCCTTACCAGCACCCTTCGGGTGTTCACGAAAGTAATGGCGGTGGTCGCAGCTCATCTGCGCAGATCAGTCTTCCCCTATCTCGACGACAGGCTATGTAAGGCGGGCTCACCCCAGGCTGTCTCCCACCTCCAGACTACGGCCGACCTCCTGCATTCGCTGGGGTGCTCCATCAACGTGCCATAGTCACACCTAACCCCCTCTCAGAAGCTCCTCTTCATTTTATTTATTTATAAAGCGCCAGAATCGTCCCCCGAAGGGGTATCTCTGCACTATAGACGGGCCTAGTGAGAGGGGATCTAACAACTAAGGATCAGAGCTAAACAGAAAGATCTTAAGCTGTTTCCTGAAAAGGAGATGTTCCGTGCATTGTCTTAGTTGTACCGGGAGCTTGTTCCAGGGGCAGGGGCCCAAATAAGACACAGCTTTCCCACCTTGCCGGGCCCGTTTGATTCTAGGCACTGTGAGCAGGTATTTAGACTGAGAGCGGATGGACCTCTGAGGGATGTAGGGGATACATGTATCTGCCAGGTAACTAGGGCCGAAGTTAGACAAGGCCTTGTGAATGATACAGTGCACCTTGAACAGTACGCGCTTCCGTATCGGGAGCCAATGGAGCTGGCAAAGCAGGGGCCGAGAGGCCGTCCTTGGTGGTGCGTTCAGAATCAGATGAGCTGCTGTGTTCTGAACAACCTGTAGTCTGTCAAGGGCGGCCTCATTGGCGGATAGCAGAAGGCTATTGCAGTAATCCAGGCTTGATATTAGTGCCTGGGTTAGCATCTTCCTAGATGAGTCAGGAAGCAGGGGAAGGATAAGGCGCAGTAGGCCCAACACGTGAAAGCATGAGCCAGCTATCTGAGTAGCATGCTCTTTCATGGTTAGGGTCTGTTCAAAGCGAACACCTACGTTTTTCACACACGTTTTTGGTGTAGGGGGGGTACCTAAGTCTGAGGGGCACTAGCCGGGGGTCCACAGTAATTGAGCTTCCCCAAAAAGCATTATTTCCGTCTTCCCCATATTGCACTGAAGGAAGTTATTCCTCATCCACTGGGAGATGTTTCTCATTCCCAGGGAGAAGGCGGCCTGCACTGATGGAGTAAACTTTGCAAATGGAAAAAGCAGTTGGGTATTGTCCGCGTAAGAAACAGGGATAAACCCACTGTTCCTCAACAGATTGGCCAAGGGAGCCACATAGATGTTAAACAAAGTGGGGCTCATGCAGGAGCCCTGTAGAACTCCCTCGGACAGTTCTGTTGCGGCTGAACGATATGGACCAAGGTTGACCGCCTGGAAGCAATAGGAAAGAAAACCCGTCAACCACTGGAGGGCCAAATCTCTGAGTCCAACCTCCTCCAATCTCCTGAACAGGATCCTATGGGAAACCGTGCCGAACGCGGGGAACAGATCCAACAGCACCAGAATTGTGGAGTGGCCTCTATCTAGGGTCATCCTGATGTTATCAGTTACCTCTAGTAGGGCTGATTCTGTGCTGTGTTTTGGGCAAAAGCCTGATTTAGATGAATCAAGGCTGCCCGTCCGTTCAACATGGGAGAGATGGGTATTTATGTTTCTCCAAAAGCTTGCCCAGGAAAGGGAGAAGAGAAATAGGACGGAGATTGGAGAACTCTGTTAACGGGGCCTTGGAATTCTTGCGGTTAGGCATAACCTGTGCTGCCTTCCATGGACACAACGCAGTTTCGGGTTTATCCTCCCGAACTGCGAGTCTGGTATTTTCGGGCTATGAGTCCGGTCTTTCAGCCTCTATCCCGGGTTTCAGTCAGGATGACACTTAGGCTGCTGGGTCTGATGGCTATCCTGCTGGTGGACCATGCCAGATGGCTTATGCGGGCCCTGCAGTGGGACCTGAAGTTCCAGTGGGCACAACATCAGGGGAATCTGTCCGATTGCATCCAAATCTTGGAGAGCATTGCACACCAATTGCAGTGGTGACTCACGAACCAGGATTGGGTCGGCGGCAGATCCCTCTTCACAGTTCAGAGTGGTGACCGATGCATCACTTCTGGGATGGGGGAGGCGGAGATCAGAGGCCTCTGATCTCCGGCAGAGTCCAGGCTCCACATCAACCTTCTGGAGCTTTGGGCGATTCATCTTGCACGCAAAGCATTCCTTCCCTCTGTCTGGGTAAGAGTGGTGCAGGTGTTCACGGAAAACACCACCGCCATGTGGCACTGCAACAAACAAGGCAGGGTGGGTTTGTGGACCCTTTGTCAGGAGGCCCTCCGTCTCTGGACATGGCTGGAACATCAGGGCATATCCCTGGTGGTTCAACAGCTGGCAGGTTCCCTGAACGCCAGGGCGGACAAACTCAGGCACAGGTGATGATGGATCACGAATGGTGTCTTCACTCAGAGTTGGTGCAAGGTCTCTTTCAGCAGTGGGGAGAGCCTTAGTTAGATCTATCCGCCACGAAGAGAATTCACAATATCAGCAGCTCTGCGCGTTGGAATTTCCAAGGCGGCACTCGCTATGCGACGCTTTTTGTCATGAGTAGAGTTGCAGTCTTCTATACGCCTTTCTGCCTATACCACTCCAGCCCAGATTGCTGAAGGCGATCAAGCGCGACCTCGCCCAAGTCATTCTTGTGGCTCCTGATTGGGCACAAAGAGTCTGGTATCCTAAGGCTGCTCAACATGGCCATCGATCCTCCGATCAGACTGCCTCTTTGGGAGGATCTTCTGTTGCAGCAGCAGGGGATGGTCCTCCACCCGAACCTGTCCAGAATCCACCTCCTTGCATGGAGACTGAGCGGCGGCAGTTGACGTTGTTTGAACTGCCTCCCGAAGTCTGTGATGTTATCTTGGCAGCCAGGCGTCCCTCCACTAAGACGGTATACGCCTGCAGATGGAACAAATTTGTGGCATGGTGCACAGCAAAGGCTGTGGATCCCCTTTCCGCCCCTCTTTCTGAGGTTCTCTTGTTCTCTCTTTCTTTGGCCCATCAGGGCTCTGCTCTGGGCACTCTAAAGGGCTACCTCTCAGCCACTTCAGCCTTCCTTAGGCTTCCTGATGAACCTTCTTTTTTCAGGTCCCCTGTTGTAAATCGATTCCTCAAGGACATTACTCATCTTTTTCCTCCTGTTCCCTTCGTAATGCCTCAGTGGGACTTGAACTTGGTTCCTACTTACCTCATGTGCGCTCCCTTTGAGCCGCTACATAACTGTCCTCTCAGACTTCTCACTTTGAAAATTGCCTTTCTGGTGGCCATCACCTCTGAACGCAGAGGTGAGTAAGTTACAAGCTATTTCTTCCAAGCCTCCCTTTCTGGCTGTCCACCCGGACAAGGCCGTCCTTAGAACTGGACCTTCCTTTCTTCCCAAGGTGGTTACTTCTTTCCACATTCGCCAAACCATCACTTTGCCCACCTTCTTTCCGCCTCCGCATCCTTCAAAAGAGGAAGAGAGGATCGCACCAAACCATTCCGGGTGGACGACCCGCTCTTTGTTGGTTACGTGGGCACT
Source organism: Lissotriton vulgaris (assembly GCF_964263255.1). Lineage (NCBI taxonomy): Eukaryota > Metazoa > Chordata > Amphibia > Caudata > Salamandridae > Lissotriton > Lissotriton vulgaris. Next base: position 324,908,459 of record NC_141695.1, on the reverse strand, counting down.
AAGAAAGGTCAGGCCTTGCACAAACGGACTATCTCTAGGTGGATCGTTCTGTGCATTAAAGCTTCCTATTCCTTGGCAAAGAAGGAGCCTCCACCAGGGCTACGGCAGCTAGTACTGTTTTGGGACGAGGAGTCCCCCTCAATGACATCTGTCAGGCAGCTATGTGGGCATCGCTGCACACGTTCACCAAACACTACTGCCTGGACAGCCTCGTCCGGAGAGACTGCTTCTTTGGCCATTCTCTTTTCCAGGATTTTCTGGTGTGAACTTAGTTCACAGATCCACCTCTGGGGTTGGTATTGCTTTGGTATCTATTCTAAGGTAAGGAATCTATAACTAACTATTTCTTTTAGATGAACAAGTTACTTACCTTCGGTAACAATATACCTGTAATAAACATAGGTTAGTTATAAATTCCTTACCACCCCACCCATCCTCCCTGTTCTGGGAACTGACTTCTAGGGTTAAGGACTTCCTTTCAGGGCCCTAGTTGTGTGCACCAGTGGTCAGTGTCTTGCATAGCTCTGTGCTTCTGGCGTAGAAAGTCATGTACAGAACTGACGTCAGCGTGCGAGGGCAGTGTCTATGTACCTACTGCAACGTCATCCCGGCGACCACAACGCCGTCGAGGAACGCGTAGTCGATCAACACCACCTTCCGACGCGCAGGGATACTGCTATCTAAAAACTTTCCGGATCCAGTCTGATGCCTGGGGGTAATTCTAAGGTAAGGAATCTATAACCAATCTGTTTCGTACAGCTATATCGTTACCGAAGGTAAGTAACTTGTTCTCCTGCACTACATACCATTCTACCCAGTGCCACCCAGTTATTCCACCCAGCTCTCTCTTACCTCACTAGAACCCATCAATTCACTAACCCTATGCTCCTGCAATAGCTTTGCTAGGCATCCCCATTCGCTTAGGCAAGCTTCGCTCAAGGTAACTCTGTCAGAGACATGTTGCAGGCCTCTCAAAATGGGTTATTTGTTTGTTGACAGGGAGCTACTAGATTTCCAAACCTTTATCACAGACTAGTCTTCACCCAGGTCAATTCCTTTCTTACGAACACCTCAAATAATCATTAAATGCCCAATTTTGTGCCCATCACCAAGCACCAACCCCACATGAAGTGTGCCAGATGCTTACACCACTGGAACTGGCAGCACACTGATCAGATGGGTGTACAGAGCTTTCTTGCAACATGGGGACCACTACAGAGCCTCCCTGTATTAACTGCGAGACTGGCATGGCCAAACCTCAGCACGATGCAGACGGCTAAAATATTGAAATATCCCTGCATAGTATCCCACGGCTCCCGTTTTAAGTATAGTCAATTTAATATTCAATTTATTAATCTGAACTGATCTTACCTTACACCAGTCAGAATTACCAAATTATACCCGTGAACTGCAGCTGCATTTTCTCTCTCTATGCAATTAGGTGCTGATTTGCTTCAAATGCTTTGGTCATTGCCCCCCCCCCCCCATTCCTTTCATACTAGCAGAGAGTTTTTTAGGTGCTGTTGACCATGATGGGCTGTGTACTGATGGATTTCTCGGGAGAGGCCCTATTGGGCGTATTCCCTGCCGTAAGTTCTCGAAACCCTTCTCCAAGTTCCTCAACCTAGCTCTTCTAGCAAAATGCAATATTGCACTGCTCTGAAAGGATTCACTTCCTCCAGTTCTCGTAATTTGTACCAAAGTCTTAGCCTGTACTGGCTCAAACTGGAGTATGCAAGGAGGGCACCATCCGGCCCATTCAGAGCAGTCTGGTGGCGCTACCAAGTACCTCCAGCCCAAAACACTAAGTCCTGTCTGGAAGGTGGCCACCCCTCCCTGTGATAGGAAATCTATTCTACCTTCCCCTGCTCGAGCTTGGCTCAGGAGCTGGAGGGCTGAATCATGTCTGTTGTGAGCAGCAGCACTAGACTAGCTTACTTGCAGACCCTGCAGGGCTATTACCAGGAGTACGGGGTGCCCTAAGGGGTCCCCCAGTACATGGGAACATACTTCCAACACTGGAATCAGTATCAGGGTATGATTCCAACATGTTTGATACCAAACATGACCGGGTTCAATGCAGCAATTATATAGTTAGACACCTCGTAAAGATCCACTGTATATCTTAAAATGGCTGACCACATTTACAAAGCCTGGAGAATTGACTTTAAGGTTTGTAAGGGCACCCTCACAATCGTAACCAAGCACCCTGCCCTCGGTACTGAAGAGCCTGCTATAGAGGTGACTTACAGGTTTAAAGTGCAGTGACTTTTGATGTAAGGAAATTTGTATCTATTGTGAGGGATGCAAGCACCAACTCACAGAGGCTGCAATGGCAGGCCTGTCGTTTAAGTGGACTCCCATGGGGGACACAATGCATGCTGCAGCCCATGGGAAACCTCTGAGGTACCTATGCCTTTGCACCTTAGTACCATATACTAGGGACTGATAGGGTACACCAGTAGCCAATTGTGGAGGTACCAAAGTACTTACCAGAGCCAATTTAGGAGAGAGAGGCAGCACAGTTGCTGGGGTACTGATTAGCAGGATCCTAGCAGGCTAGGTCACTAACACCCGACATAAAAGTGAGGGTAACCATGAAAGCAGCTCCTTCTTTCCTACACTTACCTGTAATGCTTTAGTGTTTGTTTTATAGAATCATATGTAAACCTCCCACCCTTGCGAGTGAGGAGTATCCTGTTGAGCATTATTCTATTTCACATGTGTGTTACATGAACATCACCCAGTTTCGAGAAGTGCAGCTAAAAGTAAGGGCACCCGACTGTATAAGAGTTCTTTCATATGGTTTAACCTAAAGATGGAACTTGGTATGTATTTGTTTTTTGCTGGAAGAGTATACATTTGATGTGGGGGATATCCATACCGCACTTGCATCCTCAAATGACACCAATGCTGCAAAGCACATTTACAAGTTAGTAACGTATTCTTGCAGGAAATTATGTCATGGTACACTGAATTTATTTTACCTCAATGTATTTGTTGAGTGATTACACTGGCGCCTAAGAATGTAAACGTGATTCGTCTACAACTGTTTGAGTCACAGCAGACTTCATCAGGGCACAAGCATCTACAATACAAGCATATCAGAAAATTAGGAGTCATCTCCTATCAAGACACAGTTCCCGTCACCCAAGTCTTGTGATTAAGTTATCTCTTGAGGTAGTGATATAGTAAACAGTGCTCCTTAGTTTATTAGAGATCAATTGATCTCTAATAAACTACTAACTAACTGATACGCTTGTATTGTAGATGCTTGTGCCCTGATGAAGTCTGCTTTGACTGAAACACATTTTGGCATATGGGCAGCAACAAAGATATCAAAGTAAAGAACATCTGAAACTGCAACCTCAGTCTACTCACTGTGGGCCCTGAGAAAATTGCTTAACTCTGCAATCACGGATTCCCAAAATCTTGACAGTCTGGAACAGGACCATGTCATATGAAAAACATTTATTGGGGTGTGTGAGTATCGGAAGCACGCAGGACTGTCGAGAAGCCCAGTTTAATGGAGTCTACTTAGCAAATGGAATGCAGTTTGAAGATAGTATGTTGTACTAACTGAAGCCGAGATAATATGGTGCGAGTCTATGGGGACATCAGTGCATCCTGCCAATCTACGCCCTCTATGGGTCCAAGCCACCCTCTCCAGCTGGCTCTAAGAGCCGACCGTGTGTCTGGGGCATTCACGATTAGTGTGCCGTAGATCTAGGATACCCTCCCTTTACCCAAAGCAGCTTTTTAACACTAAATAGGTCCCAAGTTAAGATTCAGCACACTGGTGTAAACAATTGTTCATAATCGGTGTGTCTGAGAAGGCGAAAGGGAAAAGATAAGAAACTGGTATTGATGGAGCAAGGATTCGCACATTAAGCGACTTGCTTGTATTCATGAACCTCGAATAACCCTAATTAACTAATCAACCTGTTTGTCTTACTAATTTTGCACCTTTTTACACTACACAGTGTGTCCCAGTGAAGCTTGCCTATGTGTTTACTAAAATCTAATTTGCTTGCCTCCTAAAATGGCTGCTGCTACGCGGGAATTTAGTCTGCGCATGCGTCGGTCATACCCATGTGATGTGACTTACTCGCAGTTCTGGTGGCAAAGTGTTTGCTCATGCGCAATACAGCTGACATGGCTGCTCTGTGTTATCACATGCTCTAAGCTTGCATTGCCGCTTTTGCAAAGCTGTTTTTTCTGCACTTACCCTAATGCAATAGTTATTATAAAGTAAGGGATATAGTATAGCCATTTCATGGTATACAGTGTAATCTTTTAGTCTGTGTTTCTAAATTGTTTTCTCTTGCTTTTCATGTATCGTATTCTTTGGGCATGGGAGGTGCTTACTACCCCATCTTGGAAGCCCGTATGGTACCAGTCAAGTGAGGGGGGAAAAGAAAGCCATGCAGCAGTGGAAGCCAGCCAGCTGGCAGCCTCACCCAAGATGCTCTTGGGAATCGACCTGTAACCCAGCAGGACAAAGCTGAACTGTACCTGAATTTGTTACATTTGTAATAAACTGCTGTATACTCTATTGTTCTCTGTAAAACATATGCCATGGGAAACCAGAATTTAAGGGGTGGGTACGAAAACTGAATATTAAGCCTGAGAAAGTCTAAAAATTAGGTGGTGTGATGACTTAACCTCCTCCTTTGTCCAATCAGAATTTGGGGATCCTTACACTTGCAACATTGAGGGGTGGTACACTGACCCGAAAAACAGTATAACTAGCCTAGGTTTAGCTAGAGAAATTGTCCGACTTGTCCGAATAGCTGACCTGTCACTGACCCAACGTACTCTATAGGTGACTAATACAGAGAGCTGCGGAGCACTCTGTCCAAATTTTCCACAGACCCAATCGGGGTTTTGGGGAACCTTAAGTGCTGGTGAAGCACTTTGCTGGGAGATTTAAAAACCCAATCGGGGTTATTGGAAGATTCCTTGCAGAGAGGGAGTAGCGCAGGCGTTGCAACCGAAGCTGCGGGTGTTGGTCGTACCCTTTGGTGAACTGGTCCTGATCCAAATTCTGGGGTTATCCTGTCCTGACTGTCCATGAGCTGTACCTGCTCGCCGACTGGCAACCTAAGTCCTTGAGGGTTCTTTCCTGTCTTTTCTAACTGACCCGTGGCCAGGGTTAGTCTTCACTCTATCCTAGGTAAATATAAAAATCTGTGTGGATGATTGTTTATCTAAACTTGCCTATCTAACGTCTCGAATAAAGCATAATTGCATATGCTCATTCTCTTCCCCTGTCCTTTATAAATGGATTTTCATGCATAAATTGTCTATTAGCATGTTCCAATTTTCTACCTACCTTTAGTCCAATACTAAATCGTTTTTTACATATAGTTTATGTTCCATTCTCACCCTCCCTATAGAGAATAAGCACATCTGGATAAATCAAATTGCATAAGTTTCATTTCCTTTGTACCGTTAGTGAATTTCGAAAATCTACTTTGATTTTAGCATGTTCCCTTTTCTTTTCCCTCCTTTAGTGAAGTTGTGAAAGTCTGTTGATCTAAATTAGCGTGTTCCTTATTTTTTCCTTTCCTTTACATTTTCGATCTTTAAATGATTCTCTGCCTTATTCATAGCTATACGATATTTCTAATTCTAGTTATAGATAGTTTGATCTGTGTTAATCTTCTACTCATGGCATATGATGATGATGATGATTAGATAAAGGTTTTTAAAACTTCCTGAGTCTGTGGTTATTATAAAGAGTACAAACATTATTCAATTTGTATATGGTATTGTGTTATCTACTTATTCTACAGCTAGCTCCTTGATCCATTGTGATCTTAGGTACCTGTGACGAGGATTGGTAAGTCAGGTACACAGGAATAAATAGAAAGGAACAGAATTGCTGGTAGTAGAGTTTAGGTTACCTGATTAAAGTGTAATGAAAATATATTATGGGCCCTAGTGTGCATATTTGGTAATAAAATGAGTCGGGTGACCTGCGCGCTCTGAGTAATTTTCAGGTAGCAGTAGTATGGTTTAGGACTAGTTAAGATAGGTAGATGGGTTACTTACTGATAACTGTGTAAAATAAAATTGCTGCTAAAATGTTATTGCTGCTAAAAGTATCTATCGATCGAATGTAAAATTGCTTTAAAATGCTATGAAATGTTTTTGAAATATTTTTGATGAAATGCTGTTATATTGATTCATGTATTAACACAACTCGTTAGTGACTGTTATATGTTTGTCTGGAATCCCCGGGGGCAGAATAGCGGGTGGTGAGGAAAATTCACATCGCAGTGAGGTCAGTGGCTCGAGGAAAATTAGTGCATGGTTAGGCAGAACTGGAAGCGCTAATTAGGGTTTCTGTATGAATAATTGAATAACAAGTTCGCTAACGAAACTTCAGTTGTGATATAACCTAGTAAGGGTCACACGAGAGGAGAAGTAGGTTCATCAGAACTTGGGTGATAGCAAAAGAGTACGCTAGTGAAACTTTAGACTTAGTATATATCCCGAAAAGAGTGGATGAGTCAAAGAAGTAGCAGGTTCTCTAATGCTTGTGTGAAGGATAGGCAGAAGGGATCTATCCGCAGTATATGAAAAGTAGACAGAAGAGGTTTACTTGCAGTGAAACAAATCTTTCCTTTCTAGACACTCGAGTACAGTGGTGAATGTTTAAGTTGTAAATTAAATAAAGCACTTGCACTTTAAGAAAAAGAAATAGAGTGTCCGTTACCTTGTGAAGGAGGGAGTCAGTCGCGGAGCTGCGCTGACGTCACACTGTGCCGCGCTGGTATTTGTCGAAACAGCGGGTGTGTAACGGAGCTGGTTTTGTAAAGGAGGGGTGAGCACAGGAGCGTGAGAACGCGTCTCACGTGAAGGCCGCTCTCCCATTGGTCGAAACTATTTGCAACCACAGTGTTGATTGGTTGTCGAAAATTGAAAGAAGCGCTAGCATTGGAAGAATATAGTAAACAGGAGTACGTATTTTTACACGATTTAAGTCTTTGCAAAATATATGTGGTATCCGACTCATCCCGAGACTCGACCTGATCCAAGATATCAAGGGTTTGTGAGAGATCAGTGGAAAGGTCGTAGAATGTACGGAGGCAAGAGAAAAATGACTTTAGTAGACAAAGTAAAGAATTATTTTAAGAAAGACAAGCCAATCAGAACTAGAGAAGGAGTTATCATTCCACCACCAAACACTCCCGCTTCATTTATGATGTTTGACAGAGGGTACCATGCTTGCGTATGGTTGGAAAATTGGGTGGAATACACTAAAGATGACGGAATTTTAGCATTTCCCTTAGAAGGTACCTTTAATGGTAGGATTTTGTTTAATTTGAGGACTCGAATAAATGATTTGCATCCCAGACCCAGACTAACACAATATGAGGCCCTAGAAGAATGGGAAATAGAAGCGTTTGAGAGAGACAGACCAGGACATCGCTTTTATGTGGCTCCGCTCTGGCACTTGCAGGGCAGTCTGGAATCAACATGGAGACACAAATAGCCATCTAGCAATGCATCAGAGTACTGTTATGGAAAACCTTTTCCAGATCCAATATGACACCTGGGAATTGTTCTAAGATCAGGAATCTGTGGTTAGATAGAGTAACCAACAAAAAAAGAGTATTACTGACGATAAGTACCATGTCCTTCAATGGACTGTATCAGTTATTTTGAGAGCTTGAGTTGGGGGTAGAGAGGGAATAAATAGTGTATTTGTACTGCCCGTATTGGACAGTGAAGGCCAGCAGTCGACCATAATTTCTGCTCTATTGTTTTTAATAAATCCTGCTTTAAGAGTTGGCACCTTCCCCCCGTTATAATCAGCCCTAATCAGAAGTATTGTTTAGGAAACCATCGATATTTGAGACTCTGCCAGTCCTGCAGCAAGTGCTTCTCCTGCATTAAACAGACCTCCCCTTTGAGGTAATGCAGTTGGCTTAGGATGGCTAGGCACTTTGATGATGATGATGTTAACCATACATTGTCATTTCCCGCTTTTTCTTTGTAATTGTAGGAACAATCAGTGCTGGCAATCCAGCCCCCACTTAAACCCTAACAACCCCATTCTCAATCCCCGTAACCAACACTCAGACAATGATATCAACTAAGTGTGAGTACACTGTGTGAGTGCACTGGCTCTAAATAACTTACTTGAGCTCTAGGAGTGGGATGATGGATAACTTCTTTCAAGAGAGGAAAGGGACAGAAAGAAAGGGGAGGATCATCTTCCTCCCCAGCCCACTTGGCTGGTCAGTATGACAATAACGGACAAAAGAGTACTGCTTGCCCACAGTTGTTTTTTAATGAGTATCATAGAGTTGTAGTTGCTCTTGCTAAGGACTTAAGCCCCTCATACACTTAGTTGGTGGCATGTTTCATCATTGTATCCCCCCCCCTATCACCAGCCAGAAAGATTCAGGTGCGAGCTGCCACCCACAAGGTTGCAGAGCTCTAGAAGGTTTTTTCGGCATATCAGTCAGTAGCAAAATCAATGTTGAGTAACTGCAATCTTCCCAGGGAAGAGGCTCCAATGGCATAGGGAATTACTAGGCAAGCATTAGTCTTTTGTGTGTTAGTTGGAGCTTGTACTGCTTCTGCAACTACCTCCATGACCCTTTTTTGTGTTGATAGATATGATCAGTATGACACCCTGTTTTTATGTCCTTTGATTTGCCGCCCAGGAGGGTCTTTGGGTTGGCAGTTCTAATGTTGCAAATTCTGAGAAGAATGGGGACCCTGGGCCTTTTTTGTGATAATCCTAGTGTGAGAGCAATTGATGTTCAACAACCTCATACCCTCTTTAGTTATAGACCACAATAAAGGGCCGCCGAAAATGATGAGCCTACATGATCCACTGAATGATTCATCTGGATTGTTGTGCATTATGTGCAGAGTTTTTAAGGAGGAAGTAGAGATCATTATATTAACAGTGACTTATGCTCCTTATCATTGTCAGCTGCAGTGGGTTTCCGGTGGACGTTTGTCTTTTTGCTTTCGGCTGGCACAGCCTTTGATTGTTTTTCTCCATGTGAAATCCCTCAGTGCCAGTATGGATGCCGCTGATCCTACTTTTATTCCTGGGAGACCTATCTTCAAGAACTCGCAGGTAGGTTTGGAGGGCAGTGTCTTTGATATCTAGAAGCTCTTGCTTCATCCTGGGCATGGGTCTCCACCAAAGGAAAGGACCTTTTCCCTTTGTCATTAGACTTGCTTAACGTCCGCTAATTCCTTAGATCCTTTTCTAAAGTAGAAATATCCTGTTGGAAATCTTGGATTAAGTAAGGAATTGCTGCTCCATTTTTGTTCATATTATTCTTGCGATAGCCCAGATATGTGAAACACACAGGTTCTTTTGGTGCATTGTGCTTTTGAGTTAGAGGGTTTTAGCAATAGGTCTCAAACTGCTGGACCCTTTCTGGCTTTTTCAGAGCCATCTTGCAATGATTATGCATGATATTTGTGCCAGCCGGTATAACTAAAGGCACCCTGAGTGTCCATTTCAGTCCAGTGAGTTGTCTGGTGTCTCTGGACAGGAGCAGATTCTGGTGGACCGGAGCAGAGCTGTAAAAACTCCTTCTTACACAATCACCATCTCAGAAAATCCTCATTCATTCTCTTTAAATATTTATTAGAAAAAGTTTCAATGAGCCTTGGAAGCTCTCTGTAATATTCAACAGGGGAGCTCAGATGTACTATCCTATGTAATGTTCTTGTTTGGGCGAGCCTTAAAAGGCAAAATAAAGGATTAATTAATGACATCCACAATCTGAATCCCTCTTCAATCTGATTGAACTATCATTGATGATTGAACCTCGACTTCTAGAGAGAGGCTGAACTATTTAAGAGAAAAGGAGGAGGGTCAGACGTCTTTCTTTTGTTAAGGAGGCTTCAAACATTTTCTTCTTATGCTTCAACATCTGCATCCTCCCAAGAAGAGCCAGTGCAGATCAGTTCAGTCTGCAGGCCATTGTCCAAAGTACCAAATGACAGAGACAAAGATTTGGTTCTGTTCTCTAATAGGGAGAGAATTTAGTCTGTTCTTTAATCTTGGTTCATCTGAAAATCCTGAAACCTTAAATTCTTTCTCTTGCCACAGCAGCTTTGCTTACTTACCACTATGGCTATCTTTGTGCCAGCTCTGTTTGACTATGGAACCATTGAAAAGTACATGTAAATGACTGGGGTACAAAACATCTGATACCACTGAAACCTAAGAGTATTGCTGAACAAATTTGGATTTTTGTTTATTTCTTCTGGTCCATTAAATGAAATGACAATTCCATTAACAACTTCTATGGGTTTTCACAAGGAAAGTGTCTCTTCTGATTTCATAGTCTCTACCAGTTGTGTAATAATTCTAGGAATTCCATGGCTTAAGAAACCTAACTTACATCATTTGGGTTAAATGTACTCTCTCCTAGTCATTCTTGTTTTGCCATGAGTATTGTTTTTCTACTGAAAGTTATTGGACTCCAGTGGAGGCTCCTCAAGTTTCACTGTGCTTTCCCGCACTTTCTGTGAAATTATTCCTCATGCACGCATTTATCAAAAATAAGATATTGAGGCAACATCTATGGGAGTCTCTATAAAATGGGCGGAGAACTCAATCTACATTCTCAGCAGGCATGTCCTTATTTTTTGTGCCTACAAGGAATCAAGAAGGAACACCTTGTAATGATGACAGTAAGATAATTACTAAAGATTCTACCCATTGCCCTTCATTAGAGCCATCTTGAAGGCAGTCAGAAAAGCCACAAGTTGTACTAAATTACATCTCTGTGGGGCTTATCATCTCCTACTAGTGGAGAAGGTTGATGTGTGGAAAATAGCATTTTGGATACCTTGAGTAATGTCATGTAGACTCTGTAATGCTCCAGGCATTTTTCAAGGGTTGATCATTCATTTCTTTTCAGATATTCTTAAGCTTTTTACAGTCTGATTGGCATACCGTTTTTTCCAGATACCTCAGAATATCATCAAATGCATGTACCACTATGCTAAGTAGACAGAGACAACATTGTATATATTGGAAGATGGATGAATTTAAATTTGAAACATCCCATGCAGAATACATTGGCTGATATCTGCTGTCATGTAGACTCAACATGATTCCAAAAAGTTTGCAGCCATTTAGGTTTGTCCTTCATCTAAATCTGTCAAGGAGAGACAATGTTTCCTTGGTCTAGTAAATCTTTGCTACCAGTTTTTGATGGCTTCCCTGAGAAGACCTGTTTCATTTCATATCTTCTTAAGAAGGCAAACTTAGAACAAAGATTACATTGGGATGCGACTATCGAAGCAGCATTCTTGGACCCAAGGAAGGCATTTATTGATGCTCTTGTGTGGAGATATATAGATCCTATAGAGCAGTTGATAGTTGAGCCTGGTGTTTTTGATAAGATGGTGGGAGCCGACCTGTTACCCTTGTAACCAGATGATGGTTTAAAACATCCACTTTTTTTTTTACCTCTCCCATGTTTTGACAAATTGTGAACAACAGTATTCAGTTATAAAATTGGCATTGAAGTATGTGTGTGAAAAGTAAGTACCTCCCTTGATTTGTGTTGCCAGCATTTTCAGATCAGAACAGATCGCAAGATTCTAGAGGTTTTGGATTAGTGCGATTCAAGATGGCCGCCGCATGAGGGTCTCCGCGCGTTTTCAGCCCGTTTTCTTCGATTGACGATTTTTTAGTCAGAAACTTTCACCTAATGAGGTCGCTGCAGTTATAAACAAGTCTTCTTACCTCTGGAGCATTTTACCAGCGTTCTGCGCAGTGGAAGGGGGTTATTTTGCCTTTTGGTTCCTGCTACCAGCTCCGCTTCAAGGTACACCCAGGCAGTCAGTCAAGGGGGCGGGGTGATTTGTCAGGAAAGGGCCTGGCTTGGGCCTAGCCACTCCCCCTACCCATTTTAGCTGCTGCACCAGTCATTTTTTTGCTTTCTCCACAGTTTTTGCTTGTTTTTCTTTATATTTTACTGCTGCAATTATAATGTTGGTGCTTTTTACTTCAAAATGTAAAATAAAAGTACCATTAATATTAAAAGACAACAAGTTTCTCCTCCTCCTGCTAAATTTAAAGTAGTAGAGTCATCAGAACCCTCACTATCTTTAATATTGGAGGAAATTCAAGCTCTTCAAGTCAGTACAGATACTATTGATTCTGAAATCAAAAATATGCGTAAAGAAATGGCTAGCCTGTCAATGAAAATTTCGGATAACTCCATTAAAATTCAGGACAATAAGGTCAAACCTGACACTTTTTCCCCACTTGTGGCAAAAATTTCGCCTATGAGTTCCGCATTGTTGGACTTGGAAAATCGTAACAGACAATATAAGTTACGCATATTTAATTTGCCTGAAGATGTTGATGGAAATAACTGCAGATTATATTTGGAGTCCTTGTTGCCTGGTCTTTTACAAATTACATTTTCAGAAAAATTTGAGATTCATAAGGCTCATAGGATTCCCTCTCACAGGAACCCTATGCAACCAAACCACGACAAATGATTTTTAAAGTTTTCCGACATCACTATTTAGTCCTCATCAGAAAAGCAGCTAGAGAAGTACCTTCATTGATTGTTAATGGGAACAAAATCTTCATCCATCAGGACTTTGCCAAGGAAACTGTTTCCATTCGCAAAGACTTTACTGCTATCCGTCCTCAATTAGGGAGTTTAGGCTACAAATATGGTCTTTTTCACCCATCAACGATGCGCATTTGGAAGGATAACTTTTCTAAATCTTTTCATCGTCCCGAAGATTTGAGACATTTCCTAGATCAACAGATGCAGCACTCAATGGATACCAATGACTCTGCTACGTGACGCTTACTAGTTATGTCTTTTCTGACTCACTTCTGATTTTCTTTAGGAAGGGCTCCAGCGGTTTCGTCACGCTTGTAAAGCGTGTGCGCGTTTCACATTTTACATTTATGTGTTCTGTTTGTCGTTTTTTCCTTGATCCTTTCCTTACTTCATCCTTGGAGCTACCTGTTTTTCATTCTTTTGATCTACCTTTACTTTCCTCTTCTTGATTTCTTTTCTTCTTTCCTCTGTTATGGCTAAGTTACACAATATTAAAGTAGTTTCATTAAATGTTAAAGGTTTGTGCCATCCAATTAAACGTACCAACATTCTTGATTATTTCAATAGCTGCAGAGCAGATGTTTGCTTTATACAAGAGACTCATATAGATTATACAGTTTTAGATTATATGAAGAAGAAATGGGTAGATGTTATTCTCTTCTCCTGTGAATGGTAAGAAAAATGGTGTCATTTTATTTTCAAAAAAGTTGCATTGTCAAATTTTAAGTAAAACTTCTGATAAGGATGGTAGATTCGTTATCATTAAAATTATAGATCATGACACATGTCTATTTTTATTAAATGTTTATGGTCCTACAGCAGATGACCTAGTTTTTTGGACTAATCTTACTACAGAGGATCTAAAGATTGGTAATGCCCCTTTGATTGTTGGAGGAGAAATTAATGTTATTTCTGACACTTTATTGGATAGATTATCTATGACTAAGTTTCACCCTTCCAAAAATTATTTTGCTTTCAAATCATTTATTCAAGCCACTAAGTTAGCTGATATTTGGAGGTTACATTTTCCTGCGGAAACATGTTTTACGTTTTTCTCAAATCCTCACAATTCCCATTCTAGAATTGATTGCTTCTTGGTTTCTAGGCAACTCATCAGTTCAATAACTACTCCTTCTATTCGCAACATTGATGTATCAGATCATGCTATGATTTCTTTGGTTTTGACTTTAGACTCCAATTTTATTAAACAAACTAGATTGAGAATGAATGCTGGTATAATTTTAAATGACTATAATAAACCTAAACTGTTATCGGCAATTCAAGAATATTTTATACTCAACCCTGTAGGTTCTACATCTATGATGACTAGATAGGATGCTTTCAAAGCTTATATTAGGGGCGTTACTATATCTATTATGGCCCATGAAAATAAAACCGACTTTTTATTACATCCAGCAATCCTCAATATAAATTTAAGTTACAAAAATTACACTATGAATTTAATTCTCTACTTAGTAAAAGAGCTGGGGTTCAAATTTCGAATGCGAAGGCCAGATTATTTTTAACGCCAACAGATCTGGAAAGCTATTAGCTAATTATTTGCGTATAAAAAAAGAAAAAACACAAATTAACTCCATCCACAGTCCCAATTGTAACATTGCTCTTTCTCATAATGTTATTGTTAATTAATTTTTTTATTTCTATTCTACATTATATGATAAACCCGACTTTCAGGATGATTCTTTAATTGATTCCTTCTTAACCTCATGTAAGCTGCCCAAGATTTCACAAACAGATAAAGCTGGTTTAGATACTCCTATTACAAAAGACGAAATAATCTCAGCTATAAAGTCCCTTAAAAAGAATAAATCTCCGGGTCCTGATGGGATTCCAGCAGAATTCTATAAAGAATTTCAGTCACACTTATTACCTTTTTTGTACGAACTTTTTAAGTTTTTTGGCTCTACTGGCACTACCTCTGGATCATCCGCTGATGCTTTAATTATAGTACTTCCGAAACCAGATGAAGATCCCACTCTTGTGTCTAACTATCGTCCTGTATCTTTAATTAATCAAAGTTGCAAATTATATGCTAAAATACTTGCTTCTAGACTAGCCCCCATATTAGATTCTATTATACATCCTGACCAATCTGGGTTTATGAAGAATAGATATTCTGCTAACAATACTAGAACTCTACTACATATTATTGAACAGAGCTCTACCCTTTCCTTACCCTCGGGAATTTTAGCTTTGGATGCTTAGAAGGTGTTTGATCAGATTAATTGGCAATTTTTATTTTCTACATTATCATCATTTAATTTTGGAGATAATTTTATTTGCATGATTTCAGCTTTATATTCATCCCCTATGCCCGTTTGTTTATTAATGGTCAAGTATCGAACCAATTTTCGCTTTTCAGAGGCACAAGACAAGGATGCCCTCTTTCTCCTCTGTTATTTTTGATTGGCATTGAACCTTTTCTTATTTCTATAAGAAATTGTGATAATATTAAAGGGATCAATATTAATGATGTTATTGTAAAATCCCTTGCTTATGAGGATGATGTGCTTTTATTTATAAGTGATCCTTTAGCTTCCTTCCCACCCTTAATGGATATTATAAAGAGTTATTCTAAAGTTTCTGGTTACACTTTAAATACCAACAAAAGAGAATTTTTTCCCTTAAATGTCTATTGCACTCCTGAAATGCTTCCCATGCGTGAAATTATTTGGCAAAAAAATAGGTTAAATTATCTTGGAATCTTATTTTCTTCTTCTATCAAATCGACAATAAATTTAAATTGTGATTTTCTTTTAAATTATATTAAAAACAAGACGTCTAAATGGGCGTCACTACATCTTACATGGTGGGGCAGAATGGATTCTGAAAAAATGGCTATTGCTCCCAGAATGTTTTACACTCTTGCCATGATTCCTACACATTTTCCATTAAAGTTTTACAAAGATGTTGATAAATTGTTGTCAAAGTTTTTATGGAACAATAAGTCTCCTCGTATCAGTTAAAACAATTAAAAGTGCCTAAGCGTAATGGAGGTTTTGGTATTCCAGATTTCTTTCTGTATCATAAAGCTTTTATTTTTAAACAAAGTTCATTATGGTTTAACCATTCTTCTTTAATTATTCCTCCTGCATGGTTATGCATTGAGAGATCAATAGTTTCTCCGTTTCCTTTACCTACTTTGGTGTCCATGTCTAATGAAGCCTCAGCTTTTCGACAATCAGCTATTATTAAATCCACTAAAATGTTATTTAAGGATCTTGATTCAGTTTTTCTTGTTCCCATGAATCATACTGATGAATTATCTCTTTGGCATAGTAGCATTATCAAATTGAGTAGAAATATTAGATATTTGTATTCATGGATAAAAGCTGGTATTTTCTATCTTAAAGATGTTTATTTTCAATAATTCCTTTAATTCTTTTCAATCGTTACAGACAAAATTTGGTTTATGTAAATCTGATTTTATTAAATATCAATATTTATGTAATTCAATCTTGGATTCTTTTCCCAATGATGTCCCCTCTAATGTTAAAGCTGATTTACCAATATACATTCAAACAATCTCTATTTCATCTCATGGGGTTTCTGTTCTATATAAAAAATGATCTGATACTTTAGGTAGCAATTTACAAATGATTTCAACTTTTTGGAATAATGAACTTTCACTTTCTTTATCTATTGATACATGGAGGGATATTTGGCTGAATAGCATATCTGGTTGGTTGCCTGTTTCAATATACCAAACGGACTCCTTCACGTTTATATAAGGCAAAACTTCTTCCCTCTGCAGACTGTTGGCATTGTAAGTTACCTACCGGTACATTACAACATATGCTTTTAGATTGTCCATTAATTGGTAAATTTTGGTCTGAAGTTTGGGACGTTATAAAACAGATTTTCAATATCCACATTGAACTCTCTTATCAATTATTAATATGTAAATCCTCTATTATTTCACTGAATTTACAAGATTTGGAATGTAAACTTTTTAATTTTCTGATAGCAGCTTTAAAGTCCATTACTTTTTGTTGGAAAGATTTATCTACATTGTCTGTTCATGCTTGGTGGTCGTGGGTTATTTTTACCAGAAGAGGTGCTCAATTATCCGTGAATGGGATTTATCATTACTCAATTTCTTATCAGTCTTTTTGGTCACCAGTGGATTTATATTTATCATCTTGAAGTTGTATTTCTTATGTTAATTTTGTTTTTATCTCAAAAAGTTTCTTCTTGTGGTATAATTACAGTAGCACTGTAGGGGGGCGTGGCTTGGATGCCGAGGAGGTAGGCTGCGTGAGCCCGGAGCTCCGCGCCCGTCCCAGATATCATCCCGATTATCCATGCGGATTCCAGTGAAACTTGGAAAATCCGTGATTTAAAGACATCACGGAGGCAGCGGCGCTCAGAGTGGACGACCTGGAGCTGTTCCTCGTCCTAAAAATCGACCTCGAATAAATGCATCGGGTGTGATGCCATCGATCTAAGATGGCGTCCTGAGGCCTGTCGCAGTCGACGGAGGTGGTTTGAGGCCTGATTCTCCTGTTGATCCGATACTAGCGGTGATTGCCGGACCGGAGGGCCTTCCCTAACCATATCGGCAGGCACAGGTGGCCTTTCCTCGTACTGGTGGCGAGTTACGGGGACACACGACCGCAAGCTGATTCTCTGAGGAGGCCCCAAAATGGCGGCGGCTTTGTGACGACGACCCCAACCCTCCGCGCATAGACTGGCACCTCGAGACCCCGTTGTGGCAGAGGACTTCCGGGAACTGACCCCACGGGTGCGATCAGAGCAGCGTCCAGTGCTCTACAGGTGTCTTGGATCCCTGATCCTATCGCCCGGGGGGCTGTCCGGTGGCGAGGTCCTGCAGTGCGGAGACAGCGAGCAGAACAAAAGGGGTCCTGGGAGCCAGTGCCTACCGCGGCCAAGATGGTGAAGCCGAAAGGGAAGGGGGACGGAGCGGCTGAATCGGAAACGATGGATGGAGCGGATCGAGACCAATCTGCTCTCCAGCGCATGCAAGACCGTATACTTGAGGCCATCACAACCACGAAAGACGCCCTGCAACAGGACATCGCCCAGGTGGCGGCGGGCTTAGGTCTCCTGAAAGCGGACCATGACAAGCTTAAAGACAGAGTTAAGAATATGGAGATATCTATTCAGGAATTGGCCCCAGACCACGCAGCGGTGAAAGCGCAGATGGCGGATGCTTTGGACAGGCTGAAGGTGTTGGAGAGGAGGGCCGAGGATGCGGAAAATAGGAGTAGGCGCAACAATGTTCGCCTCGTGGGCCTTCCGGAAAAAATTGAGGGCGATGACATGGTGGGCTACCTCGATAATTGGCTACGCACCGAGGTGGCACCAGAGGGACTATCTCCTTTCTTTTCCCTGGAACTCGCCCACAGGGTTCCAGCTCGACCTCCGGCCCCGGGCCTGCCGCCTCGCCCGGTGGTGATTAAGCTCCTTCACTACAGAGATCGGGACTGGCTACTACAGAGGGCGAGGGAAGCAGGACCCTTTCAAGTTGACAATAACAGAGTCACCCTGTTCCCGGACTACACTTTTGAGACCCAAAGACTCAGGGCCAACTTCCTGTCGCTCAAACGTGAGCTCCGTGGGGAGGGCATAAAATACTCCCTTCTCTTCCCAGCGAAGTTGAGAGTAGTGGTGGACGACAAGTCGCTTTTCTTTACTACCTCAGTGGACGCTTGGGCCTGGTGGGACACGTACAAGGCTGGTACGGACGGAGCTAGGGCCAGGGCGTAGGAGGCCAGAGAGAAACAGCCGATCAGGAAGTCGCAACGTATTCGCAAGAATCGTCGAAGAACTGGGAAACTATCGGTGTCACAGACGGAGACAGAGAGGAAGGCAGCCCTGCAGGCGGTGGTGGACCTTTCTGGCACGGCAAGGAGCCAGTCCGGGAAGGGCACGGACTCGGAGGAGCTGGGCACGGGATCGGAGACGGAACTCTCGGAATTCGGAGGAGCCAAGGGCCCCATCGTCATGCCTCAAACGTCTGGGGAGATAGTCGAGGCATGAAACGTTGGACTTGAGGAGCGACCCGGTGGTCGGACACAGGGGCGCTGTGCCCGTGTGCGCAGTTTACTACTGTATGGGACTTCGTGAGTCTTTCATGGCGGGATCAGGGGGCGGGATATGCGGGACTGATTTGTTTTGACGTACTCTCTCGGCATCGGTCCGCGCCCTACTGGCCCTTACGGTCATCGCAGTGGAGACTGCGAGTATTAGTACCTTTCTTTGAGGGGATATTTAGTTGTGACAGTTTGGATGGGTTCACTTCCAATTGTGGGGGGGCCTGTCCTGGGGGGGTGGGAACCGAGAGTAGTTGGGGATGCTCAGGTTGGTTTTGGGGGGATGTGGGGTTCACTTGTTTGGAGTGGGAGGGGGGGCAGCATTATGTTGGCACGAGCGCATGGTCGAGGGCTGTTATTGTTCTGTCTGCGGGTGCAGGGGGGTATGGCTAATACGGGGGCTTTGAAATGTGTGACCTGGAATGTGCGGGGTCTCCATACCATGGTGCGTAGACACAAGGTCCACGCGTATCTGAAATGTAGGGGTGTGCATATAGCTTTTCTTCAGGAGACGCACCTCACCAAACAGGAGGGAATAGCGCTACAGAGGAGGTGGAGGGGGCAGCTCTTTAACACAACATATTCGGCCTTCGCGAGGGGGGGCGTTGATTTGGATACGGGCAGGGGTTCCCTTCCAGGTCACTAAAACAGTAGTAGATCCAGAGGGCAGATTTGTGGCTGTGGAGGGGAGACTTAGGGGCCGGATGGTATCTCTTTGTAGTGTGTATGCTCCGAATGTAGATTTGCCCGCTTTCCTGACAACACTCTCAGGCAAACTGGCAAATGTAAATGTATTTGAGCTTATATAGCGCACAGCTACCCGCAGTGGGTTTCCCGGCGCTTGCTTAGGGAACCCGTCCTGGTATTCCCCTGTGAGATAACCCCGGCAGGGTATCCACAAGGTGAAAGCCAGGCATCCCGCCGCGAGGGGCCGTTGTGGAGATTAAGCAAGCTATTGCCCAGAGTCGCAGAGTGTGAACCCGTGAGTCGAGAAGGCACTGGAGCGAGAATTATCGAGTCCGTGGAATTTTTAGCCCAAGACCCGCCGAGGCGGGGAATTGAACCCTGGTCCAGGGCCGATCTCAGCTTCCGGGTCTGCCGCCTCTAACCCCTGAGCCACACTTCTCCACATAAGCAAGCTATTTGGCAGGGCCGATGGTCATGGGAGGAGATTTCAATTCGGTGGTGGATACTGATTTGGATAGATCCCATCCCCCATTGCACACCTCCCCAGTACACAGGGTAGCGAAATGCCGACTAGGTTGGCAGGAGAGCTGGGACCTGGGGGACGCCTGGAGGGCACTACACCCTACCACGAGGGATTACTCCTTTCATTCTACTTTACATGACATGCATGTTAGGTTGGATGTGTTTCTGTGCTCTTCGCGTATGCTCTCGGCAGTGGGAAGCGCGGAATATTTGGCCCGCACGCTGTCGGACCACAACCCTCTGTTGTTGTTCCTAAATTGGATGGTGGAAACCACCTGTGTCCCAACATGGCGGCTGCAACCTGATACATTGGATGATTTACTTTTTTGGGAGGCCTTGGGGGAGCTAGTGGCACGTTATTTTGAGGAGAATAGTGGCTCCACCGCCACTAGGGCTGTGGAGTGTGATGCGTTTAAGGTGGTGGTCAGGGGTCACTGTATCGGGAGCGCTGCAGGTGCTCGTAAGACTTTGCTGGATGATCTTGAAAGAGCGGAGCGGCGGTTGAGGGAAGAGGAGATAGAGCGCCGAATCACCCTGAGCTCCAAGAGGGGGTTAGTGGTGGAGGAGAAGCATTGGCGGTGGAACTAGAACGGTTGCGTAGCTTCGACCACAAGATATATCTGACGAGAGCGCATGCGGAGGGCGATAAAGCAAGGTCGATGCTGGCGTGGCTTGCCAACCCGATCAGACGGGGTGCTCCAATCATGGCGGTTCAGGAGGAGGGAGGTGGGCTTTGCCACACCCAAGCCGGGATCCTGGATAGGTTCAGAGCATATTATGAGGGTCTGTATGAGAGCGGGCTGACGGCGGGGCGGAAGAATTGGACACCTTCCTTGGAGGGTTGCAGCTACCGCAGATAGAGAAATCGGAAGCAGAAGAGCTGGGTCGGCCTATAACGGTCGGAGAGATAGGGAGTGCGGTAAAACAGATGGCCAGAAATAAAACCCCAGGGCTTGACGGTCTGCCGATAGAGTTCTACAGCAAATACTTGGAGTACCTGGCCCCACAACTGCAACTGGTCTACAACGAGGCGCAGTCGCGAGGTAGACTCCCGCGATCAATGTGTGAGGCCCTTATGATCCCATTGCTAAAACCTGGTAGAGCGAGTGATGCCCTCTCATCTTACCGTCCATTATCTATGCTCACGACGGATTACAAGATACTGAGCAAAATCCTGGCGAATAGACTGTTGACTCGCATGACAGGCTTGATTCATAAAGATCAGTGCGGCTTCATCCCAACGCGAAATACTACCCACAATATTCGCAGGCTGACTAGGCTGTTGGGGGCTCGGTTATCCGAGGGGACTACCCCATTCGTGCTCTCCATAGACATTGAGAAAGCCTTCGATAGCCTTGAATGGGAATATCTGTATGAAGTGATGAGGCGTTTCGGACTAGGGGGGGGCTATATTAACTGGACCAAAGTCCTATATACAGACGCCACGGCTAGGGTCAGAGTGGGTTCATTGATCTCGAATCGATATCCAGTACGGCGCGGCACTAGGCAGGGGTGCTCCCTTCCCCCCTTTTGTTCGCGTTGGCAATGGAGCCTTTTGCAGCGGAGGCCAGATCCGGCCGCTACTATAAGGGGTTGGTCTACAGTGCCAGGCCGCATGTCATCTCGTTGTATGCGGACGACTTGTTGATGTTCTTGGCCGATGCGGAGGAGGAGTTGCTGGGGGCGAGACGTCTGCTGGAACTATTCGGGCGGATGTCGGGCCTGAAGGTCAATTGGCCCAAATCTTGTCTGTACCCGTTGAGACGGGGAGAGCCGTGCCCTCTCACGGCGCAGGACCTCCGATGGGAACCTCAGTGCTTGCACTACCTCGGCGTTTATGTATACCACACCCCAGCAGATATGCTGGATGGTAATGTCACTCGTTGTATCAATGCCTTGAAAGGGTGTATGGATTTCTGGGCTACTCTACCACTCTCACTGGCAGGTCGGGTCTCCTTGCTTAAGATGGTGGCATTGCCTAGGCTACTATATTACTTTAGAACTCTCCCGATATGGGTGCCGGCCTCAGTCTTTCGGCGCCTGAGATCGCTGGTCATAGCGTTTTTATGGGGCACGGGTCGGCGGCGAATAGCACTGGATACCCTCTTACATCCCAAAGATGAGGGGGGCATGGCGGTGCCTGATTTCGAATGCTATTACCTGGCGGCTCAACTGCAGACTTTCACGCAGGAGGTCGCTAGGGTGTATCGAGGCCCGGAGCACTCTAGAGATGAGGGCACTCCGCGGCATGTGCTGGCGTATATCACGCTACACCAGAAGTTATTGCTCAGGGATCTGACAGTGGAAGAGCAGACGTTCCGACTTTGTTGGAACCGGGCGCGCAAACGAGCGGGAATCCGCCGCATGTATGCTCCGGAGATCCCGCTGGGAATGGTCACAGCCCTGCCTCATGGTGGAGACTGGTCGAGACTGCTAGGCTGGGAGGAGGCTGGGGTTCAGATGCTGGGCGATTTGTATGAAGACGGGGCATTGCTTCTGTTTCAAGAGCTACAGGAGCGGTTCGACCTTCCACGAGGCAATTATTTATTACATGCGGCGATAACGGGCACCATGCAAGACCACTGGGGAGAGGGATTGCAGGAACCTGCGACCTCCATGGCATGCCAATATGCGATGATGGCGGCCGGAACCTTTAAGGCGGTAACCTGTCTGTATTCCAGAATGTTGCGGGAGGCTTTGCAGCCGCTTACAGCTCTAAAAGCTAAATGGGAACTGGACCTCAAAATGGAGATTCCTGACGCCACTTGGGGTCAACTATTGCGGAGGGCGCGGAAGAGCACGAGGAACGCTAGATTCCAACTCATACATTTTTATATTATTCATCGGGCTTACCTCACACCTGGTAAGCTACGGCAATACTTTGGAGTGGAACAAGCGGCCTGTCCTAGGTGCAACACACTGGGGCGGATCTGGGACACATGCTGTGGGATTGCCCTACCCTGGGGGAATACTGGCAGGAGGTTGGGAGGGCTTTAAATAACGCCACGGATAGGGAGATACAGTACACCAAAGCAGTGGGGGTGCTACACTGGTTTCCACACACATCCAAAAATAAGACTACCAGCAGATTCATCGATATGGGGCTGATATTGGCGAAGAGGGAAATAACCAGGAATTGGAAATCGAAAGTAGGGCCCACATACAAGCGCTGGTATGGTGAATGTCTGAGGTGGGCAGCCTGTGAAAGCACTTTACGATACCAGATGGCTAGGAGGACCGATGATGAGAAAGCCATGGAGAGGGCAACAGCATGGGAAATGATGGTACAGGCACTCCGGGATAATAATGATGAGGAGGAAAGAGAGGATGCGGACTCTGAAGCGGCCGACCCCATTAGCACACCTAGGAGCACACCTTTAGCGAATGTTTAACTCCTCCTTGCACACACCAGACCTTATTTTCTCTAGGATTCTACTATAGCGCTGCCACGGGGGGTGGGGAGGGGGTGTTCGGGAGTGTGGGGAGTTGGGGGGGGTGGTTGATAGGGGTGGGGGAGGGGCGAAAATTTTAAAGCAGTCCACGTCTTCCTGTGTTTATGGCTATGGACATTGGACAATGAAGCAGGAAATGGACTCATTATATTTGTTGCTCAGTCTTCTACTTGGAGACGCAATTGGCATGTTAGGGGGGGCGAATTGATTATGTGCCTTACTGCTATGTTAATCGGCTATTCATTAATATGGTGTCTGTGCAATTATTTTGGTACTGCAATAAAAACGATGTTAAAAAAAAAATTAAAAAAATTACAGTAGCTCTGTATATGTAAGATGATTAGTTCATATTGTATTCTCCCTCCTCCCGTCCCTTCCTTTCCTTTTTGTTCACATACATGTATATTATCTATATACCTATTGTGTTTTTATTATAGAAGAGTGTTCTATATTTGCTATATAGGTATAATTGCCAAATGATGCTATTTTTTGTAATGTCTTTATTAGTTGTTCATATCTATAAAACTTCAATAAAATATTTTGAACACAAAAAAGATTCTAGAGGTTTTTCAAAAATAGCTGTATTGAAACAGTTGTCAGGCTCATTGGGAACGTTTCTTTCTTCAGTACGCTTTCAAGGTTACCTATATTCCTAGATCTGTGTGGTGGCAGGTGTTAATTCTCACAGCCAATCAACTAAAGATGAATCTCAAGAACCAACTTTGTTACTACTTAATTAAGTTGGAGAAGTGGCACAGATATTTCTACAGAGAGTAAGAGATGCTAATGCTCAAAATATATGACCTTCTATAAAATTGTCGATAAGAATCCCTGTCTCTTCCTCATGATTTATATTCCCAACAACAAGCCTTAAAATAGTCTAACTAACCATATGAGAGGTGTATTGATTCTGCTGTGTCCAGACATTGGGAAATACATTGAGATCTAGATTTGACCCTTGAGTTGATTTGGTGACCATCTATAAATCATGATGTTCAAGATTAGGTGTAAAATTGTCCAGTATCCTTTCGGCTACCTATTTGTGGTACTTCAGCTAACTGTTACTCATATCCTTGGCATATTATTACCACTGTGAATTTGCAACCTTCAAAAAGCTATTGTGCAGTTATGGTAACTGTTGATATTTTCTCTTAAATGGTACTTTGTTTCTCAGTGAAGATTCCATCGGCTGTAGAAATTGCAAAATTCCTTTATTCTGGTGTATTTTATTTACCAGAAACCTTTTGTTTTAGATACAGAGTCACAATAAATGTTTGTATTTTGGAAGACCTTATGTTTAGGACTGGGAGTTCAATTGCCTATATCTTCTGGAAACCATTCTTTGTCCAATGGACTGATCGAAAGAACACATCAGAGTCTAGAGCAATGCCTTTGCTGTTTTAGTGATGCAATTGGGTTGAAAATGTATCCTTAGCTGATTTTTCATTTTACAAAGCAACCCATTCTGCCCCATTTTTCTGTCTTTGGTGTTTCCATCCGTGGACTGTTCCCTGTAGCACATAAATACATCTTTTGGTTCCTGAAACTGCAAATTTTGTTTAATCACCTAAATGACCATAGTCAACTAATTTATAAGAATCTTAAGGAAATTTCTTCAAAGTTAATCCTCATCTTAGAGCTTCACCTAATTCTTATCCTGGAGATAAGGTTTGGCATGTTGCTTTACTTCTTCTCACTCATCTACCAGTCAAGTTCAGACCAAGATGTTTTGGACCAATTATTATCTGTAACCAAATTAACCGAGTTGCCGATGGATTTAAGCTACCTCCTTCTCAGAAGATTCATCCCAACTTATAAGTCTCATAACTCAAGACATATCTTGTTGATCCTTATATGTTATGTTAACATTTCTTGTTAAGCGCACTTACACCAGGCGGTTTCATGGCGCTGAGAGCGGGGTGACGGCATTAGCAAGATGACAGAAGCTTTACTCATATGCTTGTGAGAACAGAAGGGGTTTAAGACGTGTTCTGAATTGGGTGTAGCAGGTAACAGATCTAAGTTCAGTCGGAAGAGAGTTCCAAAAATGGCGGTCCAGGAAAGAAAATCTGAGGCCACCATGTTTTTTACGTTTAAAGGTGGGGATCATGAGCATATTGAGGTGGGAGGAGTGGAGATCACGTCCAGGGGCATAGCGATGGATCCGAGAAGAGATGAAAGCTGGACCCTGGCCAGCGAGGGCTTTGAAGATGGTACAACCCAATTTGAATACACAACGTTTGGCCACCGGGAGCCAGTGGAGGCTCTTCATCAGAGGGCTGACATGTTGATGCTTAGGTTGATGGAAGATGAGCCTGGCTGCTTGGTTTTGTACCAGCTGTAAGCGGCAAAGTTGGTATGTTGGAATGCCAACATAGTGAGTTTGCACAATCAATGCGAGAGATGACCAGGGCCAGAATGACAAGAGTAAGGGCCTCGGTGGTCAAAAATCTGCAGATCTTCCGAATTCTGCGAAGGTGAAAGAAACGGGAGGATACCACTGCGTTGATTTGGGGTTTCAAGGACAGGTCGTTGCAGATTAGGACCCCAAGGCTTTTTACAGTATCCACTGGGCAGGGGGGGTTGCCCAGGGATGGGGGCCAGAAGCTGGAATCCCAAGGGTTGGTGGCACATCCAGTCAGAATCAGCTCCATTTTATCAGGATTAAGTTTTAATTGATTTGTGTACATCCATTCGCTGATGGAGGTCATGGTAGACTGGAAATTGGTGACTAATATGTTGGAGGAGTCAATGTCGAACACCAGCTGGAGGTCATCGGTGTAATTGAAGGTTATGGCTGGGCTGTTGCGTAAGGACACAATCAGAGGTTGCATGTATAAACTGAACAAGAGGGGCGATAAAGAGGAACCCTGGGGGACCCCACAGGTCAACCTGTTTTTTTTGGCTGAAAAGTTTGCCAGGCGAACTGCCTGGGATCGCTTATGTAGAAAGGAGGAAATGCATCTGAGGGCCAGACCCTGGATGCCCGCGTTGCTGACATGGTCGATCATAAAATCATGATCGACTGTGTCAAACGCAGCTGACAGATCTAAGAGCACCAGGGTCTGGGTGGTTTTTTTGTTGGCTCCTCTCCTAAGCTCATCCATAACTGCCAGGATGACGGACTCCGATGGAGTGAGCTGGTCTAAATCCCGCCTGCCAAGGGTTGAGAAACTGAGAATGCTCAATAAATGAGCTGAGGCAGTTCGTAACGTGGGCCTCTAGTATCTTACTAAGGTAAGGGAGCAGGGAAATTGGGCGGAAATTACTCAGTACCGACGGATGGGCATTTGGTTTCTTCAGGATCGGGACAATCACAGCATGTTTAAAGGTATCTGGGGACGATGCCTAGTTTGAGGGAGTTAAGGAGGGAGAGGCTCGGGTCAGGGCAGGTAATAAAGGCCTCTTGCAGAATATGGGGAGGACAACAATCATTGGGGGAACCAGATTCCACCCTTTTTAGGAGAGCCAATCAATCAATCGGCGAATTTGTATAGCGCGCTACTCACCCGCTAGGGTCTCAAGGCGCTTGGGGGAGATGCTACTGTTCGAACAGCCAGGTCTTGAGTTGTTTCCTGTAGGAGAGATGGTCCTGGGTCTGCCATAGGTGGGTGGGGAGGGAGTTCCATGTCTTGGCCGCCAGGTAGGAGAAGGATCTTCCGGTGGTGGTTCTGCGAATTCGTGGGACGGTGGCGAGGGCGAGGCTGGCGGAATGGAGCTGGCGGTGGGTGTGTAGAATGTGAGGCGACTGTTGAGGTATTTGGGCCCCATGTCGTGGAGAGCCTTGTGTGTGTGGGTGAGGAGTCTGAACGTGATCCTCTTGCTGACGGGGAACCAGTACAGGTCTCTCAGATAGGCAGAGATGTGTCCGTGACGGAGGATGTCTAGGATGAGTCGTGCAGAGGCGTTCTGTATCCGTTGTAGTCTTTTTTGGAGTTTGGCTGTGGTGCCGGCATACAGGGTGTTCCCGTAGTCCAGTCAGCTGGTGACGAGGGCCTGGGTGACCGTCTTCCTGGTTTCGGTGGGGATCCATCAGAAGATCTTTCGGCGCACGCGCAGGGTGTTGAAACAGGATGACGAGACGGCGTTGACTTGCTTGGTCATCCTGAGGGAGGAGTCCAGGATGAAGCCCAGGTTGCGTGCATGGTCTGTTGGTTTGGGGGCAGTGCCCAGGGCAGGGGGCCACCAGGAGTCGTCCCAGGCAGAGGGGGATGGTCCCAGGATGAGGACTTCCGTCTTGTCTGAGTTCAGTTTCAGACGGCTGTGCTTCATCCATTCCACGACGTCTTTCATTCCTTCCTGGAGGCTGGCTCTGGCGGTGGCGGGATCGTTGGTGAGGGACAGGATCAGCTGGGTGTCGTCAGCATAGGAAATTATGTTTAGGTTGTGTTGGCATGCGATGGCAGCGAGGGGGCTCATGTAGACTTTGAAGGTGGGGCTGAGCGAGGAACCTTGCGGGACGCAGCAGATGACTTAGGTGGCCGCGGATCGGAACGGGGGGAGGCGGACTCTCTGGGTTCTTCCGGTGAGGAAAGAGATGATTCACTCCAAGGCCGTTCCTTGGATTCCGGTGTTGCTGAGGCGCTGTATCAGGGTGCGGTGGCATACGGTGTCGAAGGCTGCAGAGAGGTCCAGGAGGATGAGGGCAGCTGTTTCCCCGTTGTCGAGCAGGGACCTGATGTCGTCGGTGGCTGCGATGAGGGCGGCCTCGGTGCTGTGGTTTGCTCGGAAACCGGACTGTGAGGGGTCGAGGGATCCGTTTGTCTCGCGGAAGGAGGAGAGTTGTTTGTTGACTGTCTTCTCGTTGACTTTGGCCGGAAAAGGGAGGAGCGAGATGGGGCGAAAGTTCTTGAGGTCCGTGGGGTCCGCTGTGGGTTTCTTCAGGAGGGCATTGAGCTCTGCATGCTTCCAGCTCTCCGGGAAGGAGGCAGACGCGAAGGAGCTGTTGATGATGTCCCGGAGTTGGGGTGCGATGATGGAGTCGGCTTTGTTGAAGATCTGGTGTGGACAGGGGTCGGTTGGGAAGCCGGAGTGGGTGGTGTTCATCGTGCGGGTGGTGTCTTCGGTGCTGACCGGGGTCCAGATGCAGAGGGTGGTGGTGGGGGGCACTGGTTCGGAGGTTGGGTGCGTGGTCTGTGCGCCGAAGCTGTTGTGTATGTCGGCGATCTTGCGATGGAAGAACGAGGGGAGTGAGTCGCAGAGGTCTTGCGAGAGTGTGATGTTGTTGCAGGCGCTGGGGTTGGAGAGCTCTTTAACGATGCAGAAGAGTTCCTTGCTGTTGTGGGTGTCGTTGTCAAGTCGTTCTTTGAATGGAGTCCTTTTGGTGGTGCGGATCAGCCGGTGGTGTTTGCGGGTGGCGTTCTTGAGGGCTTTCATGTTTTCTGTTGTCTGGTTGTGGCGCCAGGCTTTCTCGAGGGTGCGGCAGGTCTTCTTGGAGTTTTTCAGGTCGTCGGTGAACTACGAGGCTTTCTTGCTGCCGGGTCTGCTGGGAGGGTTCTTCAGTGGTGCAAGTTCATCGGCACAGTTGGTGAGCCACTGTGTGAGGTTGCAGGCTGCTTCGTTGGGGTCCCTGGTGGTGGAGGAAGGGTGCTGGCTGAGGGAGGTGGTGAGTTGGTCGGTGGTGATCTTGCTCCAGCTTCTGCGGGGGACCTGTTGCGGGTGGAGGTGGGTCGTGGTTTTCCTGAAGTTGAAGTGGACGCAGCTGTGATCTGTCCAGTGGAGTGGCTGAAGGAGATGTGCTTGCTGGAGGAGAAGATGGGTCTAGCGTGTGGCCGGCGTAGTGGGTGGGGGTGTCCACCAGTTGCTTGAGTCCGAGGTTGGCGAGGTTGGCCAGCAGGGTGGTGGTGTTGCTGTCATTGTTGTTCTCCAGGTGGAAGTTGAGGTCCTCAAGGAGGATGTAGTCTGAGGAGGTTAGGGCGTGCTGGCTGACGAAGTCTGCGATGGCTTCGCTGAATTGTGTGCGTGGTCCCGGGGGTCTGTAGATGAGAGTGCCTCTGAGGGTGGTCTTGGGGTTGGTGTGTATCTGGAAGTGAAGGTGCTCGGCGGCGGTGAGGGTGTCGTCGGAGATGGTCGTGATTCGGATGGTGTTTCTGTGGACGATGGCGATGCCTCCTCCGGTTTGGTTGATGCGGTCCTTCCGGGCGATCTTGTAGCCATCCGAGATGGCTATGGCGATGTCGGGGGCTGAGAAGGCGTTCATCCAGGTTTCTGTGAAGAAGGCGAAGTCTGGTGATGTTGTGTCGAGGAGGTTCCAGAGTTCGACGGCGTGCCTGTGGACGGAGCGGGTGTTGAGCAGGATGCACTTGAGGTGATTGTTTCTGGTGCCTGGCTTGGCGGGAGTGGTGCAGGTACGGAGGCAGGCAAATTTTCAGGCTTGGCAGGAAAAGGGTCCATGGGTGCGTTTCGGGTTGGCTCGGTAGCAGGCGGGGTTTCGGCCGGCGTTGAGTGCGTGGAGGGTGGCGGCGTCGCAGTTCCGTCAGGTGGGCTGGCATCGTCGGGGGCCAGGGTTCCTGGCACTGGGTGCGGTTCAGGCGTGGACGGGTGTAGACGGGCTTGCCTTTGGCGCACCTTCGGCGCGCCCGCTGCGCGTACGTGTAGACTCCGCCATAAATGGCGAAGTGGAAGGGAGGAGCA
Source organism: Lissotriton vulgaris (assembly GCF_964263255.1). Lineage (NCBI taxonomy): Eukaryota > Metazoa > Chordata > Amphibia > Caudata > Salamandridae > Lissotriton > Lissotriton vulgaris. The sequence goes on along the minus strand of NC_141695.1, from coordinate 324,878,498 downwards.
GCTGGGAGGCGGGAGCGGGGCGGCGAATGGGAAGGGGAAGCGGGTACACAAAGGAAAAAGGGGCGGGCCGCAGGGGAGCAGCGGCGGGGAGCGGGGGGAATACAGGCGGGAAAAACGGAGGCGATGGGGCAGAAACAGAGAAACAATCACAGTGCAATCACGAGCAGCAAGTCAAGATACAAAACAAAATACAGTATACAATGCGCAAACCAGAATGCTCAGCTGCAGGAGCAGCGGCGCACTCGCGGCAGCAGCGGCGAGCCTGAGCACAAACACAGGGAGCCGCGCAGTGCGTGGAGAAACCGGCCCTAGAGCAGGGTCCAGGGTCGCAGCTCACCACTGCGCGGACTCTGCCATAAATTGCCAAGTGGGAAGGAGGAGCAGCTGGGAGGCGGGAGCAGGGCGGTGAATGGGAAGGGGAAGCGGGTACACAAAGGAAAAAGGGGCGGGCCGCAGGGGAGCAGCGGCGGGGGGAATACAGGCGGGAAAAATGGAGGCGAGGGGGCAGAAACAAAGAAACAATCACAATGCAATCACAAGCAGCAAGTCAAGATACAAAACAAAATACAGTATACAATATGCAAACCAGAATATTCAGCTGCAGGAGCAGCGGCGCACTCGCGGCAGCAGCGGGGGAGCCTGAGCACAAACACGGGGAGCCAAGCAGTGCGTGGAGCAACCAGCCCTAGAGCAGAGCCAGAAACTCCTCTCTAGAGATCGGGGGCATTTGGTCTAACATGAAGGTGTTTTTACATGCGATAGGAACAGTGATAGGGGATGTGGGGATGGGAATATTGTTTTTAATGGAGGCGATTTTGTCAATGAAAAACTAATTCAGGGAGTTGCATATGTTTGTGAGGGGGCAGATTTAGCGATCACTCTGTCATCAACTCATCAACTATTGCGAAAATATCTTTAGTTTTTGTAGCTGAGTTTGTAATTTTCGAGGAAAAATAGGTTGTCTTAGCCTGGAGGATAGGGTTTTAATAATTTTTTAACAAGGCTACATAGGTGGTTCTTTCCCCAGGTGCATACGTTCGCCTCCAACGGCGCTCTGCTTGTCTAAGGGCCAGTTTCTTCCTTTTCAGGTCATCGGAGAACCAGCTTTGGGCATCATAGGGGCGTTTAAGGTTGGTTCTCTTAAAGGGGGTAGTCTTGTTGCTGGCTGATTCAAGCCATTGATCAAGGTTTAATGCCTGATGACAGAGGGAGCCTTGGTCGGCGGGGGAGGTGGCTGTTAAAAGCGCGCAGAAGTCGCCAATATTGGCCCGTTTCCAATATTTGTTCTCGACCTCATCCAGCTCTGTTTGACTAATACAGAAGTTGAAGTTAGTGAAACTTGTAATTTTCATTTATTCCAAGTTTACCTCATTAAGTGGGAAAGATATACCCTTGGCGAAAGGTCTTGGGTTCCTTCTTCTTCTGCACATGCTTTAGTTCTGGGTCAAGATTTTTACCGGGCTTTTCGGGGTAAGCCATGGGTATAGCTATTAGTATTGCACCTGCAATGTAGCACATCGACTTATTGGATGCCACTTGCCAGCCTTAGTCTCTGTTTCTTTGGTTCTCCCTGTCGTCCTACATGCCTTGGAAGGTTTCTCTTGCCCTTGGCAGACAGTTTTCAGTTCCTGACAAGGGCCAGGGATGAAATAGTGGTGCTCTCCTTCTCTCGCTCAAAGCTGGGTCCAAGCAGGTCAGCAGGGGTTCAGGGATCCTTGGAGCACATTCTTTAAGGTTGATGTGGGGCAATGGCCAGTCAGACTTCTGATCGTCTACTTTCTCGTGGGTGCAGAGGGACCATCAAGGTGCTGTTGACCTGCCTGAAAGCGTTGCATGTCATTAAAGTTCTACACCAGTAACACTTCTTGCATGTGCTCCCAATAGGAGATGGAGGCAAAAATATTAGTGAATTCTCTTTTACCAGTTCATCATGATGTTTTCCATAATTGTTCTAGGTCATTTCTTGTTTATAGACCTAAAAGAATGTAGAGAATTCATTGCACTTCATCATGATGCAGCCTGGGTTTCTTTGTTGGTTTTACGCCAGTTCTAGCTTCAATTTGTTCTAGTACTTCTGTCCTGAACATCTAGGTATGTCTTGCTGGGCCTTCTACACTCTGATTTCTTCAAAGTCCAGTTTATTTAACCTATTTTTGTAGAGCAGATGTTTTATGCTTCTGAGGCTTGTTTCCTCCTTTTGAGAACTGTGACTATTCACTATAAATGGCAGAACCACCTCATGTTATGGGTGTCATCTTTACCTCAGACTAGCTGAGATCAAAGCCCACTGAGAAGTCTCACCTTCTAGGCCTTTACAATTGGATACTGTACCGGCAAGCTTTCATTAATTTAAACACAAATGCATTTTCTATAACCCCCTCCAGATAGAGTTTAAGAGACTGTACTCTATGGGGCAAAAGTATTGTCTTGTTGCAGCCTCATCCTTTGCCCCATTGTCCTTCTGAGTCACAATGTCCACGTTCAGTGGGAGCTTGTAAAACTAACCGGTTAGTTTGCCTGACACAAGAAACCACATTTCTTCAATCTAGTTAATGATGATTCAGACATTTCCAAATAGATCCTGAAGTGCGGCATGGATTCCAAGGACACCGTAACTTGATCCATTGGCACCTCTCTATCCATACCTGAATGCATTCCACTAGCTTTACAGGAAATGTTCAGCCAATGCTCATGCCCCTTGAGGGGAGGTGGCTGTTCGAAGAGAAGGCAAACTCCTCCCTGGAATGCTTAAGAAACAGTCAAGTTATGGCATGCTCACTGAGCCTGGCCAACACAGTGAAGCAATTCCACTAGCAGTATTGAGTATTTCCGGGATCTCTCTCCTTACCTTCGCAGCCAAAGTCACCGAGAGATTCATCAATGCCCAGCTGACCACCTTCATCAAAGAGAACGCCATCCTTGACTCTTCCCAGTCTGGATTTCGCAGCAACCCCAGCACCGAGACACTGTGGCCCTCATTCTGGTAGACCTCTCCGCGGCCTTCGACACCGTCTCACACCGCACTCTCGCAGCCATACTCCATGACGGTGATATACGTGGAACCACCTCGACTGGATCCACTCCTTTCTCTCCTGCAGTACCCAAAGGATCAGACTCCCTCCCTTCCTCTCCAAACCTAAAGAGATCAACTGTGGAGTACCCCAAGGATCCTCGCTCAGCCCCACACTTTTCAACATCTACATGGCCCCCCTCGCCAGCATGGGCTCAGCATAGTATCTTACGCCGACGACACCCAGCTCATCCTCTCTCTCACGAAGAACCCCAAAGACACCTGACTCAGCTTCCAAGAAGGAATGAAAGACATCGCTGCCTGGATGAGCAATAACTTCCTAAAACTGAACTCTGAGAAGACCGAGGTCCTTGTCCTGAGACCCTCCCCCACGACTTGGGACAGCTCCTGGTGGCCCCATGCTCCCGGAAACCCACCCATGCCGACCGACCACGCCCGGAATCTCGTCATCATCCTGATTCCTCCCTCACCATGACAGGCCAGATCTACGCCGTCGCTTCGACATGCTTCAACTCCTTCCGCATCCTCCGAAAGACCTTCAAGTGGATTCCTCATGAATGCAGAAAGACTTTCACTTATGCACTCGTAAAAAGCAGACTGGAAGACGGTAACGCCCTCTACGGTGGAGAAGTGTGGCTCACTGGTTAGAAGGGGCAGACCCTGAAGCAGAAGTCGTCCCGGGACCAGGGTTCAATTCCCGACGCGGCAGGGTCTTGGGTCAATGTCCCCGGACTCGATAATTCTCGCCTAGGTGCCTACGCTAACCATGGGTCCCACTCTGCAACTCTGGGCAATAGCTTGCTTAATCTCCACAACGGCCCCAGCAGCGCCGGGGATGCCTGGCTTCACCTTGGGGGTGCCCTCTCACAGGGAAAGCCAGGATGGGTTCCCCAGCGGTATACAGCGCCAGGACACCACGTAACGAGGTAACAGTGCGCTTTACAAGTATACATACATTACATTACATTACGCCAGAATCAACAAAACCCTGCTACACAAGCTCCAAACCATCCAGAACAACTCAGCCAGACTCATCCTCGGAACCTCATGACACAAGCACATGACCCTACACCTACGAGACTTCCACTGGCTCTTCATCGAGAAGGGAGTAACCTTCAAGCTATTCACCCACACCTACAAATCCCTCCACAACATCGGACCCAAATACCTAAACGAAAGAGTCTCCTTCCACGTACCCAAAAGGAACCTCCTCTCCGCTGACATTGCCCTGGCTGAGACCCCACGCATCTGCAGAACTAGAGCAGGCAGAAGAGCCTTCTCCTACATCGCAGCAAAGTCCTGGAACGAGCTCTCGGTCAACATCAGACGCTCCCCCACTCTGAACACCTTCAGGAAGAGCCTCAAGACCGGGCTCTTCGACTGACCCGGAGCTGCTCCCCCCCCCCACCCCAGTGCCTTGAGACCCTCACGGGTGAGTAGCGTGCTTTATAAACCCCTGATTTATTGATTGCTTGATTGAGGGAAGCTTTACTCACAATAGTTCACTAGTGTCAACTTTTGCAGCCAGTCCAGATGCCCCAACAAGTGTACAGCTTCTGTCGGGGCAGGAGTGATGCTAGAGAAAGTCATCACCGCAAAACATCAGTAGCTCCAGTCCCTGCCATATTTCATGTGTTCAGCTAACTTAAAACCTCTTACTTCCTGTGCACCCGCTTCTCTACACCACCAATTTCCATTAAAGGGTAGGCTGCCCCATCTCTCAACTAAATTGGAGACAAGCACAATGGATTGATGGATGATTCAGCTACCATTCAAGGACAGCGCCCTACCTTTTCTGTCCTCCCTTCAAGACCACCCTCCATTCATTCAGGACATGATCTCTGGCACATACTTTGATTTTGGAAGTTGAGGTTCATGCCCTGGTGAACAAAGGGGGCATAGATGTGGTTCCCCAGGAGCAAAGGGGCACTACTTTTACTTAATTTACTTCAAGGACTTTCACCTCTTCAACCTTATTGTTTAACATGATAAGTTCAAGATGCTGTCCCTGAGCCAAGTCTTGTTGGCCCTCTGCAGTGAATGGACTGGTGTTCCTCAACATCTACTTTTATTTACTAAGCCTACCTGGTCACTGGCACTACCAGAGGTCAGGTTAACCTGGGATTTTTTTTTTCATAACCAATTTTATTGAGCAGAAAAGTATCAAGAATGTGGTACCTTCACATACCGAGATCCCCACAACAGTATCAATGCAACAGTGATATACTCGGCAATCCATGAATCAAATGATGAAGCTCAGCTTTAAAGACGCCCTAACCGCCCACCCCAACCCCAACAACCCCCCCCCCCCTTACCCAACCCCCCCCCCACCACACATGTACAGAGGCAACAGAAAGACGGTATACATATAAGAATCGGGTATGATGCAACCAGGGCTTTGCCATTCGGGCCAGGAATGTCACTGCGATCAAATGTCCTCCTCCTGCTCCGCTGGGGGTTCCAAGGACAGGCCGCGGTAGTCGGCCCACCGCTTCCAAATTTTGAAATGTTTGCGCGGGCAACCCCGCGCCTCAAAGACTGGTTTCTCAAGGCCCATGAAGTAGTCCAGCCCAGCCTTCCATGCAGACAGGGGGGGAGCCCTTACAGATTTCCAGGCCCGAGCCAGGTCACGCTTGGCCACGACCAGGCCCAGGAGCAACAGGTGGCACTTATACACGTTACCCCCAACCCCTTCCATAATGTGCAGCAGGCCTAACCGGTGGGTACGAGGAAGATCCCACCCCAGGACCTCAGCCAGGCAACTCCATACTCCCCGCCAGAATCCAGCCAGGCGACCACACGACCACACTGTATGCAGCAGGGAGCCAGGCACCTCCCCACAACGCAGGCACTCCGAGGACGCAATCAAACCAGCCTTCCACAGGCGTTCACGTGTGTAATAGGCACGATGCAGGTATTTGAATTGGATCAGGCGGAGCCGAACCGCAACAGCAGTGCCACGTGGGGACTCCAGTGCTTCCCTCCAATCGTCTTCGTCCAGGGCGCCCACATCCACCTCCCACACCTCCCGAAGGGAGCTGAGAGTGGAGGAGCAGTGTGTAACGAGGGACTGATAGATCCTAGAAACCTTCTTGTCTCCCAAGTCTCCCATAAACACTTTCGCCTCAATGGGGCTGAACTCGGGCAGGGAGTCGAGGCCGGCGATGCTCGGGGCTAGGGCATGCCTCAGCTGGAGGTAGCGGAAGAACTGGGAGTGAGACATCTGGAACTCCGCACGAAGGTCCTCAAAGGACTTGAGGGTGGTGCCCGATACGACCTGGCCCAGTTGTGTAATCCCAATAGCCTCCCAGCCCTCAAACCCGGCCAAAGCCGCCAATTCCGGGAGCATGCCATTGTGCCACAGCGGTGTCTCGGCTGTCAGTTTTCCCCACCAACCCATACGGCGCAGAGACTGCCGCCACACGGCAAAGACCACTTTAGTTACCGACGGCAACCCACGGCGTATACGAGCTGAATAGAGAATGGTGTGAAGTGTACGGTCTCCCATTAGGTGTCTCTCCAGGGCATAGGCCGGATCACTCCTATCTCCATACCACCAGTCATTGAGGACAAGGAGGTGTGACGCCTGATAGTAGGAGAGGAGGTCGGACGTGGCCAAGCCCCCACAGTATGTGGACAGAAAGCACGTTCTCAGGGCTACCCTGGCTGCTCCGCCATCCCACAGGAAGCGGCTCAGCACAGAGTTCACCTGGCGGAACCATTCCATGCCAATAGGGTGTGGGAAGGTCTGGAGTTGGTACAGCAGCCTCGGCAGCGCCACCATCTTAAAGATGGCCGACCTCCCAAAGATTGTAAGGGGCATCCTGGACCATGTTTTGACATCGGTCTGGACTCGGTCCCACACCGGTAAGATACTACGTGTCCAGGCCACGGCCCGCGAGGTCGAAAGGAAGACGCCCAGGTATTTCAGGCCGTCTGTCGCCACGCGCAAGTCGGCGGCCCAAGGGTCGGCAACCATTCCGCCACGCAGAACCCACAGGGTCGATTTAGACAAATTAAGATGAAGCCCCGAGACCTCGCCAAACCCCCGCATGATCTCCAAGACTCGGGGGCCCGAGCGCCGCAAATCAGTAAGGAACAGGAGGACGTCGTCTGCATAAAGTGCGATCCTATCAGTTAGGTGGTCGTTCCAGACAAAGCCACGTAGATGGGCATCCATTCGGACCCGCGCCGCCAGGGGCTCCATGGCCAGGGCAAACAAGTAGGGGGAAAGTGGACAACCCTGTCGGGTACCACGGCCAATCCGGAAGCGCCCAGAGACCGCACCGGCGACACGGACCGAGGCCGTGACATTGGTGTACAGGAGGCGAATATAGGACAGGAAGACCGGCCCTAGATTGAGGCGGGCCAGCAAGGTGAACAGATATGCCCAACTCACCGAGTCGAAGGCCCGGTCCATGTCCGCAAGAAGGAGTGCAGCCTGTTCGTCCCTGGCTCCCATGGCGTCGATCGCTGCCTGTGCCCGCCGGATATTATGCCGGGTAGCCCTGCGCGGCATGAACCCGGCCTGATCAGGGTGGACCAGGTCGGCAATGTGGGGTAGCAAGCGGTTCGCAAGGGCCTTCGCCAAAACCTTGGCCTCAATGTTGAGGAGGGAGATCGGCCTGTAAGAGTCGTGCCGATCCGGCGCCCTGCCCGGTTTCAAAAAGACCACAATCTCGGCGTGGCGCCAGTCAGGTGGCAGCTCGCCCCGAGACCTCGCTGCCTCCAGGGCGTTGCGAAATGGGGTCCCAGTTGAACGTGGAACTTCTTATAGAATTCGGCAGGATAACCGCTCGGGCCGGGCACCTTCCCCGTGTTCAGCTGGCCGAGGGCCTCCCCAAGTTCCTCGGAAGTGAGAGGGGCCTCCAGGGCCGTTCTAGTCTCATCCGGGACTGCCCGTGGGGGTAAGTCATCCAAATAGGAGGCTATGTCGCTCTCCACTACTGGGTCCCGAGGAGCATATTGTGCCGCGTAGTAGCGGGCAAAGCTCGCCGCCAGCAAACCCGGGTCGGACATGACCGACCCGTCATCCGCCGCAAGGCCGGGCAGTTCTAGGGGATGGAAGGTCGCCTGACAAAGCCTATGTAACATGGTGCAGGACTTGTCGCCCCACTGGTACACCCTGCTACGCGTGGCGAGCCACGCCTGCCGGGCCTCCTCGTATAGAACCGAGGCATACGTCTGCTGGGCCTGCAGGAGCCGTCGCACGACGCCCTTGTCGCCCCCGAGTCGGCTACGCTGTTCCAGGTCCTCCACTCGGGCCGCGGCGGTCACAATGGCCTCCCGATGCTCCCGCCGAGCGGCCGCACACCAAGCTATATCGATGCCCCGTATCGTAGGCTTTAGCGCTTCCCACACAACAACGGCATTGACACCCCCCACCAAGTTCTCGCGCCAAAAATGATCGATCGCTTGGCGTATATGCGTCACGTATTCCGGCCGCTGTAGCTGCCAGGCGGACATGCGCCATCGAAATGGCTGCCGTTTAGAGGGGAGGGTCACGGTGGCCAGGACAGGGGAATGATCCGAGAGGCCCCTGGGGAGGATCGCTGCATCCCTGACACGGCTCAGACAGGCACCCGGCACAAACAAATAGTCGAGCCTAGAGAAGGACCCATGCACCGCCGATACATACGTGTAGGCCCGCTCTGCGGGGTGGAAATGCCGCCACACATCAATCCAGCCCAGACCACGCGCTGTCGCACACAACCGGGTGGGAGCAGCCGCGGGGGGGGGGTCAGGCACCACATGCACTCGTCGCTGGCGGTCCAGGCTCACATCCATGACTTCATTCCAGTCACCCCCAACCATGGTCAGGACCTCGGGAATGTCTTCCCACAGCGCAAACAACCGCTCAGACAGTGCCCACTGCAGGGGGGGAGGGGCGTAAACACTTCCAAAAACCACCGGCTCGGAACCCAGCAGGCCTTGAATAAAGACAAACCTACCCTGAGGATCGATCCACTGTTTCTCATGAACATAGGCCACCCTACGATGTACCAATATGGCCACCCCCCGTGAACCCCTCGCAAATCCAGCATGGTAAACCTGTTGATAACCAAACCTTTGGAGGCTGAGGGCCTTGGAGCCCAGCATATGAGTCTCCTGGAGCAGGAGTACATCCACCATCTCCCTCTTCCCCCACCGCAGCACAGCCCCACGCTTGATCTTATCCAGAATGCCCCGCACGTTCCATGTCACTACCCGCAGAGTTTTCGAAGGAGAGATAAGCGCAGTGTCAGCCATTATCAATACCTAGTCCAACATCCGGCCCTCCCTCCCACCCTGGTGCAACCCGCAAACCGACAAAAATCAAAGCCTCAGACATGTGTGGACCCCCCCCCCCAACCCACAAACACAGCGCTCCCTTCCCGACCCGGAACCCCCCCAACAAGTACAACTCCAAAACACCCCCCCGCGCCCCACACCCACCACCCCAATACCTCAGAAAACATTGAAGTACCTGTCGCGGCATGGAGAGACCCGGGTCCCAAACAGAGGACCTAGGACCCACCATACCAATGGATCCCAACAACCCCACAATGACACACACACCCCCCCCCCCCCCCCAACAACACTCACATCTGTGAGGGTCTGAGGCCCACAAGTGGTACCCCCCAAGCCCCACTGCATCCCCATGACAACAACTGAAGTCTTCACAAGGGAACTGACCGGCACATCAAGGACAGAATGAAACAGTCAAACCGGCCAAAGCAGGGCAGTTCAGTATGCAGCCCACAAAGTGCGTGTAGAACCAGCAATGTTCAGCTGCCCGCGTCGGAGTGCTCCGAGTCCCGGGCATCGCCCGGCCGCGTCGCGCTGGCAGAGGCCGATCTCTTCCTGGAGCGGGACCTCCGATGGCGGCCCTTCCTGTTCGGGCGATCTGTTCGCTCCGGCGACGAACCCTGGGACCTGCCTGGATCCAGCCCCGGCTGGGCATGGGGCCTGAGCCGCACCGATTCATCTGTCCAGCGGAACACCTCCTCCGGCGAATCGAAGAAATGGGTGCGAGACTGATATATGACTCGCAGGCGAGCTGGATACAGAAGCGAGTACTGAATCTTGAGGCCCCTAAGTTTAGCCTTAGCGTCCATGAAAGATTGCCGCTGTTGCTGAACCATCTTCGTGTAGTCCGGGAAAATCATGATATTGTGATTCTCGAAGGCGAGGGAGCCCTTGTTCCTTGCCTCCCGGAGGATAACATCTCGGTCATGGTAGTTCAGCAGCCGAGCGATAACAGGCCGTGGGCGCTCGCCTTCCGGTGGTCGCTGGGTCAGAGCCCTGTGTGCCCTCTCGACCACGAAGCACGTAGACAGTGCCCCTTCGGGGAGCCAGCTCTCCAACCACCCGATCAGGAACCGCTCCATGTTGTCCTTCTCGCATCGTTCAGGAAAACCGATGAAGCGGAGGTTGTTGCGCCGCGCGCGCCCTTCCGCATCTTCCACGCGGGCCGCCAGTGTCTTTTGAACGCTCTCCACCTCCGCCAGTCGCTTCTTTAGGCCACTAATGTCCGCCTCGGTCTCCGTTATACGGGTCTCAGCCCCAGCAATCCGCTCCACTGCGTTGCGGAGGTCTTGGCGCAGGAGCGTGACATCCGCCCCAACCGCCCCAATCTTGGCATCGAGCGTGTCTCGGGACTGGGTGATGGCCGCCAGTAGAGCTGCATTGTCCGGCCCAGGGCCACCGCTGCCACCGGCGCCACCACTCGGCCCAGTGAATTTGTCGATAGGGCCATGTTTAGGCGGGCCACCTCCTCTGTCTCTGGTCATGGCACACGCCAGGCAGGGCGGACACCACCTCCGAACCTTCGGATACTGTCACAAGTTCCTAACGGGACGGCCCAGATGAGGCCCCAGAGAGAAACGCGGGCCGGCCACAGTAATCGGGCGTCACGAAAATCGAGGTCCCGGCGTCACCCAGGCGGGAAAGGCCGCACCCGCGTTCGTCCCCACGGGCAGCTGTCCAAAGTACCAAATGAAGGAGCTGTGGGTCCGTGGTCTGTGGGCCGCCGCAGCAATGGGCCAGGCCTGGATGAGCAGATCCGATGCCACTGTCGTCCACCAGGTCGCCGCCGGCCGCCTCGGGGCTCAGGGACCTCCGCCCCTAGACTGTCGCGGGGCCACACCTCGCCGCCTCCGCTCGTCGGTCACACAGGGAAAGGACCGATGGGTAGGATCCGATGGCACCGTCTCGATCCTTCGGGTGAGTGCAGTCAATGAGACGAGCCAAAGCCGGCGCGGCGGATGCCACCCGCACACGCCAGATCGCTACCACCGCCAGGCGTCGCGAAACTCGAGGACCCCGGCCTCCGGCCGGCCACCAGGCCGCACTTCGTCGCCGCTTCCCTCCGATCACAGGAAGGGTAGAAATGCAGGATCGGCACACCAAAGTAGGCAGGAGATCCCACCAGATCGAAAGCAATCACTGGGTACCAGCAGCGGGCTCGGGGGTCAGGATAAATGATCGGATTAAGTCCGGGCCGGCGGGAGCTCTACAAGGCTGCGACCGCCATCTTCGCCCGCCAAGCCACGCCCCCCCGTTAACCTGGGATTTTGGCACTGACAGTTTGTGATTGTGCATTTTTTACTGGTGAAACCTCCTCCGATATTCACTAGTCCATGTACAACCCAACTTGGCATGACCTGCTGGTGAAGACATGATCTCCTGCACTGGTCTCTGGAAAGTATTCAGCGTACTATAATTTTCTTCCTAACCTGGGCTTCACAATTAACACCCAGAAGTTTCAGCTTGTCCCTGTACATAGGCTAACGTTTGTAGAAGCAGTGGTCTGGACTCTCTTGAAAGCTTTTTCTGTTCCTCAGAAAATTGCAGATATTGTGGATATGATTCTGATGTTTCTGGCTCAGTCACCAGTCCCACGTTTTAAGTCTGATAGGCATGACGGATTCATGCATCCTGATGATGAATGAGAATCCTTTAGTGGTGCCTCATGAGCTAATGTCTCCAGCATTATGAGACCTTGGCTAAGGCACACATTTGGGCAACATCACAACGCAGGCTTCTGGTCCACGTTGGAGCAGCTCCTGCACATAACCAAGTTGCGCTTCAGGCAGTTTGTCATGCATAAGGCCTCTCTCCCTTCCATCTTAGGAACTGCTATTCAAGTTCTGGAAGCCAAAACAACCACAGTCAGTTATGTCAAGAGACTGTTATGGACCCTGTGTTGGGAGGTGGGATTCAACCTTGGTGGTTTGCACAGCAGTAGGGCATTTTCCTGCTAGGGGTACCCCGTAGGGGCAGTCTCAAAATGAGGACAGTTGCTCTGAGTTACTTCCCTTTAGAAGACCATAAGGGGGAGTGTAATCCCAAAATAAGGAAAGGATATTTTCCAGATAGAGGTGTGCATGTGTGGATCTCTTCACCATGGACCAGAAAAGGAGTGTCTTCAGTTTCATGCCATACACTTCCCTCGGAATGTTTCCCTTAGGAATGCCTACAGATGTGACTGGTCACAGGGCCTGCTTTACAGATTCCCAACAATCCTGCTTCTGTCGTAAGTCCTGCAGACGCAGTGTGAGGATCGACCACAGCCAATCCCAATTGCCTGGGATGGGGTCATCAGTATGGTGATTTGTCGGAAATCAGTACTCCTCTTTCTCTCTCTCACAAGGTGGATCTGCTCTTGCAGCATCCTGGCCAGGTCCTTCATCCCAATTGCCCAGGGCTACAGCTGCAAGCATGAAGAATGAACGGTGTCACCTAGACTCTTGCTTAACACCTGAAGTGACGCACATCATCTTGACCAGCATGGAAACCCTCACAAAATCCAGCACTGCAGGTCACTGGAACACAATTATTCCATACAGCGAGTGAGAAGGCTTAAACCTGTTTGATTCACAACTTTCCAGTGATCTGTTCTTCACACCATCTCTTGCCCAGTAGGGCCGATCGAAGAAGTCTATTTGACTAACGAAACTGGTGCTCATGTAAAGCGCTCTGATACCTGATATCTTTGGGTCTAGTTTGTATTATCTAAAAGTCTAAAAAAAAGTGTATACATATGCCCTATCTGACTTTATATGTCTCCTGGACCAGCTTTCTCTGTTTAAGTCACCACAGGTGGCGTATTTTCTGTAGGATTTACTTTATTCATCATCTCCCGTTCGATTTATTGTTCTCCAGTGGGATTTAAATTGTGTGTTGAAGTTCCTTATGGTATCCTCATTCAAGTCAAGAAAAAGTTGACTCAGAAATTGTTTTCTTAATGGCAATGACGTAGGCCCATAAGGTTGGTTAACTGCAGGTTCTCCTAGTATGGCCTTTATTCACAGTTTTCTATCTGGATAAACAGGTTCTTCAATCTTGTGCACCTTTATTACTGAATGTGGTATCCACTTTTCACCTGGACCGGTCCATTACTTTTCCATATTTCTTTCCTCCTCCTCATCCCACCAAGAAGACCAGCTGCATAGGCTGGAGCCCAGACAAGTAATGTCTCACCACATTGAGCGCACTTGAGAGGAAAGAGTGGATGATCAGCTCTTTGTGGGGTTTGTCAGACTCAGAAACACAAAGCGGAGAAAATCACACCATACAGTTTGGGTTTCTCTTTGTATTGTATAAACATCTATTATGCCTTGACCAAGAAAGATGTTCCAGGTGACATTTGTGCCCATTTCACTAGGGCCCTGGCTGCTTCCACTGATCTCACGAGAGGCAATCCGGGGGTTGACATCTGCCTGGATGACATTCGCTTATGATGTCTCAAAGCCCAATGAGTGGACTAACTCAGAAAGGGTTTCTGCTCTCAGCAGCACACTCACTAAAGAATGTACAGTGAACCCCACGGCACCCTCTACAGCATTGTGGTGATTGTGGAAACAAAACAAGGCAAGGGACACTGCTTGTGTTCTGACTGCCAAGCAAGAAGCAAGCCACCTGAAGGCTTTCTGGCAGACACAGATGTTGAACAACAGTTTTAATAGAATGGAATGAAAACAGTGTTGAAGGCTGCTGGGGTCTAAGGAACATGGTGGCCGAACCTCCCTGGTCCACCGTCCTTCTCGAATTGTCTGTAGAGGCCACAAGGGTGGTTTCTGTCCTAAGATGGGCCCAGAAGCCTACCTGAGCGGCGAGTAAGAGCAGATTCGAGTCAAGATAGCTTTATTTTATTTATTTATTTATTTTATATTCTTATAAAGCGCCAGAATAGACCCCAGAAGTGGTATCTCCGCGCTGTTGCTGCAAAGGGAGTGATCTGTACTGGTAAGTCCAGTGGTGGTTTGTAAGCAGGTGAGACATTAAGTGCTGGGAAACAGGTGTGTTTTTAAGACTTTCCGAAAGGTCAGGTGGCTGGTAAGTGATCTTAAGTCTGAGGGCAAAGAGTTCCAGAGTACTGGTCTGGCATGGGCCAACGCACGGCCACCTTGTCTGGTCTTCTTCACTCTGGGTACCTGCAGGAGCTGCTGGTTACTGGAGCGCAAAGAACGCCCGGGGATATAGGGCTGGAAGATTTCAGTTAGATATTTAGGGCCCTCCCCTATCATGCTCTTGTGGATGGTGCATAGAGTTTTAAACTGGACTTTATAGCTCTTGTTTATCATTTTCGCCAATAATTCGACAGGCAGAAGAAGTAATGCAGTCGACCGAAAGTTTGGCATCATCTTTGGGTCTGTTGAGGGGTTTATCAGTACCCGAGGTCCCAAGACCGAGCACTCAACAGACGAACTAATATCCAAATATTGTATTGATTGCTTTTTGGCCTTCTAATTTTATACTTCAAACTGGCATGTTATCTATTGAAAAATTGCTTGTCACAAAGGGTGTCAAGGTCTGGGCTTACTTTAATAAAGCTTTATAAAACAATGTAATCATTCAGACGACACTACATGTCGGAACACAAAGATCCAAACTTTGCCTAGCTGTGCCCCTTAAGTAAACACAGAAGTTGGACTAAGAAAACGTCTTGTACAGTGTGTGGGCAAGTAACTCGTGCCACCACACTGACACAGTCCCAGACCAATTGCAAAAGATAATATTGACTATTCAGTAAGAAGCAGTTTATCCATGTGCGTAGTAACAATGTTAAATAGCAGAATATTATTTAGTCTACCTGTCCATGTATGAAATGCACTAAAAGAAGTTTTTTTTCTATTTGCATTACAACATGAATTCCCATTTTATATTGGTATGTTATGGCCTAGTGTGCAATATACTTAAAAAATGCTTGCCACTGATCGATGTGTAATAATGCTTAGATTATCAATGTATAACTTGGCGGGTTAGTAATAATGGTTGCCATCTTGAGAGTCAGTATTATAGGAATTATAGCAACTCGTCTTTTCTGACTGTCCGCACAAGACAATTTCCAGCTCACCTCACAGTGTCTTCAGCAAAAGACAGAAACAACAAGTATATTTACTATTTCAGCCTGCTAAGATCTTAGAAGCTGCTTGGATAGCATCCATAGATTGCAGGTGAGCTACTATCATGTACCCTCATCAAAATGTCTAGGAATAGCCTTGGACAATCACCTTTCAATGCAGCATCACATCAGTGCCCCCACCAGGGGTGCCAACTTCCATCTACTTGTACTAAGGAAATGAACCCTTTCATTCCGACCTCAGATCTCAAGACATCGGTCCAAGCGCTGTGATCTTCAAACTAGATCACGGCAGCACCGCCCTCATGGGACGGGGACTACCTAAAGCAAAACTAGCACTATTTAAGAGAACCTTTAATGCAGCGTCTCAACTCAACACAGTCTCTAAAAAACACGATCACATCACCCTAGACCTAAAAGCACTCATATGGCTACACCATGAGGCACAAATCCATCTAAAAATGGCCTGCATGACTCATAAAGCTCTTCACCACAATACTCCAACTTACCTGGCCAAGAAACACGTCCTATCAAGAGAGAACAGAACTTTGTGAAGCACTGGCTCCCTCTTACTGAAGTCCTACAAATAAATAAAAAAAAATAAAAAAACTACAAGCGGTCCCCTGGAAGTGCCCCCACATTGTGGAACTCTCTTTCTCTCAAGACCAGAACCAATCCCTCAGCTGCCCTCTTCAAACAAAAAGTAAAGAAACTACTAATGAACAGATTCCTTCCCCATTGAAGATGAATCCAGCCCAGACTTCAACCTCTATGGATTGCTCCTCCACAAAACTGACGGATGTTTCTACATACCCCCTGTTACCTTTTTCTATGATGACACTCTACACATTATTTAATGGACCTTCCGGAATCCAGACTTTACGAATGCCAACTTATGTTCTATACAGACTTTGCTGTTCTCTCTCAATTGTATACTCTGATTTACCTTTTTTGAATTCTTAATGTACAGCATTCTGATACCCGAAAGGGTCATGTTCGCGCTATATAAAACTCAAAACAAAACTGGACACAATCCTCATTCCTGCCTCCTCATAGAACACATTACAAGCTTTCCAGACGTCATCCACATCACGGTTATTAAATACTCATGCAATCAGCAACCAAAACATTGCAACTTATGCTACATTGCAACTTGAGATTGCTGACACCACCAGCATACTTGAACTCCACTCACATTTCATCAGACACTGACATAACTCACCCAGACTTCCACATACTACGTAAATATCCTGGTCCGTACAGGATGGAGCTTACATACATCAACCACAAACACAAGATGCAGCCCCCTCTCTGTCATCCACGTGTCATTAAGATTGTGGCCTTACATCATTCAAAAACCCTACAACTTCCTCCATGAAATAGTAGACGTCTCCATCTCTATCTCATTGCATCAGTTTCAACCTGCAGACTTCCTGTAAGCAGCAATACCTTCATGCCACTGTCCTAGTTTTTAATCTCTGTATAAGGGCGTTATTTACACAGTTCTGTATGAATCCTTCCTCAACATTGCTGTATATTAGTAAAACAAGAGAATATAGCCGTCTCTTGACCTCTACTTTCATTTGGTATATATTTATGTTGTTTTGTATGACTTGACTCTCCAGCAAAGTCGATTAGTTAAGGCTTATTGTAGGAAGGGGGTGGGGGTAGAAATACAGCATGAATGTATTAACAAGTAAGTCAAAAATGTCAGTTAAAACAAAGAAAAATATAGAACACCTTTAGCTGCTATCTCCTTGCCAAGGATAGCACCAAAACGACCATCCTTACTTTTTCACAGTGTTTATGCAGCAAATACTACTGGGTTCTCTGACCAATAAGATCTTATGGGTAATTTTTTAAACTCAAATATATTGCCATTTGCTTTTTTGACTTTAAAAGAAGTGACCATTATTTATATATCAGAGGATAACTGCAATGAGGTAAGAAGGGAAAAGATTAAAGGTGAGAATGCGAGTCATGAGAAGAAAGGGTTAAACGGTGCCTGGCCAAGTATCTAAAGAAAAAGGTGAAATAACTTACAAGTTAGTGTTCCCATACATTAAGTAATTTTCGGGGACTAGTATTTTTTGAGTGTTTATAAATGTTTCTAGTCATCAGAACACAGGGGGCAAAAAAAGTACCACCATGTATCACATCTGGTTTAATATGTCCGGCCCCCTATTTCAATGGCTCTGGGTGCAAACTGGATGAATCCAAGAGTTTGAGACCAGTTGTAGACGTAAGAAGGGTAAGAAAAGAAGAAAGACAAATTCAAACAAACCCAAACTAACAAACCCCAAGCAAACACGAACCAAACAAAGCAAGAGTCTCACCTAAGTCAAAATGGTGAATTTGGGGTAGTAAGATCCTCAGTGCTTGTTTCTGTGGGGCAAGCGGGAGTCCAGTGTTTTGTGTCCAATCAGAGACAGTTCAGTCAAGGAACCAACTGGTCTCCAAATGTGTGTAAGTTGAGACATGGAGACGGATGTGTGGAAATAGTGACTCAATCTCAAGAGAGAAACACCAATATAAATACTTATTTAACCTTGAATCAAAAGACACATGGGAGGATGATAAATAACTCTTCGTTGAACCTTGCTACTTCACCAGACCTTGAGAACATTCGAATGGAATCTCTAGCCTCCTACAGTCTCAGAGCTGTGGCTACACTAGGTTTACAATGTATTTGGCAGTCCAGGCTGCTAAGTACTGAGCGTAACAAGATGTAGCAGTGCTTTAGCGACCACGTTAAAATCACCCTGTGATTCTAAAGTTTAGAATCTCAAAAAAGCTTTTGCCAATCAAAATTTCTGATGCCCATGACACTCGGGACTAGAGCAAAAATAGTAGTTCTAAATCATAAGATCTTTTGAATTAACTGTTTTTCAAAATGGGAAATTGGTTTTTTGTTTCAAAATGTTTTTATTGGTTTTAGGTTTTTTTAAACGCATACAAAAACAGCGGTGGGAGGCACCAGCATATGGAAATGGGTTTTTAACCACAATTTGACATTGGAATTTCACCAGAACTGAATAAACGGCGAGTTATTCAAATAGTTCTGAAAATCAAGCGACAATGATTTTGCTCTTAAATGGTAGGTGAGTGATGGGCCTGTAATTGGCAAGGTCATCTGGAGCTCGGTGGGTATTTAAGGAGTGGGAGGTTCTATCATGTCTTGAGCTTGAAGGATGCCTTCAGTGAGGGGGGTTTATGATGATGAGAGAGTTTTTTTTAGCAATGGCTTTAATGAAGGATGAATGTAAGACATCATCTTAGTAGGTGGTAGATTTTAGGCAGTTGAAGATGCCAGCGAGAGATGAATTTCAAGGATGAGCATTGTTGATTGCAGCACGGAGAGGTGGGTGTCAAAGATGAAGCAAGTTTGGTGTTGTCAATGTGCTTTTGGATCTTCTGTATTTTTTCACTGACGTTGTTGATGGCATTTCATTTGCCTGTGGACTGTGGGATAGGAGCATAATGTTGATGCAATGCTTGACTGTCTTGAAAAGTCTTCTGTTTTATTGATAATGTTGGTGTAGTACTTGGCTTTGACTGATGTGATTGGTTGTCTGTGTGCTGCAGGGAGGGACTTCACTACCATAAGATCATCCGTGTTTTGTTTTTCTTCCGTTTTCATTTCTACCTGTGAATGGGTGTTTACATTATTTTCTAGAAATGTGTTGAAGTAATTTAGATGAGTGTTAATGTCTGATATGGCAAGCCGAGAGATGAGTTTAGACTTTAGGTTGCCGATGAAGTAATCATTGAACGATCTGAAGATTTGCTGTTCTTTCTGGATTGACCCAAGTCAGTTGGATGGATGCTAAGCAAGATGATGGAAATGGCAAGGTGGCCGGCCTAGTCCAGGGATGTTGAAGGCTTGTATTAGATTGTTGTTAATGTCAAAAAGACAAAGATGAGGATGTGGCCTTTGAAGTTTTTCCTTGTTCGGTGAGATGCTGTACTAAATTTAGTAAAACAACAATGGGTCTTGGCTCCAATCAGTAAGGCTGAGCCTTTATATCCAAACCAAAAAGCAATGCTAATACTGATAATCAATTAGTTATTATTCTAGTCAGTCCATAGAAATGAATCTATGACAGCCTGAAATAGTAACTTGAACTCTGTAATTTATTTTAGAATTCTTTTTTTTCTTTTTTTGACTTAGTGCAACTTTTTTTCAATTATGACAAACTTGTAGAAAAAATACAATCAACAAAAAAACTCCATCAACTTTCCACAGACACCATACTCTCACTTCATCATCTTCTCACATTCAATAACTTCCATTCAACCCCATTTATAACCCACACTATCTTCCAGCCATACATAAAACTCCCTTTCTGGTTCAGCAAACCTGTTTGATAATTTAAAAACCAGAGGGGCTAACCAAACAACGAACAAAGTTGTAAACCAATCTTTCTAGTGCACTCCAGAACAAAATATACAAATATTTTCAAAGTGACTAAATATTTACAGTGCACAAAAGCAAAATGATTACAAAACGTTTGTTTGGCAAAAAACGCAAGGTCATCACGTTTCGAACCCACTTCCTTTCGAGGGTTCTCTTCAGGACCAAAATAGCTGAAACACAAACGGAATACCATCCCTTACTTTGTAATTCATAGACCAACATCTGCTTTTTATATTCACATCAAGGCACCCGACGTGTGTCTGCTTACCTTTGCTCATGGAAAAAAGCCTACTGCTCTCTGTCTTTTAAGGACAAATAGTCTGTGAGGGATATGAAAAAATTAAATCAAAATGTGTCCCCAAACGAAATAGAACATTGTAACAGTCGTCAGTCTTTGTCAGGAAGAACTTACAATGGTTTAGGTGTCCGAGTCTTTGAACTGTCCTGTGTGAACTCTGTGTCTTTTGTATGCAGGGTCTGAGGAAAGATGAAAACTAACATGAATTCTCAACCAAACTTTTATTTGTGTGAAGAATTCTTCTCTTTTTCCAAAATGTCATACCTTTGAACGTTCAAGAACACGGCTGTAATGTCTGTTTATAGATGGTGGCTCCTCTGTGGTGGTTTGTTATTCTGTTGGAAACAAAGCCATTCGTAAATTTTCAACCACAATTAAGAGATGTCCTCTCTATTTTGTTCGGATGTACCTTTTAACAGGTCAAGCGTGGACACAGAGTTTTCTTGTTTTAATAGCTGACTCTTTCTTGATTGTGCATTTCTGTGAATAAAAAAGTTATTTCAATCAACGATAGTGACCTATACTTCGGAACGGCCGTAATTACGGGAAAAGCTACCCCGTACTTGCGATGTTTACCTTTCGACTTCCAATCCTTGTGTAAATCAAGGGCGTGCCAGCTCTGTGTGCACATCTCCCAGAGGCTCAATTCGTCGTGTCTGTTAAATCACAGGAGAAAGTGTCAGCTCAACGCGTTTCAAACTCGTGTTGACCTGAACACCATTAATGGTGCATGCTGACTTTTGTCAACCTACTGAATCCAGACTTTAAAAAAAAATTAAAACTACGGCTAACATGACCACGTACCTCACGAAGTTCGTCTCCTGACGAAAGTCAAACCTCCATCCGTGGTACGCCAATTATCCACAGTGGAGGGAACGTGCGTCTGCTCTCGTTTTACGTTTTCCTCAGTCGGTGCATACAAGCGCTGCCCAGAGAATTCTGGGAGAGATGGGAATCCTGAGGCACGTAGTTTCAGCCCCTGCGTACAAAAGACACAGTTCACACAGGACAGTTCAAAGACTCGGACACCTAAACCCAGGGCTTTAAGTGGAATGAAAAAACTGGGGGGGTCTCTCAAAGGGGCGTGGCCAGTGTAATTAGGGGTGTGGCTTTAAAACACTTATGGTAAAAATCTGTACTTAGCAAAGTGTGCCGCCCGACTTATTTTTTGCTGTTTCTGTCATTGCATCCAGATATGTGATACAACAAGTCACATCATACCTACAACAAGCCAGGACTATTGGCTTTGTCAATGGTTATTAGTTGCAGAAGATAAATAAGCTGGAACTATGGCTTGTATATAACATTGACAAAGTTTCCAATTAAAACCCTGGTGACCCTACCACAATGTTGCTGCTCCCGAGTTTCAAAAAGAGAAGGGAAATCCAGAGAGAAAATGACTCTTTAAAGGATTTCCCTTCCCCTACAACTCACCTGGCATGACATCATGCCGTGCAGTCCGAAAAAAACGGACCGCCTGTGTCAGGGCTCAAAACAGAGCCCGATAGAGACCCGTTTCGAGGTCCCCTGAAAAATACTGCCGGTGCTCAGACCCCTTGAGACCCGGCCCACTTAAAGCCCTGCCTAAACCATTGTAAGTTCTTCCTGACAAAGACTGATGACTGTTACTGTCGTGTTCATATCTAATTCTATATTCCCGATTTATGCCCTTGTGAGGTTATAATCAATAATATCCTGATAAAGGCATAAGAATCAGATTCATATTCAGTAATAGCCCATGCAATCCAAAGCATAGCACTGCTACTCCCATCGACTCCTAGAAAGCACAACACGTTCTTTAAACAAACCAAGCCTCCAGCAGCCCGGGAAAACCCCCCTGCTTTTGTTTTGATTTGAACAAGAACTCCTGAGTCCAGAAAGAACTGTTAGTTCTTAGTGACGTCTTATGTCCAACCTTACGTCAAACCCGGCACCTTCCACGTATAAAATACCATTTATTTGATCATTCTTTTTCTTCGAGTCTTCGACTCTATCGGTGCCGGTAGGGATGCCCAGGTTCAAACCCTGCTCGAAGTGTGACCGACTGATGTCGGTCACGGACCCCCATCGCCGGTGCCTAGGCCTCGATCACGACGACCGCACCTGCTCCGACTGCCGGGCCCTGACATCGAAGGCTAGGCGGGAGCAGTCCCGCAAGCAGCTCGAGCTCCGGCAGTCGGCCCCACGCCACTCCAGGTTCCGGTCCCGGTCCCACAGGAGGTCGAGGGACAGGTCGCGAGGTCAGAGTCATCGCAGCTCCGGGAGTGGACACCGGTCGTCAGGCTCCAAGTCCTCAGGTAAGAGGCATGAGAGGTCGGAGAGACGTCATCGTTCCTCCGACCCACCCCGACGCTCGCACAATGCGGCCGGGGGCTCGGGTGACAGCGCCCGTGCGGCTCCGCGGGAGTCACAAGCGTCGCCACCTGCCCCACAGCTTCGGGTCCCTGGGCACGGCGCGACGCCGGAGCAGATCGAGCGGTACCTCAAGGCCATGAGGTCCCTCCCTCCTCAGTCGGGTTCCATGGCGCCTTCTGGCCCAACGGTCCCGACCGGAGGCCCTAGCGGGTCGGGTGCTTCGACCCCGACGCCGCCGGGTGCTTCGGCCCGACGCCGCCGGCGACTTCGGTCCCTGCGCCGCAGGACCTCACTGGATCCGCTTCCGGATCCGGGTTGTCGCCGGTCAACCTCACGACCTCACCGGCGCTGGCCCCACGGGTGTCGCCCCCGGCGCCCGCTGTGGACGCCGTCCCCAATGTCCCCTATGGTCCGACTCTGACGGCCTATGGAGATTTTTATTTCCACGAGGAGGCCCCGTCTGCTAATCCTGTTTTGCAGGTTACGGGTGACGAGGAGGATTGGGTGGGTCTGAGGACCCTCTGGCACTGGAGTGCCAGTCTCAACAGGACTGGACATATGAGCTTGGGGAGGCCAGTGGTCTTGACACATCGCCAGACACTGGATTTGCCCCCATTCCGACTGTGGCTTCGGAGGAAGGGGTCTACATATAGTGTAGTGTTGACGAAGGCAGCCAAGGCCTTACACCTTGAGCTCCTTGTCACGGCCGTGAGGACTAACCTCCTCACTGAGGTCCTCAAACCGCAGTCAAGCTCCAGCGAGCCTCTGCTGCCGTTCAATGAGGCCTTATGTGACGTTCTTGTGGGCACTTGGTCCAAGCCCACCACAGGCCCGCCTGTGGATAGGAACGTGGCCAGACGCTACCGCCCGGCCCCGGGCGACCCATGCTTTTTGTCCACCCATCCCACCCCAGAGAGCCTGGTCATCCAGGCCTCTAATTCCCAGACCGCATTCCCGTCGGCCCCGCCCGACCGGGAATCCAAGAGATATGAACAGTTCGGGAAAAAGGTGTTCTCGTCTGTTAGCTTAGGGCTGCGGTCTGTGAATAACGCCTGTCTCTTGGGCCGCTACACCCACACTCTGTGGGACGTGGTTGCGGAGGTCCTGCCACAATGCCCGGAGGAGGTCCGGGCTAAACTCGCCCAAACCCTTGCGGAGGGCCGAGATGCAGCACGTTATTCCATCCGGTGTGGGCTGGATACAACGGACTCACTGGGCAATGCAATGGCAACGACGGTGGCAGTTCGATGCCACGCCTGGTTGAGGTCCGCCAACTTCTCGGCCGATGTCCAGGCCACACTTCTGGACATGCCGTTCGATGGCCGTCGCCTCTTCGGCGACAAGGCAGACCATGCGCTGGAACGTTTTAAGGACTCCAGGGCTATGGCCAAGTCCTTGGGCCTCACGGCCCCACGCCAGCAAACGGGTGCCTTTCGCTCCTTTCGTGACCACGGAAGGGGCGCCCCCACACGTGCTGCCAGCCACGCGCCGCAAAATGTTCAACAGCGCGGTGGCGGCTGTGGAAATCGCTGTGGCGGCGGTCGGGGACAACAGCGAAGCCAGTCCACACCTCCCTCCACAGCACCCGCCTCAAAACCTTCCTAGTCCAAGTTTTCAGGCCCATGTGACGCCTTCGGGAGGCAGGGTTCACCATCACCTCTCCCACTGGCGCACTATCACTTCGGACAGGTGGGTGCTGCAGATCGTTCGAAGGGGCTACTCCCTCCGCTTCGAGGCGACCCCTCCATCCATGCCACCGCATGTCGGGGGATCACTTGCAACTTCTGCAAGAGGAAGTCACAGCCTTCTTGGCTAAGGGGGCCATCGAGCGCGTTCCTGGGCCAGAAGTAGGGTGTGGATGTTACTCCCACTACTTTCTGGTACCCAAGAAGGGCAAAGGGGGCCTACACCCTATCTTGGACCTGCGGAAGGTCAACAGCTTCCTCCGGAAGGAGAAGTTCAAGATGCTGACTTTAGCTCAGGTCCTGGCTGCCCTGGACCCGGAAGACTGGCTGGTAGCGTTGGACTTGCAGGATGCTTATTTCCACATCCCCGTCCTGCCGGCCCACCGGCGTTACCTGCGGTTCACGGTAGGCCAAGAGCACTTTCAGTTTACTGTGCTCCCCTTCGGCCTTACCAGTGCCCCACGGGTGTTCACAAAGGTGATGGCGGTGGTTGCAGCTCATCTGTGCAGGTTAGGGGTGTCAGTCTTCCCCTACCTAGACGACTGGTTGTTGAAGGCGGGCTCGCCCCAGACAGTCGTCAGCCACCTCCAGACTACGGCCGACCTCCTGCATTTGCTGGGGTTCTCCAACAATGTGCTGAAGTTGCACCTGTATCCCTCTCAGAAGCTCCTCTTCATCGGAGCGGTTCTCGACTCGGCGCAGTTTCGGGTTTACCCTCCCGAACAGCGGGTTCGGGATATACAGGCTCTGATTCCCATCTTTCAGCCGTTATCCCGAGTCTCGGTCAGGTTGACGTTGCGGCTTCTGCGGCTTCTGGGGCTGATGGCCTCCTGCATCCTTCTGGTGCATCACGCCAGGTGGCGGATGCGGGCTCTGCAGTGAGACCTGAAGTTTCAGTGGGCCCAGCATCAGGGCAACCTGTCCGATCATGTCTTGATCTCGGAGGGCACTTCGAGACAATTGCAGTGGTGGCTCACGGACCGTGACTGGGTCAGTGGCAGATCTCTCTCCCTACCCCACCCGGAGCATGTGGTTGTGACGGGCGCGTCCCTCCAGGGCTGGGGAGGCCACATGGGAGGGACGGAGATCAGAGGCCTCTGGTCTCCGGCGGAGTCCCAGCTCCATATCAACCTTTTGGAGCTGTGGGCGATTCATCTAGCACTGAAGGCATTCCTCCCCTCTGTCCGGGGGAGTGTAGTGCAGGTATTCACAGACAACACCACCGCCATGTGGTACTGCAACAAACAAGGCGGGGTGGGGTCGTGGACCCTATGCCAGGAGGCTCTGCGCCTCTGGCAGTGGCTGGAACATCAGGGCGTGACCCTGGTGGTTAAACACCTGGCAGGCTCTCTGAATGCCATGGTGGACGAACTCAGCCGTCGGTGCATGATAGATCACGAATGGCGTCTGAACTCGGACGCGGTGCAAAGCCTCTTTCAGCAATGGGGAGAGCCTTGGTTAGATCTATTCGCCACAGAAGAGTACGCTCAATGTCAACAGTTCTGCGCGTTGGAATTTCCAAGGCGGCACTCACTCGGTGACGCTTTTTGTCACGAGTGGAGTTGCGGTCTATTGTACGCCTTTCCGCCTATACCACTTCTGCCCAGAGTGCTGAAGAAGATCAGGCGCGACCGGGCCCAGGTTATCCTGGTGGCTACGGACTGGGCACGAAGATACTGGTATCCCGAGCTACTCAGCATGTCAGTCGATCCCCCGATTCGTCTGCCTCTTCGGGAGGACCTTCTGTCGCAGTAGCATGGGACGGTCCTGCACCCGAACCTGTCCAGTCTCCACCTACAAGCTTGGAGATTGAGCGGCGGCAGTTGAGGCCATTTGACTTGCCTCCCGAAGTCTGTGATATCATTCTGGCAGCCAGGCGTCCCTCCACAAAGTCTGTATACGCCTGCAGGTCGAACAGATTTGTGGCATGGTGCACAGCAAAGGCTGTGGACCCTCTCTCTGCACCCCTTTCTGAAGTTCTACTCTTCCTTCTTTCCCTTGCCCAGCAGGGCTCTGCTCTGGGCACTCTTAAGGGGTACCTTTCTGCTCTTCCCGCCTTCTTACGGCTACCTGTTTAGCCTTCCTTATTCAAGTCCCCCATTGTAAATAGATTTCTAAAGGGCATCACACACATGTTCCCTCCTGTTCCCTTCGTGATGCCCCAGTGGGACTTGTACTCACTTATCTAATGTGTGCTCCCTTTGAGCCGCTCCATAACTGCCCTCTCCGTCTTCTTACCCTGAAGACTGCTTTCCTAGTTGCCATCACCTCTGCCAGGAGAATGAGTGAGCTCCAGGCTCTTTCTCCTACTCCACCTTTCCTCTCTGTTCTTCCGGACAAGGGGATGTTGCGTACACGACCTTCCTTTCTGCCCAAGGTTGTCACGACCTTCCACATCGGGCAGTCCATCACCTTGCCCACCTTCTTTCCGCCTCCGGATTCCTCGAAAGAGGAAGAGAGGCTCCACCGTCTGGACCCAAAACGTTCGCTCTCTTATTACTTGGATCGCACACGCCAGTTCCGGGTGGATGACCAACTCTTTGTTGGTTACGTGGGCGCGTAGAAGGGCAAGGCGGTACACAAGAGGACCATTTCACGGTGGATCATCTTGTGTATTCAGGCATGTTAGTCCATGGCCAAAAAGGATCCCCCTGCTGGATTGCGGGCTCATTCCACTCAACAACTGCCCTGGGCCGAGGAGTCCCCTTACAAGACATTTGCCAGGCAGCTACGTGGGACTCGCTGCACACGTTCGCAAGACACTACTGCCTGGACAGTCAAGTCCGGAGGGATGGCTTCTTTGGCCGTTCCATCCTCCAGGACTTTCTGGTGTGATATTGGTTCGCAGACACACCACCGGGGTTTGTATTGCTGGGGTATCTATTCTAAGGTAAGGAATCTATCACTAATGTGTCTCTTTCAGATGCACAAGTTACTACTTGTGTAACGGTATATCTGTAAGAGACATTAGTTAGTGATAGATTCCTTACCGACCCACCCATCCTCCCCGTTTTGCGAACCGATATCTAGGGTTAAGGTCATCCCCTTTCAGGGCCCTAGTTTCATGGCACCAGTGTTGGTTCTATCATGGCTCTGCGTATCTGGCGCGGAAAAGCTGTGTATCAGAACTGACGTCAGCGCGCATGGGCGGCGTCTAAGTACTCCGACGACGTCATTCCGGCGCTAACGACGACAGGCGCGGTGCCGCATACCACGCCTACCGACGCGCAGGGGTATTGCTACGCAAAAATTTCCGGATCCAGTCTGACGCCTGGGGATATTCTAAGGTAAGGAATCTATCACTAACTAATGTCTCATACAGATATATCGTTACACAAGTAGTAACTTGTGCGTTATACCAATGCGCAGAGCCTATTGGGAAAATAGGAACTACACTACATTACAATGTTCTATTTCATTTGGGGACATATTTTGCTTTTATTTTATTTTTTCATATCCCTCACAGACTACTTGCCCTTAAAAGACAGAGAGCAGTAGGCTTTTTTCCACGAGCAACGGTAAGCAAACACGCATCGGGTGCCTTGATGTGAATATAAAAAGCACCAGTTGGTCTTTGGATTAGAAAGTAAGGGATGGTATTTCTGTTTGTGTTTCAGCTATTTTGGTCCTGAAGAGAACCCTCGAAAGGAAGTGGGTTTGAAACGTGTCGACCTGATGTATTTTGCCAAACGTTTTGTAATAATTTTCCTTTTGTGCACTGTAAATATTTAGTCACTTTGAAAATGTATTGTAAATTTTGTTTTGGAGTGCACTAGATAGATTGGTTTAAAACTTTGTTCGTTGTTTGGTTATCCCCTCTGGTTTTTAAATTATCAAACAGGTTTGCTGAACCAGAAACAGAGTTTTGTTAATGGCTGGAAGATAGTGTGGGTTATAAATAGGGCTCCCGGTTTTATGGTATTTATTTTTTTGACATTTCCATCTGTATTTATTTTTTGTCAACTTTATCTGTGTTTATCCATATTTATTATTATTTTGGTAAAATAAATAAAGCTGAAACTGATATATTTCTGCATTTATTTAACCAATAAATATGCAGTCACGCTTGAATGCCTGCCAGGTTTTAGTGATATAAACACCTACAGAAGATAAATCAATGCACTTCTATAAAAATATGCACATTTAAGTATCAGCCTTGTGTAGATCTACTACTGTTTAAGCCTCTTTACTAAAATTCCTTTTTTTTAACCATCTTACCTATCAATCCACACAGTCATTGGCCTGGCAGTCATGGCAAAGGGTATTTAGAATCACTCAAAAAGCACCCAATTTCAGTTTTTATCCACATCTAAAAATAAATACAGACAAGAAAATAAATGATTTTCTGTCTGTATTTATCTGTAAAAATCAGTGAAACGGAAAACAGGGAGCCTTAGTTATAATGGGGTCGAATGGAAGTTTTTGAATGTGAGAAGATGATGAAGTGAGAGTATAGTGTATGTGGAAAGTTTTTTTTGTTAATTGTATTTTTCTGCAAGTTTGTCCTAATTGAAAAAAAAGTTGCACTAAGTCAAAAAAAGAAAAAAGAATTCTAACATAAATTACAGAGTTCAAATTACTATTTCAAGCTGTCGTAGATTCATTTCTATAGACTGACTAGAATAATAACTAACTGACTATCAGTATTGGCATTGCTGTTTGGTTTGGTACTAAATTCAGTGTCCTGAGGAGATTGACGAGGTTTTCTCTTGTTGTTTTCATGCTTGAGTTGTCTGGAACAAGCTCCCAGTCAGCATCAGGTGCTCCCCCACTCGGCACACCTTCAGGAAGAGCTTCAAGACCTGGCTTTTCAACTGATCGAGAGCTGCACGTCACCCCCCCCTCCCCACCAAGCACCTTGAAACCCTAACAGGTGAGTAGCGTGCTTAAAAAAAAAACTGATTAATTGATTGAGAGAGTGATGTTACTAAAGATGGTTGCCTGGGTGTGGCTGATCGATAAGGTTGGGGAGGTCTGAGAATTCACCTATGAAGTCCTTAACCTGTCCAGAAAACCTGCAGATAAGGTGGCTGAGTTGCAATGAGTGGAACATGGAATGTGAGGAGCTCCATGGAGCTCAGTGTTGCTTGCATGTGCATGGAATAGGACTCACTGATGAAGGCAAGGCATCCTCCCCTCTTATGAGCACAGTCCTTTCCCTGGATGCTGTAACCTGTGGAAACTGGGATGTCACAGATGGTGAAGCATGAGCCATGTTTCTGTGATGAAGAGTATATTAAAGGCTGTGACGGTTAGTAAGGGCTGCAATGCCTGGATCATGGAATACTGTAGATTAAGCATTGATGATCACGAGATGGAGTACATGCTTGGTCATTTAGGAGTTCATAGTGGTTAGTGCGTTGCTGCGTGTGCCACATGATCAGATAGTACCTTCTAGGTGCTCACTGTGGTTGCAGTGAAGCACAGCTTCTGATTGAAGGTACCTGCTGGTCCTGGTTAGCTCAAACAGGTAATGTCCTTGTCGACCCATAATAGGCCCAAACAGGTAAGAACTGTGGTCGCTCCACCCTTAAGTGTTGACGGCCTGGGTGGTAGGACACCCTAAGGAGTTGATTGAAGCAGGGAGGAGGCAAGACATTACTTTGTGTAGAGATGGAGGATAAGGACAGCAGTAACATCAATTCCTGTGAAGGTGGATGTCTGCTAGTTGATATTCCTTGTTTTTTGCGCCATCAGGGCAGCAAATTCCAAAATGCAATATTACTACTTGGGAATGGTTTTACTTTCCCCAAAATATTCCAGGAGTGGAGTTAGAATACCAAAAAAGTTTCATGGACTATTTGGATGAGAGCAGAGTTTCCCAAATGTTATATTACTGGAGTTAGAATAGTAAATTTGGCCTTCCGGTATTTGCCATGCCTACTGCCGCACTGATGGTGCTACTCAAGGCAATAAACACTGTTTTTTTCCAGTGGAAACCGGTGATGTCATTTCCAGTAAAGAAGGATGCTGGAAAATCCAATTATGTCACATGCTGTAGATACAAATATTGGAAACTGCAGCAATTTCATTTCTTACAGAGATGGTTGTTTGGGTGAGGTACGCTTTTGTAGCTTCTTGTCTTAAAGATGATTTTGGTGAGGAACTAGTGATGTCACTTCCTGTAGAGCTGAATGGTCGAAATGTGATGAGGGATATGAATACTGGAATATTACAAATACAATTGCCCAGTGACTATAATGTTCATTCGTTGTTTTAGGGAAGCTGAAACTAAGATTGTTCCACGTCACAGAAATTTAACCAGGGCAAATATGCTCGGTGGTCATATATATATACTCCTTTGCTGAAGATTGTGCTTGTACCTTTCACTCCCTATTGTTCAATTCCCAAGTTAGGCCCATGTAGTGAAGCAGCTTATTTCTTACATTGTCCTCACAAATAACATTTACAACTCTGTCCTTTTGCACATATTTGCATGCACAACAATGTTGGATTAGTTTCCCTGAAACGAAAATTATTTATACATCTAGCTTCGCACAACATTATCACAACGCCCTGAACATTATGTACAAGGTCTCGTTTTGCACTACGTACAAATGTCATCACTAGCTTCATCCACGTGGCGACAGTGCTGTCTATATCCATAACATCACTAATCTATACGCACATCGCAAGGCTGCTTTCTATCATAAAAGATGAGCATCCTGATAGACTGACAGAGGAGGCACTTTCGCAGACACCAAGGTCCTTCCTTGCATGCTGAGAATTCACCACACATCGGTCTGACATCTCGTGAGGGGTGTCCGGTTTGTGACTAAGACGGTGTCCTTCACTCTATCCCATCAGGTAATGGGGGGATTCTTGGCTTTACACCCACACACACTCTAGATACACTTACAATAAGGTTCGCATTGTGGGAGTACACTAGATTACTGCAAGACCTCTGACCTCCTTGTCAGGGAAACTGCTCTCCCCTCGCGCAGCTCCGTCGATGAGGCTCTGTCCCCGGCACCTTTCTGGTTCCAGGTAGGTGTTAGAGGCCCTCCGCCACCCACAGGCTCCTGCCTGCGCCAACCCCTGGTGGTCCAGTGGGAGAGCCTGCTCTTCTGTTGGTCCGCTCTGCCAGTCTTTTTCTGTCTGCACTCTTTTTCTTTTCTGTCTGTGCCTTTTTTGCCTAATTTGCCTTTTTCTGTTGTCTTTTTTGCTCCTTTCGCTGTTTGCCTCTGTTTGTTTTCCAACGCTGTATCTTCCACATATTTCAACACCCTCTTCATACTCCGCAAGACCTTCAAATGGATCCTCCCGACTCTAGGAAGACCTTTAATCACACACTCATCACCAACAAATCACTCCTTCAGAAACTCCAGACCATCCAGAACGCCGCAGCCAGACGCGTCTTCAGCATTCCACAACACAACCACATAACCCAGCACCACCACGACCTCCACTGGCTCCTCGTCGAAAAGAGTTACCTTCAAGATGCTCACATATGCCTACAAAGCCCTCCACAACACCGGACCCCAATACCTCAACAAAAGAATCTCCTGCACACCCCCAAGAGAAACCTCCTCTCCAGCGACCTAGCCAAAATCTCCTGCATCCACAGAGCAAAAATGGGCAGATCCATCTCCTACCTTCCAGCCAAGACCTGGAACGAACTCCCCTCAGCATCAGGCGAAGCCCTACACTGCAATTCTTCAGAAAAGACCTCCAGACATGGCTCTTCGGATGACCTCGGTGCTGCCCAAACACCCTCCTACGCACCCAAGGCCTTGAGACCCTTACGGGTGAATAGTGCGCTCTATAAACCCCCTGATTGATTGATTGGTTTCATATGCTTGCATATATACATTGTTTCAGCACCATGGTAGCACTATATCTACTATGTCTACTATTTACACTTTTGGTGCTTGTAATCATGATTATCTGCTTCTGTCTACTAATCATTGTAGCACACATATTTTATGCAAGAATAACGTTGTTTACAATAACATTCTTGAAAACATCACACTGTGTATTCTCTGTATATTTCTCTGAGAATAAGTGAGCACAAGTGAATGAGCGAAAGGTTCTGTACTGCTTCCTCGATCCCTGAATGTCTGGGTTGTCATGTTCAGTGGTTGCCAGAAACCATTCACTCCCTGGTAGGTTAGGGGGGTTTACAGTGGCACTGTTAGCTGATCTATAGGCCAACATCTCCTGCGGGGTTGTCCGGAATCAGTCTAGACACCAAGCCCTCAGTTTATGTTGTCCAAATAATGCGCAGATCCTACGGATTGGTAGGAACTACAAGACACTATCAAAGATTTACTAGATCCAATGAAATCGACTGGTATGAACATCAAACTCAACTTTTTAGGAACGTATCATTTTAACCACATTAAAGAGAAAGATGAAAAACAATCCTTTTTTACTTTGTATATTCTCCTTGAGTATCAACGAATGCAATGTATCAATATTTCATTAATCGGTTGTTTCCAAAATGTAGGATTAGGTCATGGTGATTTACCTGGGTGATAAATCAATGTATTCCTTGTCTTCTAACATAGGCTGTGACACATTGGATGGCATCCAATTACCTTCAATGTAATGTCGGGAAGACCGAAGTTATGCTGTTCGAAGAGGCTAAACTCCTGTGGACCCCGGACTGGTGGCCACAAGATCTTGGACCAGTTCCAGAACCTAAACAGGTTGTTAAAAACCTAGGAGTCCGATTGGATCAGGAGCTCTCACTGAAACAGCATAGAAACTATGTGGTGGGTTTATGTTTCCATGTGATTGGCCTTCTACGGAAAGTGTTCCCCCTACTCCTGAGGAAATAGAAATTTTACGTGGCCAGTGTGTCCCCTACATGCACCCTATGTATGTACCTATGCCCCATGTATGTCCATGTCGTCATGCAATTCCCTTCTGCCTCTGCATTTCCGTCCAATGTTAGTCTGTCAGTTATTAGGCCCTCCATGAATGAAATGTTAATTCTGCACTGAGGCCTATGTTGCCAATGCATTTACATGGCACACGTTTAAAAGTCAAGATGCACACGTTTTTGTGCCACAGCCGAGCCAGGACCCGAATTCAGGCTCCGAGCCTCCTCTTGATACTCTGAAAGCTGCAGTTTAGTTATGTACCCCTGACCTCTCACACACTCCCTGCTCAGCCGAGAGGTGCCCAGCCAGCATGGCCTGCCAAGACAGTATTTTGCCTACAGTTATCTGTTCAGCTCCACGGAACCACATTCCTAACTAACGAAAGGGATAAACATATTCCGCCTGCAGAAGATAGAGCCCAGCCTTTCTGTCTCCATGCAAGTGATTTACTGAACCCGTTTCCATAGAAGGCCCATGGCCCCACGCAATACACGAAGAAATATATGCATACACTAGCATTCAGTGATGAGCAGCCTTTGCTCGAGCGACCTTTACTTCAGACAATACATCCTCCAAACACAAGATACCAGATAATGCTAAAGGTGCAGGTCGTTCTGACATCCCAGACTCTCCTACTAGTGCTAAAGTCAGCTCCCCCCCCAGCTCTTTCCAGTTACACGTCAATTTCACGTCATGACTAGTTTTGCGCGCACAAGTAGGGTAAAGGTTCCTGCTGACCATGCAGACCCCCTCTATGCATCCACCCCTCTATGACACACCTATGACTCATCAAGTGAACACCCATGTGTACACCTGCTTTCACGCCTCTTTCACGCCCATGTGCTCTTATCTCTCTCTTTCACGTGCTCCATCTGGAGTGCTCCGCCTTCTTTATTGAATTCAATGGATGTTTTAACTATATATATTGTACTCTGTGAATAAAGATTTAGATGACGACCCTTCCTGAACCTTAGTGGTGATGGAACCCGATTCTCCAGTAGCTCGAGCTATTGTATTAAAGCCCTTTTGAATCGGACACCACGGACTCTGCCTCTCATTTTATGAGCAATCCTTATTAATGTATAGAAATTATGACTGGGTAATAAATTATTTACCACATTAATCTGGCGCCCGAATAGGGACCAGTCCCCTTCCCCACGCGCCGGCGATGTAGGTCCAGCCCCCTACCCCCTTCTATAGCCGTGACGGACTTCAAGTGTACACGACAGCGGGAGTTCCTGCCTACTCCCTCAGGCCCACGGAGGAGACGGAGACTGCGACCAGGCATCCACATGAGGCGGTGAGGATTGCGGACCATCCCGACCAGAGCCCAAGCTGAGAGAGCAAGGTCCGAGGTATCCCGAGGCCCACCTGTTCCGAGGCGCATGCGCAGCACCAGAAGCCGTAGCAGTCCAGTCCAGTATCGAGTTTCCGAGGCCTTCAGTTTTGCTTCCCGGTGAGTACCATTATTGGGAACACATAGAGACGGGTTCATTTATTTAAGCCCGGTAAAGACGGGTCTGGGTACACAGATCCGGTAGAGACGCGTCCATTTAGGTGGATGCGGTAAAGACGTGTCTCTTTACGAGACCGGTATGGCTGTACTGTTTTTGCAGTGCATAAGGTAAAACGAGTTTTTCAGGAGTGTTTTTTTCTATGTACTAGTTAGGATGTATCTGTTTTTAATGTTTTAATGTCGTAGTATGAATGATTGTTTCCAGTCTATTTTGCCGTATATTGTGTTTTTGTTCAAATTTGTTCCAACATGCCACTGTTTTCAAAATTACGTCAGATAGGGACCAGGAAAGGGATACTCGAAGAGGCAGTCCCCGTCCCGCACAGGGACACTCCTGGCCATTTTATGTACCAAAAGCATGGGCTAGATGCCATACTGTTGTTAGACTTATGGGTAGATTACACGAAGGATCTGGAAGAGAAATATAGATGGCCTGTCTCAGGGACATGGGATGCTGATTGCATCATGAGAGTAGAGGAAGCACTGTGGAAAAAGAAAGCTAGGCAGTCCCAGAAAGATGCCATAGAGTTATGGCGTAAAGAAGCGCATAGGAGATCAGAGAAAGAAATCAACAAAGCAGAGAGAAGTAAAGAAGCAGCAGAAAAAGCTAGAGAAAAAGAGCTAAAGGAAGAAGGTGAACGGGTTAAGGCAGAACAAGTGGATAGACAAAGAAATGCCTTTATGAAAGGCATGCATCCCGTCCTCGCCGAAGGACTACCTAAAGTGACCCCGGAAGTGCCTAGTAATCTGCCGCCACCACTGATCCCGACCAAAGTACCTAATCATAAACAGGCAGCCGCGGACATTTTTCTTTCCTCTTATTTAGAAGACGCCGCTCCGGATTATGTTAATGCAGATTTTTCTCCTCCTCCTGGCAACAATCCTAACAATCCTTTTCTCCCCCCGCCCGTATCACAGGATCAACCCACACCAGTAGTGACCCTGACAGTGAGAGATGACGCAAGTCAAGGGGCAGTGGGAGGGGGGCCCACTAGAGACATACGGCACACACCACCACCATCACGAACACTACGAGAATTAGCACTACAACGAACGCCAAAAACGACAGCAACATCACTTAAACAGAATATAACGCTTACATCCTGTATATATGACCCCGTACCAGGTGTAGGCTCAATGCTCATGTACTCAGTACGATTGAGACGCGTTGCAGACTATTTGATCACACTGCCAGACATGAAGGACTATTTAGACAAAATATACCATTTCATTAGAACGGGGGAGGGACCCGAAAGTATACATGAGGCCATGGCAAAAAGGAAGGTGGAGGTTCAATGCATGCTTTTACGATTCTTGATTACTTGTCTGATTAGGGAACAAGACCAGCCAGATAAAGGAGTAACTAAAGGTATGATTGATTGGAGTGACAACATAGCTGCCGGTAAACATGATACAATGTCAAAGACAGAACTACCATCAGTCATGACGAGGTTCCAGGGGCACCCCTCTCAGGCTCACAGAATATTGCCCTGGGATTTTCAGGAAAGCCTATTGTTAACGAAGTGTCAAAGCCAGTTTCCCTAGAAGTCGGTCCATTGTCCCGCACTACAGACTTGTTACTTACTAAGTCATGTCCAGAAAACTTGCTTGATATAAAGACATTGAAAGAACTAGAAGCAGTGATTTGTTGTTCTCCGGAAGGAGTGAGATTGTTTTTACGTGATTTTAAAGGACATTATGTGTTGAGAGATTTTGACCCCAGACTCCAAAATGTACCACAGCATTTATGGGCGCAAGGTCCGACTGATGTAGGTTACATGCACATTACGCCACACAGAGTCACTCCCAAACAAGGAGTAGTACTGCCACGAATCCGACAATACAAGTTACCACCTGATGCTGTAGTAGCATTACTGAAAATTGTTGACGAACTCATTGCACAGGGAGTGGTTGTAGAAACTGACTCCAATGTATGTAATTCTCCTATCATCCCTATTCTTAAACGAACTGACCCAAATGCACCACCAGTCTACAGACTAGTGATTGACCTCCGAGAACTGAACAAGTGCATAATACCCCAGTACCCAGTGGTCCCAGACATTTCTTCATTACTGACTGTGATTGATTCCGAAGCAACGTTCTTTACTGTAATCGATCTCAAGAACGCCTTTTTTAGTGTCCCAATACATCCGGAAAGCCAGTACCTTTTCGGATTCTGTTTAAATGGACGCAGCTTCAAATATACGAGAGCTCCTCAAGGATTCACAGAAAGTCCTAGTATTTACAGTCAAGCATTGAAAAGACAACTAGACAGTATTCACATGCCTACTGACACCGCACTGCTCCAATATGTGGACGATCTCTTGATCACAGCACGAACAGAACGAGACTGTGAACGTGCATCACTGACAGTCTTATACTTTCTGGCAGACAAGGGGCACAAGGTGTCCCCTTCTAAGTTGCAATTCTGTGCACAGCAAGTGGTGTACCTTGGACACTTGCTGTCCAAGAGGGGTAGACAGCTGACACCAGACCGCATTCAGTTAATTGCAAATCTTCCACAGCCTAAGACACAAAAGGAGGTACGGGCCTTCATTGGCCTCACTTTCTCACTGCAGACAATGGATTCCCCAGTATGCATATCTAGCATAGCACTTCATGATGGCTACGGCTGTAGGCAAGTGTATTGCATCTAACAGAGCCTGGATGAGGGGACCATGCTGAATCTTGGCCCCATGAGAGGTCAGAAAACCTCTCTCCTGCCATAGGACTCCGAAGTCGTGAACAACTCCGAAGGCATACTGTGAATCTGTGTATATGTTTACTTTCATGTTCTTGGCTCGTATGCATGCTTGTGTCAGAGCGATGAGCTCTGCTGCTTGGGCGGACAGTGTGTCAATTCGTTGTGTTTCTATGACTTCAGTATCAGTGGTCACTGCATATGCGGCCACTAACTCTCCTGTGCTTGTTCTCATGCATGAACCGTCTACATAAAGTGTCAGGTCGGGGTCTGGTAGTGCAATGTCTGTCAGGTCTTGTCTTGGCTTCGTTACGGTATTAACTACTTCCACACAGTCATGTGGTGTAGGGTCTGATGTGCTTGAGGGCAAGAGTGTAGCAGGGTTCAGGGTATTACATCGTCTGATCTCTATGTGTGGCTGGAACAATGTCAGTTCATATCCTGTCAGTCTTGCTATAGTCAGGTGTTGAGTCTGTGTTCTGTTCAAGAGAACTTCCACTGAGTGTGGAACCTGTACTGTCAGGGGGTGTCCTAACACGATAGAATCGCTTTGTCTGATTGCTAGGGCTGTTGCTGCAACTGATTTCAGGCACGCAGGCAGAGCCTGGGCCACTGGATCCAATGTACTAGAAAAATAACCACAAGGCTTGTGTTTTCCTGCTTGATCTTGTGTAAGGACAGATAATGCTGTACCTTTGCGTTCAGTGACAAAAAGTGTAAAAGGCTTGCTGTAACATGGAGGAATAATGAACATATCATATGAGTACAAATGAAAATAAAATACATTATAATAAGACTTAATAAGTATAGCAGTCAGATACTAAGAAAAACAAGTAGCAAGAAATCATGGTGGTTTACGTACTTCAACTGTTGTAGAATCTGGAGAGGGATGTGCAGGAGCAGAGGAGGAAAGATATGTTACCAATGGAAGCCAAACCAGGTCACGTTTGATGGCTAGGGAGATGGGAGACACATAGTTGGTATCCAGACGATGATGAAAACAGACCGCATTCCACCAAGATTGGTATGAAATATTTGCAGCTTGCTTCCAGTTGTAGGTGATGATATGAAAAGCTACAGCTATGAAGAGATTGAGTAAAAGGTAGTGGTTGGGAGAAAGAGGAAGTTCCGGTGAAAGGGAAGCAAGAAAAACTTGTGAGGGGGAAAAGGGGACCTGAAACCGGAAATCTTTTTGTATTTGCTTCCAAACTGATTGCCAAAACTGGGAGGTAGGAGCACAATCAAACAACATGTGTTTGAGATCAGCAGAGGGGCAGGGGCAGGACCAGCAGGTAGAGGAAGTTTCTGGTGAAAAACGGGACAAATAAATTTCTGTGATAAATGAAATATAAAGTTTGGGTGGTATTAGCAGCTCTAGAGGTCCTATGAAGTTTAGTCCAAACCTTATCCCAAAAGAGTACAGGCCAATTCTGAGAAAAATTCGATTCCCACGCAGTTTCAATGCGAGATTTCAGTCTGTCGTTGATACAGGCTTTTGTCTTAAGTCGTGTAGACTATTGCAATGGCCTATTTCTGTCTGCTAACAAAGGAGTTCTGGAAAAACTCCAAGTAGTTCAGAACACTGCAGCTCGACTGGTCCTAAACGCCCCTCCCCGAACTCCTTCCAAACCACTCCTTGCAAAACTTCATTGGCTGCCTGTCAAACAGAGGACCACATTTAAAGCATGCTGCATAATTCATAAAAGCCTTAATGGATTTGGTCCTGCATGTCTGGTAAACAAATTCACTCCCTACATTCCCACACGCTCTCTCAGGTCCAGTGACCAAGGCCTATTATGTGTCCCCCGGGCAAAGAAAGTTAGACACGGTGGCAGGGCTCTGTCTGTGGCTGGGCCCTCTTTATGGAACAGCCTCCCTAGAGCCCTCAGACAGTGCTCAGAACATCTATCATTTAGGAAACAACTCAAAACTTTTTTGTTCCAATCTTAACTTATATTCCACCTGGTTTTCCCTCCCCTTGTTGCTGTGGCTGCCAAAGGCGCAGAGATACTCCTCCGGGAGTCTAATCTAGCGCGATACAAACTCGCAAATAAATAAATAAATAGACATTTTGTTCGCTTTGTGTTATAACAGTTTTGATGAAACATTGTTTTGCTTGGTAAGTTATGCTTGAAAGGCTTATTGTTCTAACTCCAGGGAGCCCCCTGCAAGTATGAAAATTGATACTGCATGCTCTCAATAAAAACACATCACTCTTAGTTCTAGGTCTGTAATGGTTAAACTGGACATTTTTGTTTATTTGATTCCGCAGTGGTTGCTCTAGTTGAGCAGTCAACTCATTGGAGATTACATTACTTTTGGTTTATACTAGATACAGTGTAACATAATGTTATAATCAAGAGAAGTCAGATGTGTTTTTTAAATCAAAAAGAAAATGACTTTAGTTCAAAGCCTTTCAAAGGATGAAGTGGAGTTGTGAGGGGTTAACTAGTGTGGAGAGGGTGGGGACGGGGGAAGGGGGGTTTGGAACCGCAATAGCAAATTTGGGAAGTGAAAGGTCAGGTAGAGGTAGATATTTTAAGAGTAACACCAGACACACAACAATAAAAACATGTACATGCACATCAGTATGATAATAATATTTTCATATGGAATGTCAATAGCATGAGTAATAAAATAAGAGGGTGGGCATTCTATCAAACACAAATGCCAACTGGTGTCTAGAGGCAAATCCAAAATATTAGCTTAAACCGGCAAGAGTAGTAGCCATATTCATATGGTTAACCCAGTTTGCCATCAGGAACTCCGTTCAGAACCTGTATTGTGACAGTTTCAGGTGAATGGAAAGGTGAGAAGAAAATCAGAATATCTGTGTACATGCCCCCAACATTACAACAGTAAAGGCTGAACTGAGTGAAGCATGAGTGCTTCACCACATAGACCAATATCTTCCACATCATAGATAATGCCCTCTTGATCACTGATGAAGATGACCTATGGCTTCTGTTTGCTGAACCTCTCACCTGCCCTTGACACAGTTGACCATTACACCCTCATACACACCCTGGAGACTCTAATGGGATTTGCAGCAATGTCCTTAATTGGTTCCCCTCCTACCTCTCCAACCGACACCAGTTCTTCAAATGAGCACCTCCAGGTCACAAAAGATCCATATCTCCCATGTGGTTCCCAGGGTTCCATACTGTCTCCTGTAATCTTTAACTTTTACATGGAGCCGCTTGGTGGTAGAGCTTGGTAGTAGAGCTACTCATAGTAACAGCATCAAGACTCATAAATTAAATCAATTAAACACAACTCTGCTTGGAAGTCTCTTCTGCTTCAGATAATTAATGCCCCAAACACTGCATGCACCTGTATACCCACTGCCTACCTGAAGCTCAAACCAACCAATGCAGTATTCCTTTTATTTGCCCCAACACAACAAACATCATATAGTACAAACCTGGCTCAGTGACATGATCCTTGACAGCTTTGAATCCCAACTTTCACAGAACACCAAGTCAACTTGGATTCACCCTCCTGGACACCTACCTGGCCCACAAGGAATACATTACTAAAAAATAAAGATGGCCTGATGCCAGCTCTCTCT
The DNA here is from genome assembly GCF_964263255.1 of Lissotriton vulgaris. Taxonomy (NCBI): domain Eukaryota; kingdom Metazoa; phylum Chordata; class Amphibia; order Caudata; family Salamandridae; genus Lissotriton; species Lissotriton vulgaris. The sequence goes on along the minus strand of NC_141695.1, from coordinate 324,837,750 downwards.
TCTAATGAAAGTCAAGCAGTTTCTTCTAGAAGCGCCTTCAGGGCTGCTGTTTCGGCTCTTGTAATCTTGCATCTAGATGGTGGTAATGCCTTTCACCATGGACTCCCAGACTAAATACAGGCAGCCCTTAGGGGCATCCTGCACACTACAGCACACGTCCTCCAGAACCTGAAGAAATATGATCACATCACTCCATCCTGATGGAACTTCATTGGCTTCCCTTGCCGGCCCGTACCATCTTCAAAACCAGCTGCATCATTTACAAAGCTATCACAACCATCACCCCTGCTTATTTTGCAGACATGCTTACCATTTCTGGTGGCTCTCAGGATACTCGCAGGTAGGGATCTCTAAATTAAGAGACATCTAGCCAAATGTAAAATGAAATTGCTCACATCCTGCATGATTCACAGCATATATAACACAGCTTAAAGAATTGCAGGATATATCTCCTGTCAAAAGTAGGGTCTTGATCGAGACACTTATGAAAAAGTTAATCTCCCAAATAAATAAAACATTAATGAACAATTCACTAGATGTGCTAACAAAGGTCTAAGAGAGATGGGAAAAGGATATTGGCCCACTAGAAGATGATTAATGGCAAGAGGTCAAATCATCCGATTTCAAATCATCCGATTTTGACTGGTGCAATTTAAAATTCTACAGTGTGCAAACCTATCTAGGGTGAAACTTGAAATGATGCGGTACGCAAATTTTTACCTTTCTACGGGGATGTGAAATTCTTGGAAACCCTTATACTTGGTGGAAATGCCCCAATACCGGGAGAAAGTAGGCAGGCAGTCAAGACTGAATACAAGCATTAATTTTGTGGTGTTTGGGGGCATTTGCCTCGATTTGCAGTGTATTGAGTAATAAAAAGAAAATTAATGAAGTGAGTGAGGAAAATCATTTGCAAGAGAGTGTCGAAAATGTTGTTTCAGTTGTGAGCGTTAATGAAGTAGTGTCAATGTGAAGGAACAGTGTTTTATGGACCCTATTGCTAACATTGTTGTGGGGGAAGTTACATTACTCACTGACTGACTCAGGTGCACTTATCAGAAGTAGAGTAGAGGCTATGGTCAATAGGTATTAGCAAAACGTGGAACTCAAAGAACCAGATGTGAAGCCAGAAGCATAGTGATGATTAAAAAAATCTAATTGGATATTTTGACGCCACTTTTGAATAGATCGAATATAAGATTATGTTACTGACAGGGGCCAATACCTTTTGGTGATTGTGGGGTTCACCATGCTTTGTGCAGGAGAAGTGTGGCTCAGGGGTTAGAGGTGGCAGACCCGGAAGCTGAGATTGGCCCTGGACCAGGGTTCAATTCCCCGCCCCGACGGGGGTTGGGCTTAATAATTCCACGGACTCGATAATTCTCACTCCGGTGCCTACTCAACTCATGGGTTCACACTCTGCGACTCTGGGCAATAGCTTGCTTAATCTCCACAACGGCCCCCTCGCGGCGGGATGCCTGGCTTTCACCTTGTGGATACCCTGCCGGGGTATCTCACAGGGGAATACCAGGACGGGTTCCCTAAGCAAGCGCATAGATGCCTGCGATGTGGGCGATTTGCGCTATATAAATACATGTACATTTACATTTACATTTACATTTTGTTAGGTATAGTTTTGAGATCTTGAAAAAAAGGCAAGTTATGATTGATAGTGAATTGTGTTTGTCCAGTAAAAAGTTGGAGATGAAATAGATAAGTACTAAAGTTTGTGTGAAAAATGTGGATATATTACTGTGCAAGTACATCAGTGTTTATGGAAGGCATGGGTGAAGTTAAGATTTCAACATCAAATTAATGTTTTAAAGAGCAGCTCATCCCCTAAGTATCCAGAAGGAACTTCCAAGAGTTTTGGAAAAGAAGTTCAAATTTCAAGAGTGAATAATTGAGCCTTCTCTACTGTTGTTGTCAACTGTCGTGGGGTGAACAAATGATCTTAGACTTTGTATTGACCATTGCAGTCTCAACCAGGCCATTTGGGTGAATGAACACCCTATTGATCAGATGAGGGCCGGTAGCTCTTTTTATCAAATTAGAAATTTAGTCCACTTATCATCAGATTGTCCTGCTGGAAGAGATGTTTTTGTTCCTCTGGATGGCGTTTCCCAACTCAAGAGCATGAAGATGTAATTTGATCTGCTTGAGCTTTTATTGAACATCTCAATTCAATTCAATTCAAAAATCTTTATTCGGATTTCAGCAAATCCATAAAAGCAACACATTTAGAATACATTAAAATTGTAAAAATTAAAGAATTGTCCCAAAAGCTATGGACTACGAAAAGTGCATACAAACACAGATGTAAACATTCTGTATAAACCAGTTACTAAAGTGCAAGTGCTTTGGGAACTGTAAGACACATAAACAGTTCAAGGGGATTCCATCGTTTTGCGAGTATGGGAGATGACTTTCAAAAATGAACTTGCACGGAAAATCAATTCATCATTTGCTAATTTTAAAAGCATAGAGTAGGATTGATTCAGGGAAAGTGGTCTGCGTTTTTTAAAATATGGGGCTAAAAACCATTTGGTGTTTTTCATGTAAAATTTACAATTAAAAAAGAAATGTAAATCGTTTTGCCTACTAACTCCATCTCATGGGCAAGGCATACTTCCAGAGTTCATCGTGCTATGGCCCAGAGGAAAACAAAGTGAGAATTTTATAGTCCCTGCTCTCATGCGGAATAATAGCGATCTCTCCCAGTTGGTCATTGGGAGTCTTAAATATAGAGGGATTTGTTGTAAAAATAAGTCATTATTCACATAGGACTCAACAGTTTGTTTTTGCAGTTCTTCTTCCAACCTCTTTTTCCTAAAAAGGGCATATAGTCCAGATTGTACTTCCTTTTTGTCAGTATTCTTAATCTGGGAAGGATCGTCAAAGAGGTGGCCTTTGCCTACACTGTTCAGACTTTCCTGCGTCGCCCGAAGCCATGGAATGCTCATTCCTTTGTCACAGTCCAAGCACTCCTTCAGAATGTCCTGTGTTAGGGTAGCGCAGTCATTGACCCAAGTAGCCAACCAGAACAGGGCAGGCCTTACAGCGATGAAGTCATTTATATAGGGCAAGTTTAGTTCAGCATGGCAGATGTACCCAGATGAAGAAATTGGAGCTCCCAGTAGTTTCCTGCACAACCGGTTCTCTTCTGTTTGCAGGCTGGGGGTTTTTACTACCCCCCAAATCTCGGCACCATAGGTTGCTACCGGGGCACACTGCAATCTGTATATCTTTAAAATTGCTTTTGTTGCTTCGGTCCTCTTTGGTCGTGGGAGGGAGAGAATTGAGTTTATGGCCTTTGAGAACTTGCCTGTGGCGTGGGCAAGGTGCCCACTCCACAGGCCGTTCGCAGCAAAGACCATACCTAAGTAAGGAAATGTTTTTGTTGAATACAACTTATCCTGTCCTACAGAAATGAAATTAAGTTGTTTGGACCCGGGGGGCGTGGCTTGCGCGCCATCTGCAGAGGACGTCTTTCCCGTGAGCTCCGCTACCGACTGATCCGCGGATGCCGTAAGGACACTTCCTGCCGTTTTTTGGACGGCTTTTCTGGTATACAGCAGTGTGGGAAGGTGGACAGTCTACAATGGAGCACTTGTGCAGCCTCTACGAGCGACATTTCACCGAATATTTACAACAGTAACTTTTCTCTGTCCTCTCATCACGGACAGCCGCCATTTTGTTTGCCGACTGCGTGAATGTCTCTCTCCGCCGCTTCTTCAATCCCTCTTTCTCCATTCCAGCGTTAGCTCGTTTTGGACATATTATGGTTCTGCTCTCTTTACAGACCACTCAGAGTTGCTTTCTACTTCGTGCGCTTTACCTATTTAAGTCTACTGTGAACCTGCTCCTCTGAGGGAAAACGGCCGCCATTTTGAGTCTCCTGACTGCGATGTTTTCTACTTCTAAATGAGGGCTTTGTGGTGACTGCTTCACCGTCTTTTCGTGGCACTCGCTCTCCTGGTCTCCCATGATCATCTGCCTCCTGCATTTTGACATTACTGCGCCTATACTTGCCACTACAAGCCTTATTGTGTTCCGGCTTTTACTTTGTATTTTCCTCCGGTCCGACACCTTATAATAGCGCTGTGCTATACCATCTTGTCCATGTACTGGTCTTGGTTGATGCCTCTCCTATGGGGCTGTGTGGCTTTTTGTTGACTTAGCACTGAAGTGTAGTGCGTTTACTTGGCGGTTCCCTTTTTTTTTCTCCTTATATTTGCCACACACTGTATGCTCCTATTATCACAGTGCATCTCTAAACTAGTTCAAACTTTACAATTTCTCTGGACTCTGCTTCTCACGGTGGTACATATCTACTTCATATCTGCTTTTGGTGTCCTGTACCATGGCGAATGTCTCTACCTCGCCGAAAATGTCGCAAACCGGAACCAAACCTAAAAGGCCTAAAAATGACCCGCCCTCCTCCATTAACTCTTCGACTAATCCTGTACTGGACTCCATCCTTGAAGAGGTGCGTGGTCTTCAACCTTTTATGTCTGCCACTAATGCTAAACTTCAACAGATTGAGGAGCGCTGGGTGGTTATGGAAAATAAAGTTTTGAATTTAGAACAGCGTGTGAGCGATATCCAAGACCTCTCAACTAAGATTCCACTATTGGAACAAGAGATCCATAAGCTCAAACTTCATACCGAGGATTTGGAAAATCGCAATAGACGAAATAATCTACGCGTTTATGGTGTTCCGGAAAATTTGGAGGGTGCTGACATGGTCTCCTTTATTCGGAAATTTCTTCAGGAACTTTTGGAGCTCCAACCATCGTCACACCCTCTCAACATCCAACGAGCGCACCGTCTTGGCCGCATCAATTCCAATTCCTCCAAACCACGTGGCATCATCATGCTGTTCTTGGAGTTCACAGACTTAATGGCTGTCTTGAAGGCTGCCAGGGCCAAACGTCGTCTCCAGTGGTCTGGTCATAACATTTTTATTTCACAGGATCTTTCATCTGCTACAACTGCTCGACGCAAACAATTCTTGAACCTTCGTCCCATGATGCGACAGCTGAACATTCAATATGGAATCCTGCATCCCTGCTTCTGCAAGATCACACAGAATGGTCGTACCAGATCCTATGATGATCCACAGAAACTTCGCGATTATCTTCTGAGTGTCTCTCCTTCTACTATGGACACTGCTAGCTAAAGCTTTTATGTATTTCTTTGTTCTCCCTTTTTATTGTCACTATTCTATTCCATCTGACCTCTGTTAATTTACCTTCCTTTTCTATTTTCGTGAGATACTTCCCTCACATCCTTGTGTTTTTCCTTCTACTATCATCCGTCTCCTGCCTGCTCATGGGTTGACTTCTCTCTCTGGTGTACCCTCGCCTCATATGTTTTGGTTGCTCTCTTTTTCTCAGATCAAGCCTTCGTGCCTTGATCTGTTCTCTTTTTTTCTTTCTGTCCTTACCTCTCTTTCTTACTTTTCTCTCTTTTCTCTTTCTCTTTGCTATCTTTTTCCTAAGTGGTCTCTACTTATACCTCTATTCGTACAATTATTGCTTCCTCGTTTTTTGACTCTTGTTGTTTTTTTTATTGTGAGCGTCCTACGAATCCATTGTTTAACTGATATTTTTTGTCTTCCCTTTTGTAGTGATCTCCTTGCCTTGTGTCGCCTCCATTTGTCGCCCACCCTCCCCTTCTCCCAACATGTGTAATTTTGTCTCTTGGAATGTACGAGGTCTTGGTCATCCTGTCAAGCGTCAGAAGGTATTGTCTCACTTAACCAAATTTCATTCACAGGTTGTTTTCCTTCAAGAAACGCATTGCTCGGACGTTGAATCACTCAAGCTTAAGAGACATTGGGTGGGTCAGGTTGTGTTTTCACCTGCTGTTCACAAAAAAGGAGGGGTTGCTATATTGTTTCACAAAGCTTTAAATGTTCAAATTATTTCCTCTCAAAATGATAGTGAAGGACGTTGGGCAATGGCTAAGGTTGTTATACACAACAAGACGATGGTTTTGCTGAACATATATGGCCCTGTTCGCCCAGACCCACAATTTTGGAAAGATATCAAAGTACTCATTGCATCCATAGATTGCCCTGATTTTATAGTGGCTGGCGATTTTAACCAATGGTTAGACCCTTTTTCAGACCGATTGTCCTCTGTAAATTTCAACCTGACAAATCTCATAGGAGTTTTCAATCTGCCATTGCCTTGCGTCCTTTATATGATTCCTGGAAAATGTGTAACCCTGATTTATTGGAATATACTTTTTTTTCTAATGTTCATCACACACGCTCGAGAATTGATTATATTATGATTAGTAAGTCTCTTCTACCCTCCATTCAAAAATCCGTTATTGGCTCTATTTTTATCTCTGACCATGCTCCTGTATACACTACCCTAGATCTTTCCCTTAGCCCCTCTAAATTTAGTCGCTGGAAATTTAATTCTTTTCTTTTATCTGATGCCACTTTCATGAAAAAATGTACCGAGTTTTTCAATGAATATTTCTCCTTTAATAAGCCCTCAGATACCTCAATTCCCATCACCTGGGATGCTTTTAAGGCTTCTTTTCGAGCTTTTACTATTTCATATGTTTCTGCAAAAAAGAAGCTTAATAGAGAAAAGTATGAAGATCAGCTTAAACAGATTAAACATCTCGAACACATATATTTTTCTTCTCAGTCCTCCAGTGCCCTCCAGGATTTGATTCTCGCTAAAACAGACCTTAACAAAATTATCACTAATGAAGCTTGTCACACCCTCCTTAAAATAAAATCTAAATTCCATGGCGGACAGAACAAAGCAGGGAAAATGCTGGCCAATTACTTGAAAATCAAGTCAGAACGCAAAGCTGTTGGCCCAATCTTTAATGATTCTCTTAATAAAATGGTTACCTCTGATGAAGACATTGCTGAAGTATTTCACAATTATTATCGAGCCTTATACTCTGATGATACACATCCTTCTGATGCAAACTTAACGACATTTTTTGAAGGCCTCCCTCCCCCTCCTTCCCTCCCGGTGGACTTTTCTCACTTGGAACGGGAAATTACTCTTCAGGAAATTACTACAGCCATCCACTCTCTCAAAAAATCAAAGGCCCCTGGCCCCGATGGTCTGCCTGTCGAGTTTATTCCTCCTTCCATTCCTTTTTTGCCCCTAAACTCCTTCAGTTATTTAATTCTTTTATTTCAGATGCTAAGGCCTCTGGGTCCTTTTTGGATGCTCTCATTGTCATTATCCCCAAACCTGACAAGGATCACTCACAATGCAAAAACTACCGCCCCATATCTTTGATTAATTATGATTGTAAGATTTTTGCTAAAATTCTTGCCTCTCGCCTTGATTCCATTATCCCTCGCTTAATCAAAACAGACCAAGTGGGTTTTGTTAAGGGCAGACTTGCTGCTGATAATGCTCGTCTTTTTTCAAATGTCCTTGCTCATAGTAAAAATGTCAAAGCCCCCTTGGCAGCCCTTTCCCTGGACGCTGAGAAAGCCTTCGACCGTATTAATTGGCAATTTATGTTCCGTACCCTCAAATGGTTTGGTTTTGGTCCGACTTTCTTATCCTTGGTTAAGCTCCTTTACTCATCCCCCGTGCCAGTATTTTTGTTAATAACCAATTTTCCAGATTCTTTTCATTGACCAGAGGCACAAGACAAGGTTGTCCCCTTTCCCCTTTATTATTTATTTTATGTCTTGAGCCCTTTCTAGAGCGTATTCGTTCCAACCCTGCTATTACTGGTATAACATTTTCCTCTGTTGACACTAAATTATCTGCGTATGCCGATGATGTCCTCATCTACATGTCTAATCCGGAATCCTCCCTCCCACCTTTTTTAAATGAAGTTCAGTTGTATTCCTCCATATCAGGTTATAAGCTTAATTTATCCAAAACGGAAGTCCTACCCCTTAACTCAATACGTTTTCAATACATGTTTAATAACACTGATTTTGCATGGTGCCCAACTAAAATTAAGTACCTTGGTATATGGTTTTCTTCTTCTCTGAGGGAAACCCTTAAATTAACCTTTGATTCATTGACTAGCAAAATTCAATCTCTTCTCCAAATTTGGTCGCCCTTATTTCTGTCCTGGTGGGGTAGATTGGACACCATCAAAATGATGATCACCCCACATGTTTTGTACACAGTTTCTATGCTCCCTTTCAAAATTCCCAAATCCTATTTTTCTCGTATTAACTCTATATGTACAAAATTTCTGTGGAATAATAAACATCCCTGCATTGGTTTGCATAAGTTGATCCGACCTAAAAATGAAGGTGGTGTTCGGTTCCCTGACTTTAACTCATACCACTCTGCCTTTTTGATCAAACAATCCTTCTCCTTGGCTTATGATTTCCTTGATACTCCTGTCCCTAAATGGGTTCTTTTGGAACGCTCTCTTCTGAAAGATTTCTCCTTTCAACATATTACCTTTATGTCAAATTGTACCTTTGTATCCAAATATCCCGTTTTGAAATATTCCCAATCTCTATTACAAAATGTTTTTTCCTCTAACCTTTTCCCTCTTCAATGTTTTTTATCCTCTGTGGTTTGGTATAACAAATTTCTTAGCTATAAAGGTAAATCGTTCTATTTTAAACACTGGAAGGAAAAGGATATAATGTTTGTGCATCAATTTTTTCTTGACTCCTCTCTTATTTCCTTTCCAGTATTGCAAAACATGTTTAATTTACCCTCCTCATTTCTCTCTGAATATACTATTATAACATCTGCTATTCAATCTCACTTGTCTTCTCTATCTTCTTCTTCCGAATCTTTTTCTTCCTTCACTCCTGTCACTCCACTTTATCCTTTATTTTCTACTCAACTCCCTAAAGCTGCTCTTGTATATTCCCTTTTATTATCCAGTACATCTGTTCGTTCCAAATCTAAAGTAGAGACTGCATGGGAGACTGATCTTGATGTCTCCATTGATACTGCAATGTGGGATCGTTTATGGTCCAAGATTTTTAAAGTCTCCATTGCTGCACGCATTACCCAATCCTTACTCTTTATATATCATAGAGTTGTTATTACCCCGGTTAGTATTCATAAATTTTCTCCTACCTCTTCTCCTTTATGTTGGTCTTGTTCCAAAGTTCCAGGTACTCTACAACACCAACTATACGATTGTTCCCCTGTTTTATCTTTTTGGACTACTGTTTGGAATATTTGTATGAAAATGTTATCTCTCTCTTCCTCATTATCTTTTTTACACATATTTTTAGGTTCTTTATCTGATAATATTAATATTGTTACACCCTCTTCTGCTAAATTGTTAGACCTATTTATTACTCTTGCACTTAAGGTTATTTTATCGTGTTGGAAAGACAATTCTAAACTTTCTGTCCACACATGGTGGAACTACGTTTGTGATGAACACAGAATTTCTATTGCTTCCTCCACCTCTGTCCCTCTAAAAATTAAATCCGATCTGTTATGGCTTCCCTTCACTTCATATCTTTCCTCTAATCCCTCTCCTTTACCACGTGCTATTAATCCCACATGATTCCTCTGGTTGCCCTCTTTTTCTCTTCTCTCTCTCTTCTATTCTTTCCTTCTCTTTCGCTTTCTTCTTTCTTTCTCTTTCTTTCTTTTCTTTCTCTCTTTCTTTCTCCCCTTTTTCCTTATATAAATTCCTCTGGACTGATGTCATTTAATATTACATTCATATGTACTTTTTTCTAACTTTTCACGACATGTCTTTTGTATTACTTTTCAATGCTTAATAAAAATTTCTTAAACAAAAAAAAAAAAGTTGTTTGGACCCCGGCCCGCAGGACATAATAAAAGATTTTTTAAAATTCACTTTAAGATCCAGATTCCCATATAATGTACAAAGTTCTTAACCAAGGCACGTAGGGCGTTTGGTTTTAATCCCATAATCGCCGCGTCGTCGGCGTACAGAAGTGCGGGTAGCAATCTCCCTTGGATTCTGGGGGCATCAGTAGTCGCCTTCTTCAAAGAGTCACTCAATCCGTTTATATAAATAATAAACAACAGGGGTGCTAAAACGCACCCCTGTCTCACACCTCTTTCAACCTTAATTGCCCCTGAGGTTGCACCCTCCGTGCCAATCCGTATCTGCGCTTTTGTATCTGTGTGTAGATAGGCCAGGAAGTGCACTAAGGGCTCATCAAGACCATAGGACAGAAGGATCGGCCACAGTTTAGACCTGTTTACCAAGTCGAATGCGGACGATAAGTCCATAAATGCTAAGTAAATAGGCGAGGCCCTAGCTATATTATATTTACTAATTATGAGATTTAAGTTCAGGCATTGTTCAATAGTCCCGACCTTGCTTCTAAAACCCATTTGGCATCTGTCCAACACCCCCGCTTCCTCAGCCCAGTCATTCACTCTATTATACAATACCCGGCCCAGGATTTTCAAGGTATTATCCAGGAGCGAAATGGGCCTGTAATTTGCGGGGTCAGATCTTTCGCCCTTTTTTTAAATAGGGACTATTATACTTGTTGACCATGTGTCAGGAATGGGGACCAGCGGAAGACAATTAAAAACATTTACAAGGATAGGTCCCCAGAATTCCGGCTTGTGTTTGATTATATCTATTGGGAAGCCATTGGGCCCAGGCGCCTTGTTTCCAAGGCTCTGATTAATGGCCACGATGACCTCCCTCTGAGTTATGTCTAGTGGTTTCAGATTACTGGGACTATAGTCTTCTGTAGCAGTGCCCGGATTAGCATATATTGTGGAGAAATGTTGTTCCCATTGCTGGCTTGAGATGGTACAACTTATTGGGGATAACTGCTTACCCATGTCCCGCATCTTTCTTACTGCGGGCCAAAAGGTAGCACCATTTCCCACAGCGGTGGAGACAGTTAATTCCTCCCAGTGCTCTTCCACTATAGCAGCCTTCCTTATCCCTATAGTTGTTTTATAAATTTGTCTAGCGGTCCGTACTTCTGTTTGATATCTGGGTTTAGAGTTTAAAGCCCTACGAAGAGCCTTGTTTGCTGCTGAGCTATCGAACCACCTGGGCTCATAGTTAGATCTTTTGTTGGGAACACTTAAAACGGTCTTTATAATATTGCAAAGATTAACAAAATCTTTAACTATCCTTTGATGGTTTCCATCAGTAAGTGAACAGGAATCAACTATGAGTCGGTGGTTGTTTGTAATTGTATTCATAATACAGCCACTATCCACCCCCCTCCATTTCAGCCTTAAGTTGTTGGTTGAAGGCATAATATCCCTAGCTCCAGGGGTACGAGCAGAGGCATGGGAAGATCCTAGTCTGATGTTGACTTCTAGTGCGTTATGGTCACCAAAGGCAGTTTCTAGAACTCTAGCCAAAGTGACTCGGTCTATTAATTCTGCGGACATGAAAATATAGTCCACTGTGCTAGAGAAGTCTCTGCCTCTGAAAGTTGGGATATATGTGGATACATTGGTCTTACTTATGTCCATTATATCCATTAAGGTGTGTGCATTAATAAAACTTTCTAGTTCCTTGCCCCGTTTAGTGGCCCTGTCCATTTGTATGATACCCTCTTTAGCATTGGGGAACTTCGCATTAAAATCCCCAGCTAAGATGATCCTATTGTTCACACAGTTGTTAGGGGGTTCGGCTATTTTTGATAGATTTCCGAATAATTCTATATAATTCTTAGTAGGGATGGAATGGAAATCATTATTGTAAAAATTAATCAAATACAAAGGGAGCCTACGTGTAAACTCGATTATTTGAATGTTTGGACTTTTAGTGGGTATTAGTTTAATGGACCCCCCTAAGGTTATCCTAAACCCAATCAAGAGACCTCCAATGGGATGTCCAAAAACTGGTTTCTGGGCATTAATACTATGACAGTGGAAGCCCTCTATGGCTACAGCAGAGGTAGCCCATGTCTCTTGCAGCATTATTATATCTTTATTGGATAGGATGTTTAACCATTCCAAATCCCACACCCGCTGTTGAAGTCCTGCAACGTTCCAACTAATGATCCTAAGATCATTGTTGGATCGCTTATTTAGATGTTGTTTCCCATAGGTTGTATGTACATCGAGAACTTTTTGGGGGCTGCTTAGATCTTGGGGTTCAAGTGCCACGGGCTCATTATTAATACCACCTACTTGCTCTTCCCTTGTCGGTGCCATCCTTAGGCTAGTTGGGCCTGGGGATATGCTAGGGGCCTCCTCAGCACATGCCTCTTTAGTCTTCCTCACCTTACTGTGGCTACCCTGATTAACTCCATCCAGTTTAATATTTTGCAGCCTAGTCGGTGGTGGAAGTCAATCAACCATCTCTAGGCTGCTAAATCTGTTAAAAACTGGGATTCCCCAGTGGGCATCCCTGCTTATTATATTTCTCTGCGGATATCTGTAATTGTCTCTCCCCCACTCTCCCCAGTTGTTCCCCGGGTCCCTCTGCCCCACCCGGCACTAACCTCCATCAGAGCCTTGGTCATGGTAATCAAGCCTAGCATGGTTCCTAGATGGATAGAAAAAGGAGAGGTGCCTTGTCTCGATGCCTTCACTATACCCCTCACTTCTCCAGGAACAGATGTAATCTACCGTGCGTGGGTCCTCGAAGTTAATAATCACACAGTCGCCCTGTGTTTTCTTTCTCTCGTGGCCCACCCACGGTACTCTCCTGACTGTTAGAATTTTACTTCTGCAGTATGGGGGTAGGGGTCTGTTATTATTTAGCCAGTGATTGACTTTGTTTAATAGGGACCAAGTAGGTTCATCAGTGTTATCTAATGTCTCTGGAACCCCCGTCATCACAACTACAAAAGGACTTGAGCCTGGGGGCAGATTGGCGGCAAATCTCTCTTGATTTCCTTTATTCCCGTCCTTGTTGTTAATGGAACTCCCGCCCTTCGGTTTTAATGGGTTTGGTGGATTCCCTTGCAAGTTTGTGTTTGCAATGGGAGGGGTTGATCTTTTTACTACATCCTTAGGAGCCAAGGTTGGCTTGGGTGTGATGTTGGAAACTACCGCGGGTTTATTTGCGGGTTTGCCCAAAGGTTGGGGCGTACGGGGTTTTGCTGCCTCTATAATGGGCGTTACTTTTATAGGGGGGCTTTTGAGTAGGGTACTTAATTCATTTAATTGTTTTTCTATGTTCCCTAGTCTAGCATCTATGGTTGCCAAATGGGCACTTATAAGTTCCCCAACTTTCATTATCAGTTGACTATTTGAGGAACAGTCTTTGCATAGTGTCCCCAGGGTAGGCGAATCCCCTATGTGTTCCAACCCTGTGTTTGCTTTCTTATTGCCCTTTTTTGAGATGTTAGGTGGGCCTTTCCCCTGCTTTCTCTGTGGTAGAGGGTTCCCCTTGGGTATAGATGTACTTGAACCTCTAAGCTGTTTCTGTATGGCTTCCTCCCTTAGACCTCTCAGTGCTCTTGGGCTTGGGATTGGATCCTCCGGTGTATGAATAGTGACCGACTCTGTAGGAGGGATGGAATTAACGGCCATCAAATCAGAATCTACGATCAAAATCGAGTCAGTGGCGGGGACACATGTGGTATCCGTTGTCAGGGTAGGGGGTAACTTAGACTCCATTATAGAGAACGAGACCAGGTTCTGAGCAGGACTCACAGCTGGGATCGAATTGGTAACAAGATACAGTTGTATGTTAAAATTATCAGTTAAATCTAGATTTGGGGATTTTTCCAGACTCAACTGTGAATCTGATAGTAACTGTGTTGCTGATAAGTCCACTGTGTTGGGCATAGTATGAATTTCTGCTCTAACTCTAACTACAGGTGTATCGCCAGTAGGATTATCCCTGTTTGAGGTGTTGGCTGAGGCAATAAGTCCCAATGATGAGCGTTTAGCTTGTGCCAAATCCAAAGAAGCTCTGCGTTCCAAGAGTGATATTCCATGGTCAATTGCCTCATTGGCCCTTGTAATGAAATTGTCAATTGGGCCGGTAACCTTACCTCCTCCTGCTGCGGTCTTGCTCCGGCTGCCCCTTGTAGACATGATGGTTGTTATCGGGAGTGGTCACCCGCTAAGCAATAGTTTTTTAAGGCCAGTAGTTCTCTTTGAGTTCCTGTTGTCAATTTGGGGTTTGTGGGATAATATGGAAGTAAGTGGGGTGGCCCGTCCCGTCCTCCGTCGTCCCCGGACGGCCACAGACGGCCCGCCCTTTGCCCGGGCTTCGCCCCGGTCGCTCCCGCGCGCTCCAGCGACCCGGGCGCTGACGTTTAATTTATGCGCCTCCTGGCGCGCGTTGCCAGTAGCAGCGCCGCAAGGGAGCTTGGGAGTTGTGGTTTCCCTGCTCCCCTCGGTCCTCCCCACACAGCGGCCGTGCAGCAATGGAAACGCAACGGCGGCGGAGAAGGACCGGGCGGTGGCTGCTCTGCTGCGGGTGGGTTTTCGTCTCCTCCTCCTCCCTGGTGCTTTCGTAGCTGCTCCTTAAATCAGCAGGACGCCTCGCAGACACTTGGTGATGCACTGATAGCTTTCCCCGCTCCCCCGGCGCTGACGTTTAATTTATGCGCCTCCTGGCGCGCTTTGCCAGTAGCAGCGCCGCAAGGGAGCTTGGGAGTTGTGGTTTCCCTGCTCCCCTCGGTCCTCCCCACACAGCGGCCGTGCAGCAATGGAAACGCAACGGCGGCGGAGAAGGACCGGGCGGTGGCTGCTCTGCTGCGGGTGGGTTTTTGTCTCCTCCTCCTCCCTGGTGCTTTCGTAGCTGCTCCTTATATCAGCAGGATGCCTCGCAGACACTTGGTGATGCACTGATAGCTTTCCCCGCTCCCCCGGCGCTGACGTTTAATTTATGCGCCTCCTGGCGCACGTTGCCAGTAGCAGCGCCGCAGGGGAGCTTGGGAGTTGTGGTTTCCCTGCTCCCCTCGGTCCTCCCCACACAGCGGCCGTGCAGCAATGGAAACGCAACGGCGGCGGAGAAGGACCGGGCGGTGGCTGCTCTGCTGCGGGTGGGATTTCGTCTCCTCCTTCTCCCTGGTGCTTTCGTAGCTGCTCCTTAATTCAGCAGGACTCCTTGCAGACACTTGGTGATGCACTGATAGCTTTCCCCCGTTTTCGGCACACTCACTACAAAGGCCAAATTCGAAATGTTGAGTCGATTATTATTTAAACTCGTCCACTCCGTTACGGCCGCCTGCAAGGAATAAGGGGTCTTGATGCAAGTTTTTACTCAATTCCGCTGTCAAATGGATCCTCGATGAACATCTCACACATTCCTAATTTAAGGAATGTGATTCTGTGCTAGCTTTCCAGGATTTTCAGCGGAAATTAGAATAAGCATCATGCTTGCTTAGAGAAAGTGTTGGGTATTTTGGAAGAAATATTGGTTGAGACTGCACAGGAAGAAATGTAAATTCTGCAAGGAATAGATTGAATATTTGGGTGACATGATTTCAGCCATAGGCTTTAAATCCAGACCCCCTTCCAAATTAAATACATGCTGAGCCTTGAATGTATATTAGAATGGGCGTGGTACACTAAATGCAATAACATAGGAAAAAAATAACTAAAAAGATGAAAAACTTATATTAGCATCATCTTTCAAAGTATTTTAGAGCAGTACAAGTAAACACAATTGCAATGTAACATTAAAGCATTTTATCACACATATATTCAAACACATCTGGGGTATGGTGCAACAATATCACAGCCATAATCGTTCACAAAACTATAACTCATAATGTGTAAGTAAAAAGGGTAATTCTCACCCACGACTTTTTGTTCTCCAAAGTAAATCCAACCTCCACATAAAACATGTGGTCTCTAGTTAATGCAATACAATACAGTTCTATTTCTAATAAGTGCATTATTAAAGATTAATGGGCCTGATTCACAAAAGTAATCTGAGACAAAATCCTAACTTTACGATATTCACAAAAAGCATTTAGGAGTAGCAAAGTTAAGATTCCTAACTCAACCCAGGGGCTTCAGAGTACATGTATAGTCACAGGAGGCTCAAATCCTTGTATGCTCTTAGGTGCCTCCATTCAATCATATATCTTGAGCCACAGAAATAGTTAATAGCAGTCCAAAATATTTTTAGAAGTTGTGTAAAACATTTCAACACATATTCTAAATAATATAGGTATCTATGCTTTGTAGCACGTGTCCTTTCAGAAATTGTCACAACAAGGGTCACTCACCTGCGATCTTCCACCACCTTTCCCTGAGGTTAATCTTTTTACCAGAAGAGATGGCCTTGGGGTTAAGCAGGTTGGGGAGAGATAGAGATGGTTCTGATGTACCTAGAGTTCCTGTGGAATGACAGGTGTGTGTTAATCCTTTTGAGCCAAACCATTCAAGTTCTATGGGAAGGTGCATTCCTTCTCCCAGGAGTGGGACTCTGTTGAAAGAATACAATTACTTTATGCAACCATACGATCAGCTTGAACATGTTTTTCTTGCCCCCAACACCCTTCAGTTATTTGTGATTACGTCCACAGTCCCTAAACCCAAATGCAGGCACCACCACTTAGTTTAACCGTCTACTCTCTATAAGGTAACATTAGACTTAGGCAATAAAAGATATTTTCCAAAAAAATTAATTAAGAATTTTTTTTGGGTGTCAACAATATCAAAAAAGAATTACAGAAAGAAATCCAAGTGCACTTGGGGGTTCTTTGAACACAGAACCCGGAGCTAAATACTAAGCTTGCATCTCTAGTTACTTCGCCGATGATAATGATCCTATTAACTTTTTTACGTTGTGTAAATTCACACAGTTCAGACAATATGTATTTATTTTTCATCTGTTAAAGTTCCTCAGTTAAATTGAAACTGTAAGGATGCCCTTGAAGAAAGGAGAAACCAAAAACGCGAGAAGCCCAGCTAATGCACTAACCTGAGGTTCGTATATTGGAGCGTTGAGAGAACGAAGGTCATAGTCAAGGTGAGGAAGGGGTGGTGGTACTCTAGCCAGTATGTTTCCAGTATTAATCGGTTAAAGATGGTTATATAGGACAGTATGGTTTTGTTCCCTATTTAAGATTTAACAACTCATTGTTTCGTGCCTGCATAACAGTATGTTTAGGTTGTGTATCTCCTTTTTGAATGTAGCAATATTTGTAGCATCGACCATTTGTCACTTTTCCCGCTGCATTAGAACATTTGGGGCATTTACCACTAAGTATGAGATAATGAACACCACTTTGGTAGTGTCATCAGGAAATGCAGCAGGTCTATGAATGAACTACAGCTGACATTGATTTATAAAGTTTCTAAACCTGGAACTATCCCCAAATAAACATTCTGGTGGGGCTAGAGGTACAGGAATGGGAGTAGTCATGGCCACATTCATTTTGGCATTGGTGTTCCCTGTTGCTCCCCTTCCGGGACTTCCCTGCAGTATGGAACTGGTATTTATGAAGCAGGTGGGCTGCAAAGTGGGTAGGCATGGTGTAGGTATTGTTCCTGGGTTCCCTGACTGAGTGTGAGGGTTCTAGTGTACCTGGAGCTTCTGTAAAAAGAATGACGGGTGTGTGTTGATATTTTTGAGTAGGACTCTTCAAGTTCACTGGTAAAGCACACTGCTTCTGCCGGAGATCTGCTCTGTGAGAAAAGAACACAATCACTTTAGGCAATCATACAGGAATCCTTTACAATCAGCTTGAGCATGCTTTTCTTGACCCTCTTATAGTTATTTGTGACTTACCGCCACAATCCCTAAGATCACTTGCGGGGACCACCATCGAGTTTACCCTTCTACTCTCCGCAAGGTAAATTAGGCTTTATTTATTTATTTATTTATTTCAAAGGTTTTATATAGCGCTGCTGGATCCAAGAGTATCAGAGCGCTTTACAAGGAAGGTAAACAAAATAAGATAAAATTAACAATGTGCAGAAAATTCACAAGGGATAGAACATTGCATTCAAAAGAGCTATGGGGGCAAAGAAATAGAGAGATAAATAAGGGGAAGATGAATGTTGAAAGTAAAGAGAGAGATGGGGGTATAGAGAAGGGGAGTGAGGATATGAAAAGAGGGAGAGGGGTGGGGAGAGGAGTGAACAAGAGAAGAGAAAGGAGTGAACAGGTTCAGAGTCAGTAGCATTAGATACACCAATATTTGTTGAGAAGAAGTACTTTGAGTCCTTTTTTGAAGAGAGGGTAAGAGGGGTTGCAGCGAAGATCCTTGGGGAGAGAGTTCCAAATCGTAGGAGCATTACCAGAGAATATTCATTTAGAGAGATTTTTTTTAGGTGCAAGTTCTTGAGAAAATATCAAACACAAATTCCTGAAAGAAATACAGGTCCACTTGGGCGTCTTTGAACACTGACCTCTGCACTGAATCCTAAGTGTGTATTTTTAGTTTCTAGAATAACAATTCTATTAATTATTTTTTAAGTTGTGTTACTTCACACAACTCAAGCAATTTCTCTTTGGTATTTTTCTTTTTCTTCTGCTAAAACGTCCTCATTTAAATTCAAACTGCTGGGTGTCCTTTAAGAAAGGAGAACCAAAAATGAGAGGCATCTGACTAGTGCACTAACCCAAGGTTTGTGTAATAGACCGAAGTAGTTGGAGCATTGGGTGGTGATAGGAAAAAGATGCTTGTAGTTAAGATGAGGATTGGGGAAGTCATCATGAGTGGGGGATGTAAGATGAGTGCTGAATGACCAGGTTCCAGGGTTCGAGGTTGTGGAAAGTGTTCTCAAAGGGACCAGATTCAAAGAGAGGTTGCAAGCCCCCAGCTTCCAGGCAACAGTTTCTGGGTTGCTTTTGTGGGAACCTATGGGCAGTGCTCGTGTGAGACACAGTGCTCTCTTCAGATGTATTGATGAAGCCAGGTGGGCGGCCGCACTTTGAACATGGTATATATAGCCCGTCATGCACGTGGAGAGTGCTACCTGCCAATAAGAACCCAGTCTTTGGCTGGAAACAGAGGCCCTTGAATTAACAGCAGTCATTGATTGTACAGAAACATCTTCCAGACTCTCTGGCAGGAAGTGAGAGAAACAGGTAATGGAGGTCTTGATTTGCTCAGCAGTGTATAATTAGTCAGCAGCCATTATACAAACAAATACCACACACTCTAGAGGTCTTTAATTCCTCAGCTGCTGTTAAACAAACAAAAAATCTAAACCTTGTGGCTGGAATCAAGGATAGTAGGAAACACAGTTGTTTAACTGATAGCTCAATAGTCCTTCTGTTGTTTCAGTATATTGTTTTAACAAAAAAACTGGGCACTTGAACTTAATTAAACAGACTTGCTTACAGTACACACAGACTAAAGTGCATAGTATGCCTTTTAAATTAAATATTCAGCAGAGCATAAAGTACATAGTAGAGTACATGATACCTACCTAATTGGAAAGTAGTGATGACAACGGGAGAACATACAGCCCAGGCAAACCCAGGGTATGACAGTAATATAAGAGAGGACTTTTAAGTTAATTTGGTATGTACCAAAAATATAGCTATTTGTAGTGTTTTTCTAGTACCAGTTTTATGTTGGTATAACATACCTATGTCAAAGAAATGCAAAATATGCTTACAATGTTAAGCTTTCACTGCCATTATTGTTCACAGTTTGGAAGAAAACATTAATTGAAACAGTTCCCCATATTCAGGTATCTGTTTAAAATGCTGCCATTTCTTAGTCAAAAGTAGCTGCTGATTCTCCCTATCCGTTGTCTGTAATGATGTAGTTCATCGACTGTTAAGATACATTTGGAGTGCCAGGTCTGTACTGGGTTTCAGCTGTAATCTTTTCAGTTTTTTCGATCCAAAATGTTTACTATTCCCTAGTCTGACTTCTCAATTTCCTCCTCTCACAAATTTGGTTATATGAATAGGGCAAGTGAATTTGATTTCCCCACACTCCTCACCTACCTTCAAGAAACAATTGGGTATATATATACCTAAGGGGAAAATTGCCTTCCTCGCTGATTTGTAATCTGAAGATAAGAATGGTGCACATTGTCAAAGGGACTGTAGCCACATATTCAAAACCTTAATTCCTTTCCATTATCAGAACATGAAACCAAACTTCCTACTGGGCAGCAGAACAGGTGGATAGAGGGATAGGTATAGGAGGAAGTGTAGAGGATGGAGTACATGTCATCAGCGTGTATTTTACCCTCTTGTGATTATGATGCCTTTCTTTAAATGTGGCCCAAGTCACTGTTGCTGCTTGAGACACCTGGACATATCCTTATCTTGAGGTGGTGGGTCAGTCACAACAGTCTCAGGTAGTTGGGCCTTGCCTCAAACTTTTCTTCTTTGTAAGGCCCCCTTCTCTCCACACCAGACACTCTGCCTCCTCATCTTCAAAATAAGGTAGTTGCAGCTTCAGACTTCTCCTCTGGTTTTAAGATTTGTCCAAGCCTTGTGAAAACACCAGCTTTGAATTCTGCTTCTTGCATATTGGCTCTCAATTGATTCTGCAAAGCTTTTTTTCAAAGTCTACAAAAGTATCAAGTAATAGTGGTCAGAGGGCTATTTTTAAACTGGTAGGAATCCAGGGCCCAATAAGGTTAGTCGCATTCAAGTTTCAGCTTTATAGCCAAACAGACAACAGAGCATCTTTGCACACTTTTTACCCAACAGCAAGTGAGGAGAGAAGGAAATTGACATTAGTGTGTGTATTGAGAGCTCACAGGGCATTCTAAGTATTGCAGGGAAAACCAGCGTTCTGACGATGCACAGACAACAACCCAAGGTAATTCATGTACTACTGCTGGCCTTATTGATTGGCTCTTTGTCTGTTGTAGCCCAGAACGCGGATTCTGTTGAAACTGATGGGGGCTCTCTTGAAGTAATTTGACAACAACTAGGTTAAGCATTAGCAGAAGACATCTTAGTTTTAGCTGTTAACTTGACATTTAGCGGACTCCATTTTGTATTCCCGACAGCCATTTTGTTTGCTGCACGCTGCCTCGTGTCGACCATGTGCTTTGTCCTACCTTCTTGTCCACGGCACTTGAAATCTGCCCGGCAACAAGTTATATTTAGCATCCCCTGCTTCTGCACGTACCCTGAGGGGTCTACATCTGTTAGTGATAAGCTCCACAAAAGAGCTCTTGTGTATTAGTCTCCAAACCTATAGCTCCTCCCACTGATCCATTGTGCCTCTCGATATTAACTTATATGTACATAAACTGTGCTCTTGTGTTTGTACCGCCTTCTTTTGAGCCCCTGTGTGGGTATAAATAAACCACGCTTTCTTAGCTCGTGGTGCTACCTCTTGCAATACCAAAGGGTGCTGTTTGAATCGTAGTACCACCTCATGAGGTCTAATAAACATTACTTTTGTATTCTAGCGGGTCTGGCTGAGGCCCTCTACATCAATTGGCGCCCGACACGTGGGGCTCATCGGCGACTCGGATGCCCGAAGGAGTGGTCGCTACGAAGGATTGGGATCTCGCCGCGGACACAGAAGCATGCCAGAGGAGACCCGAGTCTTGGCATCCAGGGCGTTTTTCCCTTCTTTTCGATCTGACCATCCAGCTGGCGCCGGTCCTCGACTGAGATCTCTTCTGTCGATTTGCCATGCAGAGGCCGTTTGGTCGAATTTAGGACTTGGCAGTTGGAACCTGGACACCCTATGATTGGTAAGGGCCGTTTTATAGCACATACTGTGGATTTGGATGCCCTTGTATGGTAAGGTAGTTTTAGGAACACTTACCGTGGCATATTTGTATTTGGTAAAGACCGGTCTTA
The DNA here is from genome assembly GCF_964263255.1 of Lissotriton vulgaris. Lineage (NCBI taxonomy): Eukaryota > Metazoa > Chordata > Amphibia > Caudata > Salamandridae > Lissotriton > Lissotriton vulgaris. The sequence continues at coordinate 324,816,135 of NC_141695.1, read as the reverse complement.
TTTTGTACTTGGATAATGTGTTAGAAATATGTGCTGCAACACATATAGGCAGGCAATGTGGAGATTTTTCTTCCAATGAGTCAAATTTGAACGGCGCAACGTACTATAAGTACCTTAAGTGCCATTTTTTGTATAATATTGCATATTTTGCATTATTTCTAGCATTCCTGTTTTCAGCGCACTTCGAAAGATGTGCTGCTTTTGTACTGGGGCCCGATTTAGACTCGAAGAATCACAACCGGCTCCCCCAGAGGGGACGGCTAATAGAGATATGTACATCAAGTTTGGCCTTTCTTCCATAATTGTCCACATTGTGGAATAAATATACTTGCAAAGATCCTGAATTATGTTGGCCTATGCATGGGTTATTTGATGTGCGTAAGATTGAGTATGTGGAGCGATGTATGTTTGAGCGGAAGTCTAAACGTGATATGTTTGAATGTCTGCGTATGTGAGAGAAAGAAGTGCGTGAACGAGCGAGGCGTGAGCAAGCCTTGATTGAGAAAGAGCAGCGAAAGAATGTGTATGAGAAAGCGCTGGAGTTGAGAAAGAAAGAAGTGAAAGAGCTGAAAGAGAGAGAGGAGAAAGAACACAGATTGCAGGTAACCGGCCAATATCCTGTCCGACAGCCTCTCTATCCTGTCCTTAATAATCTCCAAGATGATTTTTCGTTACTAGATCGACCTCCACCTCCGTATGCCGTTCCGTCCGCTCCATTAAAAGGTGGTGAGGATTCCGACTCGGATCAACGAAAAGCGCGGGACACTCGATCTATGCTGTCTACACAACGTGCAGCTGATATCAGACAAGCTGCTTGTAAAGCATTACGTAGTACTGATTCTGCTTCTGATCTTCTAATTAGTATACAGAGATGGACGGAAAAAGTGCAATTGTATTTTACTGACACATTTTCTGCAGAAGTCGTTGAATTTCTTCGAAAGGTTTCCCCAGAATTAGAACCTGATGATGTAGCAGCTGATTATAAGAGCATGCGTGACGGTCTTTTTGTTTTCTCTCAGGTGGCTGACACGATTAGATGATTGGTCAAATTACGGACTGAGGCGGTTCACTTGAAGGAGCAGAAAAAGCTCGCAGACGAAGCTGCGTGAAAATCCCAGTCTGGAGAGTCGCAGTCGCCTAACTCCGGAACAGATAAGCAAATGGGGGTCTATATGAAACCCATGCGGGAAGCCGTGCCCTTGTATGTTCCTCCTAGAGGAACAGGTGATAATGATGATAAAGATTCTGTTGATGCTAAGGGTTATTTCGTTTACAATTGGGTATATACTCCTTGGAATAGGGCAGATGTAATGGCGCTAAAAGCAGCATTGCCTGATCCACGTAAAAATCCAGCCGCTTTCTATGAGGAAGTTAAAGGCGCTATAAATTCTTGTACTAAGACTGTGTGATATTGATTTATTTTTCGGGTTAATATTACCACCGGATATGTGGAGGACCGTTCGTAGAATTGATGATCGTGCTATTTTTGGCACGGAATGGAAAGAGATCGAACGATTTGATGTGGAGAGGGAACCCCCTAAAAAGCCGCATCAGCTAATATTAGATCTCCCTGCAGCTATATTAACTAAACTCAGTCAGTCAGTCAAATTATCTTTATACGATTTAGTTAAAAATCATACAAAGAGCATAAAAAGCATTTATGTACAAGTAAAATACAATTAAACAATTTCATTTCAATCGAATACATGTGACGAGGTATTACAGTTAAAACAAGATTAAAAAGAAGTATAAAAACTAAACTCAAGGCAGTTATCCCCCCTAAAAAGATTGACTGGACTATTTTAGCATTGTGCAAACAAACAGTAGATGAATCGGTTTCTGATTTCTTTACACGTTTCGAAGAAGCTTTTCATGATTTCAGCGGTAAATCCTTGAACGATGATACAGGCAGACCCTTGTTTGTCGATAAATATGTGACTAACTTGTTACCAGGGATAGCTAGCCGTTTAAAAGCCAGTGAAAGTTCTTGGGCTACATCTTCTCCAGCATCAGTTTTAACGATGGCCCAATATTACGAGCGTCAAGAACGAGAAGCGAAAGGTAACGAAGATAAGAAATCAAAAGATTTAAACACAAAGGTTTTGTTGGCTCAAGTTTATGGTCCGCCTTCTATAGGCTATGATCGAGGCGGACTTGTTTCTTTTAATCCCCCTCACACTCGTGCAAATTTGTCTATTAATCAATGTGCGTATTATAAGCAATTTGGCCACTGGGTGGCCGATTGCCCAGTGTTGCGTGCTCAACAGGGCTCGCGTGGTCGGGGACAAATGAGAAACCATTTTGGTTACTCAGGGCCTCGAGGAAATGTAAATGATCGTGCTCGATTTGATGGCAATGTACGAGCACAGTATAGGTTTAATACATTTGACAAACGTAACCAGTATCAAATGTCTGATTATGTGCAACCCGACCTTTACGATTCAGCTCATGCATAGGATTGCCTAGGATGGGGTAAGGAATCAGTTGAAGTTCCAGTAGATCAGACGGGTCCCTATGTTATAGCACATGTTTTGGGTTCTACTGATCGGTTTCTGGTTGATACAGGAGCTACTCGTAGCGCTCTGTCTAAACAATTGGTTCCAAGGACTTGTGGGACACCCCCGCGCCGCACGGCCACCAGCTGCTGCGTGTGCCCCATTGCCTTGCCTAACTGCCTCGCCGCCGGCCTCGCTGCCGTCTTGGTTTCTCCCCGTTTGTTTTCTCCATTTGTTTTGCCCTCCATTTGTGCTTGTTCTATTGTAATTATTGTGCCGTGTTAACAGTTTCCTTCCTGTTTGCCCGCCTACCTCGCCGCCCTCCGCTCTCCCTCCCCGCTTCCCGCCACCGCCATTTACCCCGCCCCTTTTCTCTTCTGTACCCTCCCCGCTCCCGCCTCCCAGCTGCTCCCCCCACCCGCGCACTTGGCCTTATATGGCGACCGTGCGACGCAGGTGAGTGTGACCCACTTGTGGGACACCCCCGCGCCGCACGGCCACCAGCTGCTGCGTGTGCCCCATTGCCTTGCCTAACTGCCTCGCCGCCGGCCTCGCTGCCGTCTTGGTTTCTCCCCGTTTGTTTTCTCCATTTGTTTTGCCCTCCATTTGTGCTTGTTCTATGCTAATTATTATGCCGTGTTAACAGTTTCCTTCCTGTTTGCCCGCCTACCTCGCCGCCCTCCGCTCTCCCTCCCCGCTTCCCGCCACCGCCATTTACCCCGCCCCTTTTCTCTTCTGTACCCTCCCCGCTCCCGCCTCCCAGCTGCTCCGCCCACCCGCGCACTTCGCCTTATATGGCGACCGCGCAAACGCGCAGCGGTCACGCGCAGCGGGCGCGCCGATTGTGCGCCGAAGGCGTGCCAAAGGTAAGCCCGTCTGCGCCCGTCCGCGACCGGATCGCGACCAGCGCCAGGACCCCTGGCCCACGAAGACCCCGACCAACCCGCCTGACGTACTCCGCCGCCACCCTCATCGCACTCAACACCGGCCGACTCCCAGGATGCCACCAAGCCACAACACGACGCACCCACGGACCCTTCAGCTGCCACGCCTGCAAATTCTCCTGCATCTGGACCTGCCTCGCACCAGCACCCGCCAAGTCGAACACCAGCAGCACCCACCTCAAGTGCATCCTGCTCAACACCCGCTCCGTCCACAGACACGCCATCGAACTCTGGAACCTCCTAGACGCCACAGCCCCTGACGTTGCCTTCCTCACAGAGACCTGGATGAACGCCTCTTCAGCTCCCGACATCGCCATCGCTATCCCAGAGGGCTACAAGATCGTCCGGAGGGACCGCACCGCCAACCAGATGGGAGGAGGCATCGCCATCATCCACAGGAACACCATCCGTCTCACGACCAGCACCGACAACACCCTGACCACCGCCGAACACCTGCATTTCCAGATCCACACCGACCCGAACACCACCCTCAGAGGCACCCTGATCTACCGACCTCCGGGACCACGCACCCAATTCAGCGAGGACATCGCCGACTTCGTCAGTCCGCATGCCCTCCCCTCCGCTGACTACATCCTCCTGGGGGACCTCAACTTCCACCTGGAGAACAACAACGACCGCAACACCAGCACCCTGCTCGACAACCTCGCCAATCTTGGACTCAAGCAGCTGGTGTCCACCCCCACCCACCTCGCCGGACACACACTCGACGCTGTCTTCTCTTCCTGCACAGACATCGACTTCAGCCACGCCACAGAGCTTCAATGGACGGACCACAGCTGCGTCCACTTCACCTTCAAGAGAACGACGACCCACCACCACCAGCAACAGGCCGCCTGCAGAAGCTGGAACAAGATCACAGCAGACCAGCTCGCCACCTCCCTGAGCCAGCACCCTCCTGCCAGCTCAGCAAACCCCAGCCAGGCCGCCGACAACCTCACGAAGTGGATCAGCATCTGCGCGGACGAACTCGCCCCGCTGAGGACCCCGCCCAGCAGACCCTGCAGCAACAAAGCCCCGTGGTTCACCGACGAACTCAAGAGCTCCAAGAAGAACTGCCGAGCCCTCGAGAAAGTCTGGAGAAGGGAACCCACACCGGACAACAGGACCACCTTCAAGCTGGCCACCCGGAAGCACCACCAGCTGATCCGCGTCGCCAAGAAAACTGCATTCAAGGACCGGCTGGACAACAACGCACACAACTGCAAGGAGCTTTCCAACCCCAGCGCAGGAAACAACGACATCACCCCATCGCAAGACCTCTGCAACTCCCTCGCTTCATACTTCCACAACAAGATCGCGGACATACACAACAGCTTCAACAACCAACCAACGCACACCAAGACCGAACAACCACCCCCCACCACCACCCTCCACGCCTGGACCCCGATCAGCACCGAAGACACCATCCGCACGATGAACTCCATCCACTCCGGATCACCGACTGACCCCTGCCCTCACCACGTCTTCAACAAGGCCGACGCTGTCATCGCACCCCACCTGCGAGACATCATCAACACATCCTTCGACACCGCCACCTTCCCTGAGAGCTGGAAGCACGCCGAATTCAGCGCTCTACTCAAGAAACCCACAGCGGACCCTACCGAACTCAAGAATTACCGCCCCATCTCGCTCCTCCCGTTTCCAGCCAAAGTCATCGAGAAGACCGTCAACAAGCAGATGGCCGCCTTCCTCGAGACGAATGGATCCCTCGACCCCTCACAGTCCGGCTTCCCAGCCAATCACAGCACCGAGACCGCCCTCATCGCCGCCACCGATGACATCCGAGCCCTGATGGACAACGGAGAAACAGCGGCCCTCATCCTCCTAGACCTCTCCGCGGCATTCGACACTGTCTGCCACCGCACCCTAGTACAGCGCCTCAGCAAGGTCGGAATCCTGGACAAGGCGCTGGAATGGATCATCTCCTTCCTCGACGGAAGAACACAGAGAGTCCGCCTACCACCGTACAAGTCAGAGGCCACCGAAGTCATCTGCGGCGTCCCTCAAGGATCCTCGCTGAGCCCCACCCTCTTCAACGTCTACATGAGCTCCCTCGCGGCCATCGCACGCCAACACAACCTCAACATAATCTCCTACGCCGACGACACCCAGCTGATCCTCTCCCTGACCAACGACCCCGCCGCCGCCAGAGCTAACCTGCACGAAGGGATGAAAGAGGTAGCCGAGTGGATGACGACCAGCCGCCTGAAACTGAACTCGGACAAGACGGAGGTCCTCATCCTGGGCTCTTCACCCTCCGCCTGGGACGACTCCTGGTGGCCTCCCGCCCTGGGCACCGCACCCAAACCGACAGACCATGCACGCAACCTGGGCTTCATCCTGGACTGCTCCCTCTCCATGACCAGGCAAGTCAACAACGTCTCCTCGGCGTGCTTCAACATCCTACGCATGCTACGGAAGATCTTCTGGTGGATCCCCACCGAGACCAGGAAGACCGTCACCCAGGCCCTTGTCACTAGACGAATGGACTACGGCAACGCCCTCTACGCCGGTACCACCGCCAAGCTCCAGAAGAGACTCCAGCGGATCCAGAACGCCTCAGCCAGACTCATCCTCGACATCCCACGAACCAGCCACATCTCCGGACATCTGAGAGACCTTCACTGGCTCCCCGTCAACAAAAGAATCACCTTCCGCCTCCTCACCCACGCACACAAAGCCCTACACGACCAAGGCCCGAGCTACCTCAACAGCCGAATCAACTTCTACGCTCCCAAACGCCACCTCCGATCAGCCAACCACGCCCTCGCCGCCGTCCCCCGCATCCGAAGAGCGACTACAGGAGGAAGGTCCTTCTCCTACCTGGCCGCCAAGACCTGGAACTCCTTCCCGACCGACCTGCGCCTGACCCAAGACCACCTCTCCTTCAGGAAGAAGCTGAAGACCTGGCTGTTCGAGCAGTAGCGGCACCCCCCCCACCCCCAGCGCCTTGAGACCCTACGGGTATGTAGTGCGCTCTATAAATGTCATTGATTGATTGATTGAAGGACTCCCCTGTCTGGCGTAACTATTACTTCGATAGGTTTCGATGTAACACCTTCCCTTAGCCCACTATCACAACCACTTGCATTTCATGTAAATAAATGTAGTGCTCCATGTCCGTTTTTGCTTTCCCCAAACACACCAGACAACATTGTAGGTCTTGATATGCTCAAGTATTTCAGAGCCACAATACGATGCTCTCCTGAAGGAGTGCGTGTCATTTTGAACGATAATTATTCTGTACCTGAAAGAGCTTGTCTTGTTAAAGAGGATACTGCCTTAGCCGCACTCCCTAAATCTTTGTGGGCCACCTCGGACACTGATGTGGGCCAAATGTCATCCCACCAGTACACATTATTGTCAAGGAGGGAGCTGTGTTACCACGATTGCCTCAATACAGAATTTCACAGGAGGGTGAGGAAGCGCTCACACGAATTGTGCATGATCTTATTCAAGTGGGAGTTGTTGAGGAAGTTCCATTTAATGTTTGTAACCGCCCGATTCTTACGATACTGAAAAAGGACACTGATACTAGAGTCTACAGGTTCATTATAGACCTTAGAGAGGTGAACAAGATTGTTTTACCACAATATCCTGTGGTTTCTGATATTACGACACTCTTTACTTTAGTCCCTCCAACAGCGACCATGTTCTCTATTATAGATTTGAAAAATGCTTTCTTTTCGATCCCTATTCACCCTGATAGCCGATATTTGTTCTGTTTCACTTTGAATAATTGATCGTATAGATTTTGTAGAATTCCTCAAGGCTACACTGAGAGTCCGAGTATTTACAGTCAAGCATTGAAAAGGGAACTTGATTCTTTTACTTTACCTGAAGGTGTGGCTCTCATACAATATGTCGATGACATCTTGTTGGCAGCCGATACTCCGGAACAATGTGAAAAATGCACTCTATCTTTGCTTTCATTTCTTGCATTCAATCATCATAAAGTGTCATGACAGAAATTGCAATATTGTAGACCAAAGGTAACCTACTTAGGTCACCTTTTGTCAAAGGAGGGACGTGCATTGACATCAGACCATATACAAGCAATTTTAGATACTCCAGTACCTACCACACAGAAAGGAGTGCGTGCATTTCTTGGTCTTACTTCCTTTTATAGACAATGGATTTTGGGGGTTTCATACATTGTTAAACCGTTGTTAGCACTTTTGACAAAAGACACTCCAGTGCCCCTCCCTTGGTCAGGTGAATGTGAAACTACTTTTCGGCAGTTACGACAAGCCCTTTGTTCAGCACCAGTGTTGGGTGCACCAGATTATACGAAGCCTTTTACACTTTATGTACATGAGAAAGATGGATGCGCATTGTCAGTTTTAGTCCAGTTACATGGCGATAAGCAACGTCCATGTGCATATTTTTCAGCTGTTCTTGATCCTGTTGCCCGAGCGTTACCTGGATGTTTTTCGCTCAGTTGCAGCAACAGCTGTGTCAATACGACAGAGTGAAGGGATAGTTTTGTCGCATAAGTTGTTAGTGTTGGTACCCCATGCGGTTGATGCCCTTTTAAATCAGACAAAGACGGAGCATTTAACTAGTGCTCGTCTGACAGGATATGAATTGACGTTTCCAGCTCCTCATATTACATTGAAGAGATGCGCAACCCCAAACCCAGCTACTTTGTTACTGTATCCAGCGACTCAGCCTCAGTCACAAGAAACACATGCTTGTATATTCTTGACTGAGGAACAGACAAAGGGTCGCATTGATTTGCAGGATACACCCCTTCCAGATGTGGATGGTAAATTGTGGGTTCATGGGTCTTGTTTGAAATTACCGGATGGTACGACCTCAGTCGCGTATGCAATCACCATGCTTGAAACAATAGTGGAGACAGCTCGTATACCACAGAAATCGGCTCAAGCAGCTGAACTGATAGTCTTGACACGAGCATGTGAGCTCAGTAAAGACCTATGTGTGAACATCTATACCGATAGCTGCTATGTCTTTGGAGTGGCGCACGATTTCGGCCTACTCTGGAAGGAAAGAGGCTTTCTTACATCTCATGGAATGCAGATAATGCACGGAGACTTAGTGCATAATCTTTTGACTGCATTGACATATCCAAAGAAAATAGCCATTGTTAAGTGTAGTGCACAAAAGAAAGTGACAGACAGGATTGGACAAGGTAATGCCTTTGCAGATCACGTTTTGACTTAAAGACATTGGTAAAACACCAAAAAATCCTTGATTATAAAAGAATTTATTTAAAATTAAAAATAAAGAAATATTTTTGAGATTAAACTCTGGACTGTACGAGTGGTCTTTAGAGATGAGAGATAGATTGCTCATCTGAGAACTAGGTTTAAGTAGTCGAGCAGTATTGGCATTTGTTTTGTTGATCACATTTGCAGATCACGTGAAACTGCGACGCAGAAAAGCACTACTTCTATGTATGTAGTGAAGTCACAAGCTGAGCGTTGGCATGATGCAAGGCAGGAAGTACGAGAGATACAGAAATCTGCTTCTGAAAAGGAACTTGAACAATGGTCTGAAGAGGGAGAGTTGGATGACGAGGGTTGTTGGCGGAACAAGCAGATGGATAGGTGGAAGCTGCCTATAGCTTTTGTACAACCTATGGTTCAGATGGCACATGGGCTAGCACATGTTGGAGCTTTAGCAATAACGAAATTGCTTACGCAAGTTTGGGAGCATCCAGAAATTGCTAGCACAGCTAAAACAGTAGTACAGTTCTGTTTGATTTGTTTGCAATATAATCCAGGAAAAGGGACTCGAACTCCAGCTGGAGGATTTGCTACACCAACTGCACCTTTTGAAGTCCTGCAAATGGACTATATCCAACTTGAGCGTTGTAATAATTTGAAGTATGTCCTAGTGGTGGTTTGTGCTTTCAGTAAATGGATTGAAGCGTACCCCATGAAGAATAATACTGCTATTACTACGGCTAAAGTGTTGCTGAAGGAATTCTTTCCTAGATTTGGTGTTTGCAAACACCTATGGAATGATAATGGACCTCATTTTGTTGGGGAAGTTATCAAGTATGTCCTGAAGGGATTAGGAATCAAACAGAAGTTCCGTGCAGTGTTCCATCCACAATCAGCAGGATTGGTGGAAAGGTATAATGCTACTCTGAAGCTGAAAATAGCGAAGATACAGGCCTCTACATCTTTGACTTGGCCAGATGCATTGCCTTTGGCATTGTTGTCTATTAGATCAGTGCCACATTCTCGAACAGGCCTCACCCCCTACAAGGTGGTGTTTGGAAGGCCTATGAATGTCTGGGGAGTTCGGAAACCGAGGTCTATATGTGATGTACCTTGTGTCTTAATGAATGACTATTTGGCACAATTAACTGACAGCTTGGTTTCTATTCATCAACAGGTTCAAGAAGCACTCCCTGACAGATCTACTGTTGAAGGCCATAAACTCTGACCTGGTGATCAGGTTATGATAAGAGCATTTGAGAGGTCAAGCAGCTTAGAGCCGAGGTGGTGTGGACCAGAAAAAGTGTTCCTCACCACGAGAACAGCGGTTGGAGTCACCAACAAGAAAAACTGGGTGCATAGTACCCATCGCCGCAAGGTATTGTCGACCTTGGTGGAACCTGCTGTGCTGACCGATCATCGAGAGATCCTGACTACGGAGAAAGGCCAAGCTGTATCACCCTACGAATCTGCGGAGTTCTTTCCGGACCAGACGACTCCTGGAGCATCGTGATACAACTTGAGGCCAAGAAAAGAATCTGCAGTTTTGAAAGAGACAGGTTGAGCAACCGCCCTGGGTAGTGGAAACGGAATGCCGATATGACAAGGGGGGGGGATCAGCCCTGCCTAGTGTAGTGGCACCCGTCTTGATCTTCGGTGAAGAAATCAACGTCTACACACGGGAGAAGAGCTCTTAGAATATTTTTTTGTTTTTGTGTTTTCTCATTTTTTTTAGAAATAGTTGATTTTGCTGCTAAAATGAATAAAAAGAAAATGTTGGGTGTTATAGTGTTCTTTGCTACTTTGACAATTATAGCGGTGATCACTTGGTCTATTGAAGGGATGATCCCTGCTCGTGAACTATTTGTTGCCACTACTCATGTCCCAGAAGAGCACCAGCATTTTACTCTTCCGTATCATGAACAGAAACATGCCAGTCCTACCTTAATATTATGTTTGTTCAGATGCTACACCACACACACAGTGCAACTAATACCACTAATTGTTGGATATGTGGTATGATTCGAGCGCATCAAAAGAAAGAAGGAACCCCTTTTATCCCACTTCCTTTTTCACATAATGGCTCTTGTCGAGCCTGGTACACTTTGCTTTTCTGGACGAGGAAACCTACAGTAGGAGTACTTCTTTTCTGTTTGAATAAAGAATGTTATCAGGACAAAGATGGGTACCCCCAAGCCAATGGAACTATATGGTAATGGGAAAAATATCGACCGGAAAATTCCTCTACGCCATATGTCTTCACTCACACAAGAGACTTTGCCAAAAACAAACCTTTTGTAATTTCTGAAACAAAGACTAAAGCGGACTTATGTGTACAAAGTACTGGACGAATTCCAGTTGGAGTGAGTGAGTGTATTACAGTATTAAATATAGATGGAGCAGATAATAGCTCGTTTTTAGCTTCACATAATACATATTTAGTATGTGGCAGTAACGGATATCATCAATTGCCAGTTGGTTGGTCAGGAATATGCTACGTATCTTTTCTATTACCACCTGTTTTCTTGGCACCTGCATCATATCATCGAGATTTTAAACTGTATCAGAATGTTTCCTTGAACAGGAGTAAAAGGACTATAATCACTGATGAAGTGGATCAAACAGACACTAGTCTACAGCAATATGTTGATTTTAATTTGGATTTATTTTCTTTTGTGGGCGCTGCACTGAATAGCAGAAAAGTAAGAAGGCTAACTAGAGTGGTAGAAGCTGTCACTAATCAAATTGCAATAGCACTAGGGAATATCACCGAAGAGTTACAAGTTGCAAGAATTGTAGCGTTACAAAATAGGATGGTCGTTGATGTGATGCTAGCAGATCGAGGAGGAGCATGTAAAATTATAGGTAGTAGTAGCTGCGTTTATATACCTGATAACTCGCCTTCAGTTCAATTTTTAAATTACATACGATAGCTACAGATATTCATGTAAAGAACGGTACTTGGTCCTTTTCTGGATGGTTTTGGGCTCTAGTCACTGCTTGGGGTTGGAAACTATTGACTGTTCTATCTATCGCAATTGCAGTGATTTTTACCTGTTGTATGTGTATTCATTGCGGCCCGGTGATATGCTCCATGTGTATTACTACTTGTATGCCAACTAAAGAAAATATTGTGAAAATTAAAGCACAACACATACTGAATAAGGAAGTAGCTGATATGATGCGAATAGATATACAAGATGAGTATTTAGATTATCCTAGAAAGGGGAATGTCTTCAGCTAATGCTGAAAAGGTCGTCTTAAGTAATTTGACAACGACTAGGTTAAGCATTAGCAGAAAACATCTTAGTTTTAGCTGTTAACTTGACATTTAGCAGACTCCATTTTGTATTCCCGACAGCCATTTTGTTTTCTGCACGCTGCCTCGTGTCGACCATGTGCTTTGTCCTACCTTCTTGTCCACGACACTTGAAATCTGCCCGGCAACAATTTATATTTAGCATCCCCCGCTTCTGCACGTACCCTGAGGGGTCTACATCTGTTAGTGATAAGCTCCACAAAAGAGCTCTTGTGTATTAGTCTCCAAACCTATAGCTCCTCCCACTGATCGATTGTGCCTCTCGATATTACCTTATATGTACATAAACTGGGCTCTTGTGTTTGTACTGCCTTCTTTTGAGCCCCTGTGTGGGTATAAATAAACCACGCTTTCTGAGCTCGTGGTGCTACTTCTTGCAATACCGAAGGTTGCTGTTTGAATCGTAGTACCACCTCATTTTTTTTTTTTTTTAAATATATTTTTATTGCAGGAATCAGTACAACAATACAGTAACGACCAGCATCATATTATAATCGACTGTTACATGATATAGCCCACCGACCCCCTTCCATAGCATTGCTATACAGCCAAGCAGCCCATATCCCTGGGGTTGGGCGGCGAACGTAGCTGGGGTCAGTAGGATGCTGGAGCTGGTCCGGATAACACACTGTCCGTCATCTGCTTTTCTAAACAAACCCCAACCCCCAAAAAGAAACCCCCCCCTCAAACTTCCAGTCATTGTGAAACTCCCCCCTCCCCCCCCCCCCCCCCCACCATCAGCGCCAGGGAGCTTATCAATTTAGGATCCACTGCTTGACCCACGGGGAAAGTAATAGTGCTGTTAATGCTAGTGTCTAACGGGACTCGGGTCTAGTTGCTTCTTCACTTTCGGAGTCGCTGGGGGCACAATAATCCCTGAGGGCCTGCACCAGCGTTTCCCATTCTAACGCGGCCTCCTGCGCCTTCTCATCGCTCTGCCTCCAAGCCAACTGATATCGCAGCGCGCTCTCACCCGCCGCCCATTTCAAAAGTTCACCGTGCCATCTGCCGCCCGTAGGACCAGCACGTGCCTTCCAGTTCCTGGTCACCTCTCGCTTAGCAAGTAGGAGTCCCAGGTCGATAAATTTACTGGTGATTTTATTCCGGGGGGTATGGGGGAACCAGTGCAATAGCCCTACCGCCGCATCGAACGATAAGTGCCTCCCCGTCACCTCTTCCAAAGTCGCCGCCACCTCCTGCCAGTAGGACGTCAATCCTGGACAGGCCCATAGCATGTGTAGGAGGTCCGCCTCCTGAGCCGGGCACCTAGGGCATTCCGCCGAAGCCGTGGCAAAATAACGCCTGATCTTAACCGGGGTCAGGTACGCCCTATGGAGAACATAATAGTGGACCAGTTGGAAACGGGCGCTACGTGTACCCTTCCATGCTCGCCTCACCAGCTGGGACCAGGTCGTCTCCGGGATCTCCCTGCCGATGTCCTCTTCCCAGCGGGACTTCAGTGTGGCGAGAGGGACCAGCCCCTCATTAATCAGCCTGCCGTAAAGGCAAGTGACCGCCTTCACTGTGCCCGCCGACATCATTACATACTGGCACACCTGAGACAATTGAGGTTCCTCTAGTCCGTTTTGCCAGTGCGCCTGGATCACTCGCACAATGGCCGAGTGCAGCAGAAAGTCGCCCCGGGGGATCCCAAAGCGGTCAATAAGATCCTGAAAGGACAGGAGCACTCCGTCCTCATACAGGTCCCCGACGAGCTGTATACCCAAGTCCTCCCAGTCCGCCAGTCGCGACCAGTCTCCTCCGTGGGGGAGGGCCGTCAGCATCCCCAATGGTATTTCAGGTGCATATGGGGTCCGCAGGTGACCTCTGTTATGAGCCCGATTCCAACAGAGTCGGACAGTCCGCTCCTCCATCGACAGGTCCCGAAGGACTAAACGCTGTCGCAGCGCGATAAAGGAGAGGACGTGCCTGGCCATACCCGTTCCTCTACCGTCTTCCGGGCCTCTGAACTCCCTGGCTATCTCCTGGGTGTATGTCTGAAGCTGCGCCGCTAGGTAATACTTCTCAAAGTCCGGCACAGCGAGCCCCCCCTCGTCCTTCGGCCTCATCAAGGTATTGAGGGCCACCCGTCGCCGGCCCGTGCCCCAAAGGAACCCAACCACCATAGAACGCAAGCGGCGAAACGTAGCTGGTGGGACCCAGATCGGCAAAGTCCGAAAATAATACAAAAGTCGGGGGAGCGCCACCATTTTGAGCAGGGCGATGCGTCCTGCCACGGAGAGCGGCAGCGTGGCCCAAAAGTCCATGCTGCCTCGGAGTGCTCGTATGCAACGGGCAATGTTTCCGTCTAGGAGGTCGGGCTGGTCGTGGTACACAAATACCCCAAGGTACTTAAAGCAGTCGGGTTCCCATCTGATCTCCTTACTGAGCGCCGGAGTGAGTACACCCCTACGCATCGGGAAGAGGCAGGTCTTAGACCAGTTCACTTGTAGGCCTGAGACGTCTCCGAACTCCGTTAGCGCTAATTCCGCTCCCCGTAATGCGTCGACCGGATCCTCCAGGAAGAGCAACAGGTCGTCCGCATAGAGCGAGACGTAATGTGGGCCCGCCGCTGTCCATAAGCCCGTATAGTGGGCTCCCGAGCGAAGATGCATCGCTAGTGGCTCCACCGCTAGTGCAAAAAGAAGCGGGGATAAGGAGCACCCTTGCCGCGTGCCACGCTCCACCGGATATCGCGATGAAATCAAAGGGCCCGATCTAACCCTGGCTGAAGCGGAAGCGTAGAGAACTGCTGTCCATTTGATGAATCCCTCCCCGAGGCCGAATTTCCGCAATACCGCGCTTAAGTAGTCCCACTCCAGGCTATCAAAAGCCTTCTCCAGGTCCACCGACAAAACTACCGGGGACGGGGCATCTACGAATGGTTCCCCAAGCAAGCGAAACAACCTTCGGATGTTCATGGTCGTATTTCGCCGTGGGATGAAACCGGCTTGGTCCTCGTGTACTAGGGAGCTCATATGTCCTAACAGCCTCGAGGCCAAGATGCTGCTCAATATTTTGTAGTCCACCGTCAGCATTGAGAGGGGACGGTAGGACCCCGGGTCAGACGAGTCTCGGCCTGGCTTGAGGAGAGGAACCACCAACGCCTCACACATCGAGCCGGGGAGGCGACCCAGCCTCTTCGCCTCCCTGTAGACCACCAGTAAACGAGGGGCCAGGAGGTCAGCATAAGCTGCATAGAACTCCACCGGCAGGCCATCCAGGCCCGGGGTCTTGTTCCTCGCCATCCGTTTGATGGCCCCGCGGATCTCCCCCAAGCCGATGTCAGATCCCAGGGCGTCTGCCACTTCTTGTTCCACTGTGCGGAGTTCCAGCGGGCTAAGATAGTTATCAAGCTGGTCTGGGTCACGCGCGGAGCGACTGCGGTATAAACATTCGTAATAATGCCGGAAGCAATTAAGAATCTCCGGTTGGGTGTACACCTCGGTCCCATCCGTCCTACGCATCCTAGTCGTCGTTTGGGACTGGCGCGTAGGGTTGGCCAACCACGCCAGTAACGCGCTCGATCTGTCGCCCTCCGCTATGGATCGGACCGTGTAGGCCTTATAATCAAAACAGCGGAGCCGCTCTACCTCCACCGCCACCTTCTCCCTCGCCTCTACCGTTTGTGTTTGCAATTCCGGGTGTCCGGGCCGGCTAATTTCGAGCTCGCGGAGCGTTCGGTCCGCCGTGTCCAAATCAGCCAGGATAACACGCCGCATGCCCACCTTCTTAGAGATACAGTACCCCCTCACCACCACCTTGAAAGCGTCCCATTCGAACGCCCTAGTACTCGCGGAGCCGCCGTTGGATGCAAAATAATCCATGATTCTCTCCCCTAGGTCTGCCTTGAAGACACTGTCCTCGAGGATCTCGGGGCGCATCTTCCAAGTGGGTACCGCCGGCGTCCCAGGGAACCAGCGAATGTCCAGCAGGAGGGGGTTATGGTCCGAGATGGTCCGCGATAAATACTCCGATCGGACCGCTGCCGAGACTAATTCGGACGAACCAAGAAAGCCATCCAGTCTGACATGCAGCTCATGAAGGCTCGAAAAGTACGAATAATCTCTAGACGCGGGGTGTTGCGCCCTCCAGATGTCCGTCAAACCCCAGCGGGTCTGCCAATCTTGACGGCCCTTAGCCGTCCGCCGGACCGGGGAATCGGGGAGCGGGGGATGCGAGCGGTCTATGTCTACATCTACCACGGAGTTAAAGTCTCCCCCCAGCAGGAGGGGACCGGCGAAAAAGTGGGCCAACGAGCCCGATAACTCGGAAAGGAAGGCAGTTTGGTCCACATTAGGGGCATACACACAGCAAACATTCAAGTCCCTCCCTCCTAGCGTGCCTGATATGGCCACGAAACGCCCCTCTGGGTCCAACACTGTCCTCGTGACCTGGAAGGGGACTCCTGCCCTGATCCATATTAGCGCCCCCCTGGCATAAGCAGAGTACGCCGTGGAAAAGACCTGCCCTCGCCACCTACGCTGAAGCGCCGCCCCTTCCGCCTTGTTCAGATGCGTTTCCTGCAGCAGCGCCATTTGCACTCCCCTACGCACTAAATAAGCGTGGACCCTGTGACGCCTGGACATAGTGTGAAGCCCCCTCACATTCCAAGTAATACATTTCAAGTTAGCAACATCAGCCATTGTCCCAGAGTGTTCTTGCACAGTCTCCCCGTCCGGGTCCCCACACAGAAAAAACATCAGTCCTCCCAGCTCTGACGGCAGCCATTTTCCCCAACCAGAACCAAACCCCCCAAAAACCAACAAAACCCCCTCCCAACCACCCCAGAACAGGACCCAAACTGCACCATCTAGATCCCATCCAAACTGCTACGGAGAACAACCCCAAAAACCCCACTAGTCCTACGGTCGCCACCGTAGGGAGGCCTTATGGGCCAGGTGCGGGCTGAGCGGAGGCAGTGGGCCCTCGTCGCCCAGGCCACCAGGACTATAATAAGCCCCCCCCTGTGTCAAAATCTTTCGGGGCAGGGGCAAAAGCCTCCCAACCCTCCCTCCTCCATTGTCAGCAATAAAGAACGGCAGCCGCCTCCCCCCTGCCGGGCCACCACCCAAAACAAGGCAACCTGTCCCATTACCCTTGTCCGTCCAAAAGGTCCTCCACCGATTTCGGTGTGATCACCGGTGTGTGGGTACTGTCTGCCACTGAGTCTTCCGAGTCCGATGGTGCCCCCTGAGCACCCGGGTTTTCTTCCTCCTCTTCGATGTCTTCGCCCCTTGCTCCCGACAGTTCCGACAGAACTTCCAACACTCCCCTCCGCTCAGATGATGTCTCCGCTGTCGAGGGTCCTCCTGTGCGGCCGCGGCGGTTCCTGACCCTTTTAGATCGCCTCCTTTGTTCCGGCTCCTCCGACTGATGGGTCGAGGCGTTATAACCATCCTTCCCCGTTCGGTACAGTTCGAGCCAGTCACAGACCTCCTCCGGGGTGTCGAAGAACTGGGTTTTGTCGTCGACAATAACTCGGAGCCTCGCGGGAAATAGGAGCGAATATTGGATGCCCTCACTCCTGAGTTCACGCTTAACCGCCAGGAAGGAGAACCGCTTGCGCTGCGTCTTGTAGGTATAGTCAGGGAAGATATTCACCTGACTGTTTGCAACCTGGAACGGGCCATTGTGTCTGGCGGCATTTAGGATCAGGTCTCTGTCCCGGAAATGTAGCAACCGCGCCACCACCGGCCTCGGGGCTCGTCCCTGCTGTGGGGGCCGCGCTGGAACTCTGTGGGCCCGTTCTAGGGTGTAAAAGGAGGACAGGCCCTCCGGGACCACCGTGTCCCGGAGCCAGGTCTCCAAGTAGCGCACCACATCGCCTTCCTCGACCTTTTCCGGCAGGCCCACTACCCGAATGTTATTCCTCCTGTTTCGACCTTCCGCATCCTCCGCCCTCCGTTCGAGGGTCTCGATTCGGGACATGGCATCCTTTATCGTCGCAGCCAGGGTTCTCTGCGCCGGTTCGATAGTCTTCACCGTGCTCTCCACCTCCTTGACCCGGTCTGAGAGTTTACCATGGTCTGCCCTAAGGAGGCCCAGGCCAGTCGCCACCTGGGCAATGTCCTGTTGTAGGGCCGACCGAGTTGCCTCTATGGCTTCCAGTACACGGTCGAATTGTTGTTGGAGTGGTGCGCCACCAGGTCGTTTAGGATCTCCATGCTCTTCCTTGTCCTGGGCCTCAGAGTCCGAGGTGGCCTGGCTGGATCCCTTGGCTCCTTTAGGTTTCCCCATGCTGCCAGGGGCTCTCCGCAAAGGTCCCGGAGTAGGCGTCTCCGTGCGTAAGTGTCCTGCACGACTTTCCCGGGATTTCGCCCTCAAGTCCGGAATGGGCGATCGCCTTCTCCAGAGCCTGTGGAGACTCCGCCGTTTCGGCTCACGCCACCGCCACGGCGTCCGAGGGCACCGATAAGGGGGCGGAGACACCCGTCTCCGAGTCGGGCCGGCCCGTTCACCCACTATAGCTCCGGGGCAAGGGCCACCAACTCCCCCGGTTGTCCTGTGGCGCCCGAGTGTCGCGCCATCCATGTAGTCGGGGTGGCCCGGAACTCGCAGCTAGTTGCGGAGTCGCGGTGTAGACCACCGCCTGGAACTGAGGGCACCCGTGTCCGGTGCCCTCTAACGCGTGGGCACCCGCCCGGTCGTTCAATCGAGTATGGTCCCGCTGTAGAGGGTCCGAACCAGCCAACGTCCAATGTCTAAAACAACTGAGGCTGGTGAGGCCGGGT
Source organism: Lissotriton vulgaris (assembly GCF_964263255.1). Taxonomy (NCBI): domain Eukaryota; kingdom Metazoa; phylum Chordata; class Amphibia; order Caudata; family Salamandridae; genus Lissotriton; species Lissotriton vulgaris. The sequence goes on along the minus strand of NC_141695.1, from coordinate 324,797,430 downwards.
GCCGGGCGACACCCGCGAGACCTCCTCAACTCCGTAGGTTCGATCAAGGGGACAAAGGGGTCCGGGCGCCATATTGGGTCGCACTCCGCCACTCCGCAAACTTCGGTATTTCTTGAAAGCCACCTCCGTCCAAACTCCACCAGGGCCCACGGCAGGGTGTCGTCGCCTCGCTCAACCGAATGCGGGGTCTGGGGTGCCCCTCAGCCTCCGATGTTCAGGATAATTTCAGGCTTAGTCCCGGAGCCGAGCTCTCAGGCGACCATCGCCATCGGCGCCCAAGCCACGCCCCCCCCCACCGTAGTACCACCTCATGAGGTCTAATAAACATTACTTTTGTATTCTAGTTTCCGTGCCAACTTCTTCCTAATGGTCTGAGGACTTGTGCTGAGAAGGGCGAACCACTTGCACTAGCGGGTCTGGCTGAGGCCCTCTTCATCACTCTGAGGCGCAAACTCCAGGGGCTGCTACATGAACTTGGACATTATAAAGGACCTAATCCTAATCCTAATGTAGGGATCTTCTATCTTGTACCATGTTTGGTGAATCCTAGCAAAAGCCACATTTCAACAGTACAGATCCTCTAAACATAACATTTGTAATACGGCCACATACAACACACTCAGGATATGAAGGTTATGGAGATTTGAACAGATCTGAATATGATGGTTAGTAGACACTGATGTCCAAGCACTGTACTCCAAATAATACCATAATGCACCATTTTCCACGCACCATTTTACATCTTACAAATAACCCTTTGCACACAAGGCACCAAAGTCTTATAGTTGGCAAAGAACTGCCATTTCACCTGCACATTTCTGCACCACATCAACATAAATCTTAGAAACAATCAGATAGAATTAGCATAAATATGCCATGCCCTCATATGTACAACTCTCACAACACAGCAACATGTTTCTACCTCAGTAGCATAGCCTGTTTAGAAAATCCTTTGCATTGTCAGAGCAATGGACAATCAACTACCCAGCTCAGAGAAACAATGCAAAAAAGTCCTTCAGCATACCCATCCATACACATAAGACACCACAAAGATCATTATCATTTTAGAACACACTGTACTTTCACTTTAACTATCACAAACTACTACTAAACTGATGGGCTAATTTGTTTGTTGGTGGTTGGCCGGTCACTCCGCCAGGGCGTCACACTGGCAGAGGTGCCAACTGCCAAATTTAGAATTGTCCACTTGCCCAGCAGACATGTTTACCATTGGCAGGATCCGCCTTCCCAGAGATTCCGGTCAATGCATTGCAATTTTGCCATATAGCTCCATCAACATGATTGAGCCATACGGTAAACTTACCAAGTTCTCAAAAACTAAATCCCGAAGGGGGTTTTTCTTTTTGAAAATAGAAAAGCAATGCCCCGCTGGCCATAGGAATTTTCTCCCATTGCAAGAAGGGCATTGAGAACTATCAGTGCCCCTTACCACCAGTTTTTTCTGGCAGTGATGGGCATTGAAAACGGCTATGTGTTCGGCCATCTAAATTAGGAGGGTGAACATTTCCCCAAACCTCTGACGGCCTGTCAAGAAGTTTGACCACAGTGGAGACAGAGTAGCCTCCACCGATGTCAAACAATGGTACACCTACAATTAAATCAGTTGGGCGGGCGGGTGGACCACAGTCTGGCGGAGAGGGAACTCCGTTGCAACAGTTTCTGCTTTGTCAAGAAATACATTGGTCCCAAATATTTAACAAGTCTCTACCTGTCCCTGCGTGCCAAACTCGATTAATGAATACACACAACATATGAAATGTTTTGAACCATACAAAAGAGCACCCAGGTTAAAACAAAGCACCGTACTGGTGGTAGAAGAGACTTTATGGGGGCTTATAACAAACCATAATTGCACTCCTAGGGATACAGATAAACAGTGTGCTATGACTGTCCATATATATTAAGAGGACTTTTGTTCAGACAATAACTCACAAAAGGAGCAAGAAAACCACTGAGGAACATTAGAAGTCCCATCTGCACATGAATGAAACTGTAGCGCTAGTCTGTCTCTACATCCTACAGTTTACATTGGCCAATTCTGACACATGGCTGTAGATTTACGAATTTAGGCATTCAAGTACATTCCCAGTAAAATCCATGGAAAGCTGCATTCCTTGCAAATAGTACTGTTAAGAATACCATGTGATATTTTCCTGGCTTGTTATTTTGCAAATATGGAGTTGTACACTCAGTACAATTCCACACTGAGAAAAGGAAGTCAACTGTGCAAATGCACATTTTTTCATTTTCGTCTTTTTTCTCTCACATGGAAAGCATTTTGCCCCCTGGAGAAGCCCTTCTCCCATAATAGATGAAGTCTCCGGTGTACCATTCTTCTTCCCAACCTGGAAAGAGAGCTATTCCAGTCTCTTGCAGGAGCAAATCTCCAAATCCAGCTTGATAATGGATCAAAGAAGAATTTGTGAGTGTCTGCAATGTCACAAGTTTGTGGGCAGTCTGAAACTCTCAAGGCAAATTAAACCCTGATCCAGCTACATGCCACTGCCTTGCATTTCCTTTTGTGTTATTATATACAGGTGTGGCATTTATGCCTACCAGTCGTAAATGACTGAAAATAGCTTTCTCAATCAGCCCCAAATTTGTAGGTCACGCCTGAGACAGTGCATCTATTTTCAGTACAAGACATTTTGTTTACTAAAAGGGGTTTGGAGCCCACCCATTGCTTACCATTAGTTGGTTTCACTGTCACAATTATTTGCTGCCTCCCAATCGGCCATAGAATGCCGGTTTTCACTTCCTCTTCTTTTGTGTGGAGCATGGACCAAGTACTGATTGCTTCATTTTGGTTATTAAAGCGCGGTGACACGCACACCTCCTCTGCCTTGTTGACTAATTCCCATTAATTTTTAATAATACTCCTTGCTCTCTTTAAACCATTATTTCATCGGACTGCTGCATCTCCTTCAGTGTGCGTCAAATTTCAGGTATTTCAGCGTGGTGACCCGCACACCTTGTTATTGTAATTTTCACATATTTCTTTGGATTTACTATTCATATTTATAATACAAGTAGTTTTTTTGTATTTTATAGCATATTCCTACTTTATATGTCTTTCTTCACATTTGCCACATTTGTTATTGCCTTCTCCATCTCAGTAGACGTCATGAATACACAAACAGCTGTGCTCCATTCACCTTTCCTTCCAGAACCTGGAACACCTAAGATCAAATGGACACAATGGTACAAATCTTTTTAACAGTTATGTAATAGCTATTGATGGGGTAAAATTCTCACCTGTTAGGAAAAATGCTATGTTATATAATTGTTTAGGTATTGAAGGGCAAAGGATTTTTGATCATCACCCTCCAATTGTTTGTCCACCATCGGATGATTGGAATGAATTTACTGAGGCTGTTTTAAGACTTGAAAAACATTTCAAGGATGAACCAAGTATAATTGTCGAAAGGCATAAATTCTATACTCTGAAACAACGTGAACAAGAAAGTGTTGATACATTTTTAGCTGAATTAAGGCTCCTAGCTGCTTCATGTGACTTTAAAGGTCTGATTGACCAATACTTTAGGGATCAAATAGTAGTTAATTGCTATAATGATAAAGTGCAAGAAAGAATATTGTGCTGCAGAAATCCTTCCCTTATAGAAACATTAGAAATTGCCAGAGGCACCGAAAGTTCTGTTTCGGCTTCAAGAGAATTAGGGAACTCAAAAACCTCTTCCGTTGAAGCTGTAAATAAGGTCACTCCGCAGACATCTTCACAACCTGCAACACATCAACAAAATAAAACACCTACTTTGAGGTATGATTGGAAAAAAACAGATAAATCCCTTCAATGTTTCAGGTGTGGTTCTAAATCACTTTTAGTTAATGCTCCTAATTGCCCTGCCATTAACAAAATGTGCACTAACTGCAAGAAAACAGGACATCTTACTTCTGTTTTTAAATTTAAAACTAAAGTGATGAATATAGAATCTATTGATGGTAGTGTAGAAAACCCATTTTTAACCCAACCCAACATCATTGTTAACAAAATTCTTTTGTCTGTAGACATGATTAATTCATCTGCTGGAATTGATAAAGGGGATCCTGTTTGTGATATAAAAATTGGTGATGTAAGCACTAAAGTCACTGTAGATTCAGGTTCGCCTGTTACCATACTTTCAGATTAATTCTTTTTTAAGGAATGGAAGGATACTACATTTCTTCCCCCAGATATTCGTACAGTGGCCTTTGGAGGTCAAGAGATAGACATGATGGGCTATTTTACTGATAATATTAACTTTAAAGAACGTCTTATTAATTCTAAAGTTTATGTGCCCAAAAGAGGATATAACATACTTGGTTGGAAAGATCAAGGCAAGTTTCGCATGATCCTAAGACCTGGTACGGATAATCCTATTTCATTAGAACATTATTCGAATGTTGCTATTTTAAAAGCTGAGGATTCCTCATTGGTGAGCACTCTTGATAAACACAAATCCGTTTTTAATGACAAGCTTGGTTCAGTCAAAGGGTTTCAGCACAAAATCATTTTGAAACCAGACACCATACCAGTTATCCACAAGGTTAGACATGTGCCACTAGGTATTAGAGACAAATTGAATAGCCATCTTCAACATTTGTGTGCTGATGGCGTTATTGAACGTGTTGACTCTTCCCTTTGGATTTCTCCGATTGTGGTCGCGCTTAAAAAGAACTGTGATGAAATAAGATTATGTATTGATTTAAGATCCCTGAATACAAATATACAAGTTGATTGGTTCCCTCTGCTACGCATACAAGATATGCTAGCCCAATTGAAAGGGACCAAGATTGTTTGCACCATTGATTTAAAGGCAGCCTACCATCAAATTGAGCTGCATGAAGAGTCCAAAGATTTGACCACCTTTAACACACCCTTTGGGGCATTCAGATTCCTGAGAATGCCCTTCGGGTTAGCCTCAGCGGCTTCAGTGTTTCAAAAACTTATGTTTCAACTTTTTGGAGAGGTAAAAATGTATTGGCATATCAGGATGACATTCTGATTTCATCTGATTCAGTTAAAGAGCACTTAGATGTTCTAGACCAAGTTTTGGGGAATTTAGATAAATTTGGCATGACGGTTAAAAAAGAGAAATGCAAATTTATGCTTAACAGTGTAGATTACTTAGGGCATGTGATCTCTGATTCGGGAATCGGTCCTAAATAATATTTGTTAAGAGCCATTAAAGAGTGTCCACACCCTTTAGACAAAGACCAATTAAGATCATTTTTAGGGTTGAGTGAATTTTATTCTCGTTTCGTACAGAACTTTGCTTTTATTAGCAAACCTCTAAGGAGGTTGACCAGGAGTAATGTTAAATTTATGTGGAGCAAAGAACAACAAGATTCTTTTGAGAATTTAAAAGATTTGATAATTCATGCTCCCGCACTCAAACCTTTCAATGAAGATTTAATTTAGTTCATTACTGTGGATGCCAGTAATGTAGGCTTAGGTGCTACTCTCAGTCGGATGGCTGAGGGTGTTGAAAACATAATTGCTTTTGCCTCTCGGAGACTCTCTGCCTCTGAAAAAAACTACAGCACCATCGAAAAGGAGGCTCTAGCCTGTGTCTGGGGTGCCAAACATTTTTCGGCATATGTTTGGGGAAGAGAATTGGTACTGGTCTCTGACCATAAACCTTTAATTTATATGTGGAATGATAAAGGGTTACGTAATGCCAGTCCCAGATTAGTACGCTTATTTTCAATGAGCCATATTGCTGGGTGTAAGAACTTTAAAGCTGATTTTCTGTCTTGGTGTCCTATCAATTATAATGACATTGATTCTCTTTTGGATGACAAATAAATTGTCATTAATTTAATTGATGGTCTGACATTGACTAAAGACACCATATCTCATGCTAACTGGTTACAAGCTTCGAATTCAGACAATGGCCAAATTATTCTTAAGAAATGTATTTCTAATGGGTGGCCTAGAGAAAACCAAATTGAATAGGAGATTCTTCCATAGTCCAAAATTAGGGATGAATTGAGTGTTGAGGGTGACTTTACTGTCAGAGGTTTGTTTCTTATTCCCCCAATTACTGTTAGGAATAAACTGATTTCTCTGGCTCCTAAAGGTAATGGTGGAATTACCAGCACCAAGAAAAGATTGAGGTTATATTACTGGTGGCCAGGAATGGATAACTTGGTGGAGACTTCTGTAGGTAATTGCACTGAGTGCACACATGCAGAAAGGTCTCTTCACACTGCTAATACCCCTTTTTGTCCGGTAGAAATACCTCATAATCCCTGGGAAAAGCTGGGGATGGACTTTATTGGGCCTTTTGGTGGACTTAATCAGGGTTGCAGATATATTTGTAACCGTGGTTGATTATCATTCCAAATGGGTTTCTTATAAATTCATGAAAGATCCCAATACGGAGAATGTTGTAGGATTTCTGAGACAACTCTTTAGGTCTGAAGGCATACCCTCTTTCTTGGTGTCTGGCAATGGAGTTCAGTTTGTGTCACATGATATGAGAAGTCTTTTTACAAAATCTTGGGGTCAAACATCTTACTACTGCACTGTACTGCACTGTATGGCTTAGTGGAGAGGGTCAACTGAATTTTGAAGGAGTCAATACAATTGGCTTCTTCTTCTGGGTTGTGTGTATAGGATGTAGTAGGAGACAGGATTTGGTCCTACAATAACACTCCACATTCAACGACAGGCGTTACCCCGTTTGCCATGCTAAGAGGTAGACAATCTTTCAATGAACTTTCACCAAATTGGTTTATGTCAAACTCTAAATTCAATGTGAAGGCTCCTTCTACAGATCTAATTAGATATAAGGTTAAGCATTCACAAAACAAGTCTAAATTCAGGTTTGATGAAAGTAAACATGTTAAAGATATATTGTTTGATGTGGGTGATATAGTTTGAATCAGAAGACCTTTCAAGGTAAGGGGTTCTAGATTTTACCCTGAAACCAAAATTGTTAAACTTGGTAAACATGCTGTTATGGTCTCAGGAGGAAAATGGTGGAGAAAAAGGAATATAGCGAAGGTTAATCATGGAGAATCTAATGAATGTCATTCTGATTTGCATTCCCATTCTGGGGGTGGTTTGTTTGATGTGAATGCAAATACTTCTATTCATGCTGCTTCAGAGTTGGAAACTTCTTCTTCTATTGTGTCCCAAGGAGAGGCTTCGTGTGATGAACATATGCAACATGGACGGGGAGAGGAATCATCTTCTTCTCCTAATGTGTTAGAGTCTCAAGTAGCTCCAAGGTCTAGACTGAAATTTAGACCTAAATATCTTGAAGACTATATCACTTAATTCTGTTAACTTGGTATTTTTACTTTATAGTTTTGTTTATTGTTTGTGTTAGAGGAAGGAAGATGTGTTACATCCTTCATCATTTATTTCTCATTATTTATTTCTCTTTGTAAGTCTTGCCATTGAATGTTCCTTGTTATGTATGCATGCATGTATTTTCTGTTACTTGGCAACAGCACTTGGCAACAATGTTGTTCATTGAAGCTTGGTCTGCAGTTGGAGACTGAAGGCTGATCTAGAGAGACACTCTGTTAGCTCAGGAGCGCTGTATCTATTTTTAGAGAATACATCTTCATTTCTACTCCTAAAGGACTCTGGATTCTTCTTATCAGATGCAACAATTGTTCATGTTGCTTCATAGAGCTTTTTTTTTAAACTTTTGGCCATGCTGCGTAGCTACACTGCGTAGCCACACTGCTGTACAGCATGGCTAACAAATATTGTGAAAGTCAATAGTTCTCGCATAGGCTTTGCTAAAGCTTGTTTTAAAAGCTTTACTTTTGGATGGACATTGTTTTTTATTAACTCTGATAACTCCTGTGTTGTCTGTGACTGGTTGACCTCAGCTACCACTAGAGAATCAAAGAGGTGAATAACGCCTTGACATCTATTGCAGTAGTAGTCGTTATCTGGGGTCAGTGTGCCGTTCATTAACTGATTTGCATATTGATTTGTAGTTTTTCACCGATTAGTGCAACATATGTGAGATATGTGAAATGATGAAACATTTTGTTGACTGAAAACAATGGCCTACATTTTGGGTTTGCTAGTCTTATAGTTTACACTGGAGGCCTAAAAGTCCCTATCCCATTTTCAGTCAGTGGTCTCCTTCTTTCGTGTCACAGCTGAGCTTAAAATGATGGCTTAGAATAATATTCAGGAGAATTCACACTGGTTAAGATTGGTTCAAGTATTTCAATCCATAAATTCTTTGGTTTACTTTTTCCTACAACAGATGTTACTCTTGTCTCTGGAGTTGCTTCGAATCCGTCTGGAATTAACACAATGTTGAGGTTCTATAGGTATCTTGAGTTGCATCCTGCTGTAACCACGCTGGAAAACCTGCACCTGAAAACTTGCTGTGCCATTCTGCTAAGGAGGTTCCCGAAGACCAAGACACCGGGCTTCATGAGAAGCCAGTCACCATTCCAGACCAGGATATGCTGCTCATTGTGTCCCAGTAACCATGAATGGTACCCAGGAGTGAAACACGAGCAACAAAGGAGTAGTGGATACAGTGATGAGGCGATAATAAGCAACTAACTGCAGGTGATCAATTCTGGAGTAGAAATTGGAATTGGCACGTGTGCACCCTTTTACCAGCAAGATAAGTTTATTTATATATGTTTATTTATTTGCACATTTTTTTTTTATTCCTAGAATTCATAGATCTAGCTGCTACCTGGCATTATAGATAAAGCTGGTCATTTGGATGAGGTAGAGGGCAGATATTGCCAGTGATTAGTCAAGTCTTGAGTTGTCTCCTAAAGGGTAATAATGTAGGTATCAAGCAATGTTCAGCGGCTATAGAGTTCTGATTTTTTACAGCAATAAAGAAGACGGCCCTTCCTCCAATCTGCATGAATTTGAAGTAGGTTGTTGAATAGGATGCAGAGAGGATGATCTGAATGGACGAATGGCCGTGTCCATCTCACAGATGGATAAGACAGCAAGGTTGGACATGGCTGTGTGCATCATGCATAGTGCCTTACAGAGCTTTAAAGATCAATCCCTTTCAGGCAGAGCCAGAGTAGAGAAGGCAGTCGAGCAGAGGCTAATTGAGTGGGGGGAATATTATCAATTTAGCGAGCTGCTGCATTGTGAACTGTCTGCCCTGGAAGAAACCAACCCTGCACCACAGTCCCATTCCTGTGGCAGTCCAGCTCGTCGCAGGGGCCACCTGGTGAACCATGAGGGAGTTTGGAGCTGCTTGAAGCTACTTATTGGTCGGTGAGATGTTGAAGGCCTAAAGTCAGTGGCTACAGAGAACTATAAGCTAGTGACGTACCTGGCCTCAGAGGTATCTCAAACTTCTCTGATCTCTGTACACTCAAACCCAATTGTGAAGGGTACTTGAGGCTTGCAAGTATTCACCAATGAAATTATTTCTGACCATCCTTGACATTTGCCTTACCAGCCAAACTCCTGTGATTCGAGGAAGCCAGGGCACTGTAAAGTTGTCAGCATGACCAACCAGTTCCGAGATACGGCTTCTGAAAATATGACAGGTACCTTAGACTAGGATAACAAGACCTCTGTACCATGGAGCACAAAGAACAGTCAACTGTGATGGGTGTTGCGGTCCACGTATGTGTAATTAGTAGCCCCAACTGACAACTGGGAGCCAAGGCATTGGAGGACTGATAGACAATGTGAAACTTTGACTGCAACTAGCCCCCAAATCCAAGTTATCATCCAACATTGGCCCTTTTCAGTTAAGTGAACTTTTGATGGACGTCTGGCCCAAAGATGCAGAAGCCAAACTGCTAACCTAATTATCCTCTATCCAACTATAGAACTATTCCTGTCTGGCACCTAGAGACACTTCATAATCCTTTATTGACTCTGGGGTAGTAAATGGCTATCCTCATACTTCATATGGCAGGCCTAACCTCTGGATCTTGGGTGACAACATGCAGTAAATTCCAATACATGAAGAACATGGGGCAGAAAGCACTAAATTCTAAATGTAATTCCTAATTTTCATGAGGAAAACTTAGAACTGGAGGTTTTTACGGTACCCAATAAGCACCTTCTTCATCCTCAGTGTCTTAATTTATCAGGTGTGGTTACTACCTCACCATTATCTGGCCCACTCGTAACCATGGCCTAGGCAGCAACCATTGTCTTGTCTATATAAAGTCATGATACTTAAAACCTGTTTAGTTTTGTAATTGCATTTATATAGCGCTTACTACCCCTGACGAGGCATCAAAGCACTTTTTCGGCGAGTCACACGCTACTCCGGAACCCATAAAGGATTAGTGGTGAATTAGTATAGTGAAATATGAAAGTAACTTGGGTGGTGCATATGTTAGTCAGTTATTTGGATTGAGAAGTATAGCGGAGGTATAGAAGAGGGAAGAAGGTTTGCATTTATTCAGCGCTTGCTACCCTTGATAAAATGTTGAAGCGGTTTTTGGGTGAGTAGCATGCTACTCTAGAACCCATAAAGGATTAGTGGTGACTTAGTATAGTGAAATATGAAATTAATTTGAGAGGTGGACGTGTTAGTTTGTTATTTGGATTGGAAAGGATAGCGGAGGGATAGAAGAGGGAAGGATTTAGAATTTGTGTTTGTTTGTTTTAGAGGTCATAGCAACAGGAGGAGGCATTGGATAAGAATAAGGGATGTGGGGGAGAAGAGTCAGAGGGAAGGGTTTAGAAAGGCTAGTTTTGGGGGATCGGAATAGAAAAAGAGGTATGAGATGATGCAAGGAGCGGTAGAGTAGGAAAGAGTCTAGAAAGGGTTATTTTGGGGATCATAGTAGTGGTATGGGATTTGGGATGAATGAGAGAGTTGAGGTAGAGGATATATTGAGAGAGGTATAGGGTGAGAAATAGGGGAGTGCATTGGATATGCTGAATTGGAACAAAAGTAATATACAAATCCATAAGTACATGGAAGGTATATAGGTGCATAAAGTAAGCAAGTATATGTAGATTAAAGATGCATTAAATAAACTCCAGCTTTCAAGTGCTGTTGTCTGTAAAATTACTTTTATTTTTTTGTTTATATATATATATAAAACAATTGTAATTCAATAATGAAGCAAGTGTAGATAGTTATGATAAAAGATTTACTTGTTCATGCAGTCACTTATATACATGTTAAAAACATATAATAATTTAACTATCAGTAATATGTACAGAACTAATGAATATATATATATATATATATATATATATATATATATATATATATATATATATATATATATATATATATATATATATATATATATATATATATATATATATATATATATATATTTGGTGCCACACTGCTGTACAGCATGGCTAAAAAATATTGTGAAAGTCAATAGTTCTCGCATAGGCTTTGCCAAAGCTTGTTTTAAAAGCTTTACCTTTGGATGGACATTGTTGTTTATTAACTCTGATAACTCCTGTATTGTCTGTGACTGGTTGACCTCAGCTACCACTAGAGAATCAAAGAGATGACCAGCGCCTTGACATCTATTGCAGTAGTAGTCGTTATCTGGGGTCAGTGTGCCGTTCATTAACTGATTTGCATATTGGTTTGTAGTTTTTCACTGATTAGTGCAGCGTTTGTGAGATGTGAAATGATGAAACATTTTGTTGCCTGAAAACAATGTCCTACATTTTGGGTTTGCTAGTCTTGTAGTTTACACTGGAGGCCTAAAAGTCCCTATCCCATTTTCAGTCAGAGGTCTCCTTCTTAAGTGGCACAGCTGAGCTAAAAATGATGGCTTAGAATATTATTCAGGAGAATTCACACTGGTTAAGATTGGTTCAAGTATTTCTATCCATAAATTCTTTGGTTTACTTATTCCTACAACAGATGTTACTCTTGTCTCTGGAGTTGCTTCGAATCCGTCTGGAATTAACACAATTTTGAGGTTCTACAGGTATCTTGAGTTGCATCCTGCTGTAATCACGCTGTAAAACCACTCTAGAGAGGACGTCCCTTTGTTGAATATGTTTGGAAATTTTATTCCTGATGAAGAGCGGTCCCATTCCATGTATCGCTTTGTGGGTGATACAAAGCAGCTTGAACGTGGATCTTCTGGCAATTTGTAACCAATTGAGGGCTTTCAAGGTAGGGGAGATGTAGTCTTGCAGTTTTTCATGTAGAGTAATCTGGCAGCCAAGTTCGGAATACATTGTAGTGTTTTCATGGTCATTAAATGTGATCTGTGGTAGAGGCTATTGGCGTAACTGAGTTTGGACAGAACAAGGGAGATGGTACCTTGGACCTTGTGTGGAAATCCCAATTGGGGGAAGATTTGTCACAGAGTTTTTATAGTAACAAAGCTTGATCTTGCTAGTTTGTCCACTTGGGCATTCATGTATAGCTTGAAGTCCATGGTCATTCCAAGGTTTCTTACTTCCTTTGATACTTTAGGTAGTGTTCCCAGATCATCAGGCCAGGCGGCGAGTGGGTCATAATGTTTCCAATCATCACACATAAGTATTTCTGTTTTGGAAGCATTCAATTTTAGATGGCTCCTCATCATTCTTTGATCCACAGCTCTGAGACAACTGAAAATTGGCGAATTTCCAATCTCTTTGGGGCATTCCAGTTGAAGGAGTATTTGCGTGTAATCTACATAGTTATGGCACATGAGGTGAAATTGATTGATCAGTGCAGGTAATGATTTCATGTAGTGTCATTAATAGCTATTGTTGGGCACCACTGGTTTTTCCACAATTTATCTATAGGTGTGTTAAAGATATTCATTTTCAAAGTGATATCGCTGAAAGGCATTAGATCTGACTAACCCTTTGCTAAGTGGGCTATTTACAAAGGTTTTCCAAAGACGATGCCTTTGTGCCGATTTACTTACCATTAAAAAAGCTTGCTGCCTCAGGACAAAATTGCTCAGCGCCTAGGCCGATAAGAGATTTAGCTAACCAATGCAACAAAAAAAGCGAGAAGACAAAACAGTACCAGCACTTTTACTACCTCTGCTTCCCACTTAATTAAGGACCTAGACAAAAAGCCTGGCAATGCCCATCTGCCATGTTGAATTTCAAATCCTTTGGGGTATGACTATAATATGCTTTAATAGTACCCTTACTAACAAAAATGTATGTTTAATGGTGACTGCAGCCCTCAGGATGCTAACATTGAACTACAAAAACAATATGGCTAAGTACCACAGTTTGGACCACTGTATGGCTTGGAACCCACTATGTTCCACTCCTAAGGAACCCAGTACCTGGATGGGCCCTTTAAGTTTAGAAATTGCTCTTTGTAAATCTGGAAATAGCTTCAGTTGATTTCAAAACATCTTTGAGTAAAACCGAGATCAATTGTTATGCCTAACTAATACAAATCGGATTCACAACCTGCCATGAATGAAAAACACTACACACACTTAAACACACCCGGAACATTAGTTGAGGTTATGTGCACTGGTGAGTTACTACCTTTGTCCTTAATTCTGTACATATGTTAACAGGAATACCACCATTTTATGAGAAGGACAACTGTTCCCTGCTTCCTTTAATTTAGTCTGATTTGGCGGGCAGCTGTCTAGCATGACCTGCAGTTGCCAGTTTGTTAAAAATGTACAAATAGTAGACTTCAAAGCCACCACATGACTATATATATATATATATATATATATATATATATGTATATATATATATATATATATATATATATATATATATATATATATATTCACAACTCCCAATCCTCACGGAACAGGTGAAGGCCACTCGGGGGAAACGTTGGAAGAGGCTTTTATTCAGAACAGCGTTGCACAATGCATTTCGGCCTCGCACGGCCTTCCTCAGGTGCCGCCATATACCCAGCATAACTCCACCCCTCCTTAAATGTCCAGGTTGCCCCACCTAGGCGGAAGTCCGCTGACGTCAGTCAAATGGCACCAACTCGGCTGCAGACCTGCCACGACTACAGCTCCCAGAAGTCACTCTTCCTGGGCGAGTGTTGGTAGGTGAGGGAAAAATTACTGGAAGGGACGGGGTGTTAAATTGGCGAGTTGGGTAGAATCCAAGTTCTTCCTCCGGTCCCCTTTGTCACTCCTTCCCCAAAGTGCGTGTGTCAACAGGATCGCGAAGCAGGATAGGTTGAACCTGCCTCCTCGTTTTAGTGACGAGCTGCGGAGCGCAGCGGCCCTCGTTGAAGGTGCACTCTGTGGAGAGCAAAAGTTTATCAATAACTTGATGTGCAAAGAGGCTGCAAGCAGCGGGGAGCCAGTGAAAACTCTTGCCACTTAAAGGAGCGGGGTCTTCGAACACGCCTCTGGCTGGCGTGAAAATCTTCACAACTCCCAATCCTCACGGAACAGGTGAAGGCCACTCGGGGGAAACGTTGGAAGAGGCTTTTATTCAGAACAGCGTTGCACAATGCATTTCGGCCTCGCACGGCCTTCCTCAGGTGCCGCCATATACCCAGCATAACTCCACCCCTCCTTAAATGTCCAGGTTGCCCCACCTAGGCGGAAGTCCGCTGACGTCAGTCAAATGGCACCAACTCGGCTGCAGACCTGCCACGACTACAGCTCCCAGAAGTCACTCTTCCTGGGCGAGTGTTGGTAGGTGAGGGAAAAATTACTGGAAGGGACGGGGTGTTAAATTGGCGAGTTGGGTAGAATCCAAGTTCTTCCTCCGGTCCCCTTTGTCACTCCTTCCCCAAAGTGCGTGTGTCAACAGGATCGCGAAGCAGGATAGGTTGAACCTGCCTCCTCGTTTTAGTGACGAGCTGCGGAGCGCAGCGGCCCTCGTTGAAGGTGCACTCTGTGGAGAGCAAAAGTTTATCAATAACTTGATGTGCAAAGAGGCTGCAAGCAGCGGGGAGCCAGTGAAAACTCTTGCCACTTAAAGGAGCGGGGTCTTCGAACACGCCTCTGGCTGGCGTGAAAATCTTCACAACTCCCAATCCTCACGGAACAGGTGAAGGCCACTCGGGGGAAACGTTGGAAGAGGCTTTTATTCAGAACAGCGTTGCACAATGCATTTCGGCCTCGCACGGCCTTCCTCAGGTGCCGCCATATACCCAGCATAACTCCACCCCTCCTTAAATGTCCAGGTTGCCCCACCTAGGCGGAAGTCCGCTGACGTCAGTCAAATGGCACCAACTCGGCTGCAGACCTGCCACGACTACAGCTCCCAGAAGTCACTCTTCCTGGGCGAGTGTTGGTAGGTGAGGGAAAAATTACTGGAAGGGACGGGGTGTTAAATTGGCGAGTTGGGTAGAATCCAAGTTCTTCCTCCGGTCCCCTTTGTCACTCCTTCCCCAAAGTGCGTGTGTCAACAGGATCGCGAAGCAGGATAGGTTGAACCTGCCTCCTCGTTTTAGTGACGAGCTGCGGAGCGCAGCGGCCCTCGTTGAAGGTGCACTCTGTGGAGAGCAAAATCAATAACTTGATGTGCAAAGAGGCTGCAAGCAGCGGGGAGCCAGTGAAAACTCTTGCCACTTAAAGGAGCGGGGTCTTCGAACACGCCTCTGGCTGGCGTGAAAATCTTCACAACTCCCAATCCTCACGGAACAGGTGAAGGCCACTCGGGGGAAACGTTGGAAGAGGCTTTTATTCAGAACAGCGTTGCACAATGCATTTCGGCCTCGCACCGCCTTCCTCAGGTGCCGCCATATACCCAGCATAACTCCACCCCTCCTTAAATGTCCAGGTTGCCCCACCTAGGCGGAAGTCCGCTGACGTCAGTCAAATGGCACCAACTCGGCTGCAGACCTGCCACGACTACAGCTCCCAGAAGTCACTCTTCCTGGGCGAGTGTTGGTAGGTGAGGGAAAAATTACTGGAAGGGACGGGGTGTTAAATTGGCGAGTTGGGTAGAATCCAAGTTCTTCCTCCGGTCCCCTTTGTCACTCCTTCCCCAAAGTGCGTGTGTCAACAGGATCGCGAAGCAGGATAGGTTGAACCTGCCTCCTCGTTTTAGTGACGAGCTGCGGAGCGCAGCGGCCCTCGTTGAAGGTGCACTCTGTGGAGAGCAAAAGTTTATCAATAACTTGATGTGCAAAGAGGCTGCAAGCAGCGGGGAGCCAGTGAAAACTCTTGCCACTTAGTTTGTTAAAAATGTACAAATAGTAGACTTCAAAGCCACCACATGACTATATATATATATATATATATATATATATATATATATATATATATATATATATATATATATATATATATATATATATATATATATT
This sequence comes from Lissotriton vulgaris, assembly GCF_964263255.1. Taxonomy (NCBI): domain Eukaryota; kingdom Metazoa; phylum Chordata; class Amphibia; order Caudata; family Salamandridae; genus Lissotriton; species Lissotriton vulgaris. Next base: position 324,781,234 of record NC_141695.1, on the reverse strand, counting down.
AATATATTTATATATATATAATGATTGAGGCTCCGACATTGTGATTGAGAAGATTGCTGTGTAGTATGTAATGTCGTCCCTGACTCGAGAAACTAAAGTTGGTGGGCCTCAATTGGATATACTATCAATGAAATTAACATGGATTTACCAATGCAACGTGTATTATTTCAACAAATCAAAGTGGTGGTGTGGCACACCAAAGGGTTTAGTTTGTAATCCGGTGGTACTACGTAATCAGCTTTTACTTCGCTTTTTTGGGCGCCTCAAGAATGTTTCTCTCCCGGCCGGTGAGAGAAAAGATTGGAAACAATATCAAAGGGGGCGTAGGAACATCCCACGCTGAATCTTGGGGAGCGCCAATGGGCCTTGGCCTCTGAATTTTCAGACGTTACTCCAAGTTTGAAGTTGAATATGTTTTTATTCACATTATATCAACATTGCAGTATATTCAAATATCATATATTCAATTGTAGATTGGTTATTGGAATCGTTATAATCCTTTAGAAATCCCGTAGTTAATCCCAATGCATTTCGGGACAAGAAGTCCCTTCATCAGGGGATCTGGTGAGGAGATAAACATCGTATTAGGGCGGACACTAGGGTAAAGCTCATCTATCACCCGTGAAATTAAAGAAACAGAAAAGTGAAATGCGTCGCGTAAACCCAATCTGGTTACTAGTTATAGGATCCATTCTGTGTCGAGGTGATCTTAGCATGCAGGTGATTTAAAAAAATATGGGCGTCCAAAAATCTAGCGTCAAGAGAAACGGCATAAAAATAATAATAAAAGTCTGGCAGGAATCTTTGCGAAAGTGCTCCAGTGATCGAGAACGTAAACACACTGTTACACGCGAGAGTAAAGATCGAGTGTATGAATCGACCCGCAGTCAGGATAGTTATAGTGAATAAACAAGAGTGCTCGAGTTATAGTGAATAAATAAGAGTGCTCGAGGCGCAACCAGTTCTAACGGACTCAAAGGTCCGGTGTAAAGTGCCTGTTGGAACTCACCAAAAGGTCGGGCGTGCAGTTAGTAATCCGGCGTTTCCGCGTTCTGTGAAGCTGGATGGCGGAAATTAAAGACCCTGTCTCACGGAACATAAAAGTACCATCAGAACCCAAAACACTAAATCTCCGCTAGCCGCTCATTTCATATCTGCCTCACATAACATCAGTCAGTTGAGGTTCCTGGCACTGGAGGTTGTCCCCATGAGACCGGGAGTTGACAATCATAAAAGACTTTTACAACGAGAACTAATATGGATGAAAATCTTGGACTCGTGTCAACCTTTTGGTCTTAATGACCGTACAGAATTTAGTTGTTTCTTATAAAACTGTCCTTTCTCCAAACCTTCCAGCTCATCTTCACTCACTCATTTTCTCCTATCTTCCTTACCCACCTTTATAACTTTCTTACTCTCAGTTTCTATCTCTCATATTTTCAGTTCTACCATTTGTGTTTTTTTATATATATCATCTTTTATATATATCATTTTTTCTCGTTTTAACCGCATCATTTAATGTCTATGATTTAGATTTTGTCATGTTTAGCAGTAAACTCCCTCGTTAGATGTTTACATAGTCCCTTGTTTGTGTCAAGTATCTCAGCCTTCTCCTATGGTCCGTTTTCTTACTTGTTACTGTTTCACCCATAATTCTTCCACTTTAGTCCACTTTTTGTTTCACGTACTCCCCTAATCACGCAGTCCGTTTTTTAGTCCACTTTTCGTTTCACGTACTCCCCTAATCACGCAGTCCGTCTTTTACTTTATTAACTGCCATAACACGCCATCCAGCTTCACAGAACGCGGAAACGCCGGATTACTAACTGCACGCCCGACCTTTTGGTGAGTTCCAACAGGCACTTTACACCGGACCTTTGAGTCCGTTAGAACTGGTTGCGCCTCGAGCACTCTTATTTATTCACTATAACTCGAGCACTCTTGTTTATTCACTATAACTATCCTGACTGCGGGTCGATTCATACACTCGATCTTTACTCTCGCGTGTAACAGTGTGTTTACGTTCTCGATCACTGGAGCACTTTCGCAAAGATTCCTGCCAGACTTTTATTATTATTTTTATGCCGTTTCTCTTGACGCTAGATTTTTGGACGCCCATATTTTTTTAAATCACCTGCATGCTAAGATCACCTCGACACAGAATGGATCCTATAACTAGTAACCAGATTGGGTTTACGCGACGCATTTCACTTTTCTGTTTCTTTAATTTCACGGGTGATAGATGAGCTTTACCCTAGTGTCCGCCCTAATACGATGTTTATCTCCTCACCAGATCCCCTGATGAAGGGACTTCTTGTCCCGAAATGCATTGGGATTAACTACGGGATTTCTAAAGGATTATAACGATTCCAATAACCAATCTACAATTGAATATATGATATTTGAATATACTGCAATGTTGATATAATGTGAATAAAAACATATTCAACTTCAAACTTGGAGTAACGTCTGAAAATTCAGAGGCCAAGGCCCATTGGCGCTCCCCAAGATTCAGCGTGGGATGTTCCTACGCCCCCTTTGATATTATTTCAACAAATGCCACTGACTCTGTTTAAGAACTTCAATAAGATAATAATACGATCACTAGATGCCTGTGGACACGATTTTTAAATCTGTTTTCATGCTTCATTGAATCAATGGATTTTGTCCGTCATCACTGTTGATGATTATCTGCTTTAAATGAGACCTATGAATGGCCACTATATGAAGGCATATGATTAGTACTCACCCAAGTCGAAACGCGTCATGCTACTTGTTTGCCTTAATTAAGATCTTGAACTGAGGATGGTGTTTGGGCTTGGCTGTGCCTTCTAGGAGGGCCCATTTAGTTTGGAATGTATGGGGATTAACGCAACCCCATAAGCTCCGATTCGACAGGCAGGGCCTCCCGATACATTGCTTTTCTTTTAGGTCTATAATGAAATGGGAAGCCCTCTGGCTGAGTAAAGAAGCAGACAAGTTGTTTGAGGCAAGGACACTGCTGGAAAGTCGGCCCACCCAATAAATTTTGGAAATCTTCATTTTTAGCCAGGATTTGGAGGGGTGCTTACCCTTGCACGCTGTGCCTCCGTGGTTTTTAATTATGTGCCTCCGTGATTTTAATTAAAGCAAACGAGCTTGGAAACTGAGTGACACTGAGGTTTGACTGGAATAGTGGCATGGGTTCAGACTGAGACATCGTTGTATTAATTCAGCCACAAATGGAATTGATTCCTTTAAAGGCATGAACGAAGGTATGTGATAGTGTCTGAAATCCGAGAGAGAAACAAGATGATATTCGAAAGTTGTGATGGTTGAGGCTCCGACATTGTGACTGAGAACACTGCATGCATTGTGGGTTATGTAGTTCCTGACTCGTGAACATGAGAAACTAGAGAACGTGGGCCTCACTTGGAGATAATGTCAATGAAATAAACATGCATTTACCAATTCACTGTGTATTATTCCAACAAATGCCACTGACTCCATTTAAGAACGTCAATTAATGAGACGATAACGAGATGACTGTTGACACGATTTTTAAGTCTGTTTTCATGCTTCATCGCCACAATGGACTTTGTCCGTCATCACTGTTGATGATTATCTGCTTTAAATGAGACCTATGAATGGCCACTATGTGAAGGCATATGAATAAGACTAACCCAAGTTGAAACGCGTCATGCTACTTGTTTGCCTTAGTAAAGGTCCTGCACTGATGTCGGTGGTTGGGCTGGATTGTACCTTCTAGGAGGGCCAATTAAGTTCAGAATATATATATATATATATATATATATATATATATAATATATATATATATATATATATATATATATATATATATATACATACATATATATATATATATATACATATATATATATATATATATATATATATATATACATACATATATATATATATATATATATATTTCTCGATCTCTTGCACTTGGCTCCAATGCACTTCGGACGGGTGCTTTAACGCGGAATTGCAAACCTCGAATGTCCATCCACGCTCATTCTTTTTCCCAGCCAGGTAAAAAGAAGCACTCACAGGGGTCCTCGCTCGTTACACAAATCTTTTTATTTAGCCAGTCTCAAACATGACGCGTTTCGGAGACTGCCTTCGTCTGATGTTGTTACAAATCTTTTGCGCCTGACGGCATTTTTTAAACCCACCAATCACTTCAAGTCACGTAGTACATCAAAAGTCAGTAACTAACATAAGACTAACCACTTTTATGCATTTCATGCTGGCGCCGTCTTTAAACATGCATATATAAATATATCCTGACACACAATTCCGATATTTCACTTACATTGTTTACATGCAAATATTAAATATAAATAAATATTGGCACAATATTTTATCGCATATCGATATCGTTTTGCCATCATTACTCAAACCACGTCATTACGCCGTATATTGGCATAAGTAAACACAATTACTATTTCCAATGTCAAACCAGAATTTCTTTCACGCCTTAATTAAGCTGTGTATCAGCCTTCAACTTCCTATCTCAATTATTGATTGTACCTAGTGACCAATAAAAACCACATTTCATTTTCAAAACTAAAGGCATGTTAACTATTTCCCACAAAATACTGTTAGTTCATGTTCCCCACTTATTGACACATTCTCATCTTATCATATTGCTATGCAAGGCCATATTTAGTCTCCCAGATGTATGGCCAATTCTTCCCCTAGGTTTAACGAGAAACCGCATGGAAGACCCATTGTCTCCTCTCAAGGAGGATTAACAGAGAATTTATCTATTTTTATAGATTTCTTTCTCTTCAACTTTGTCAAGGACTTACCTGCATATATTAAGGACTCCCGAGACTTTCTGAATCACATTGAAAACACACAATGGGGGGTGGATTACAAATTGATTGTCCTAGACATTACAAGTCTCTACACCCGAATCAGTCATGATCATGGCTTGGAAGCAATTGCAATTTTTTTTAATAAAAAGCCACTGAAGTTCACTTAACATAACAAAATGATTTTACAGCATACAGAATTTTGTTTAACTAACAATATTTTTGTATATGGGGACAACTATTATCGGCAGACTACTGGAACTGCGATGGGCACTTGCTTCCCCCCCAGCTACGCGAAATCGTTTGTAGGCTGGTGGGAGGAGCAAGTGTCCAAAGCACTAGACACCACTGTGTTTCTTTGCTTTTTTAAAATTTATATATATGTGTGTATATATATATATATATATATATTCACTGAAAAAACCATAGGTTATAGGCCATATATAGTTAGGAATTTGCATTTACAAAACCTTGAAAATTCACTGAAAAAACCATTGGTTATAGACCATATATAGTTAGGGATTAGCCTTTTCAAAACCTTATTTTACTCACACAAAACCATTGAAATTTCATATATAGTTAGTTCCACTAACTATATATCGTGCACCCGCAATCCACTGCTGATGATGTCACATATTACATCATTCATGACATGGTTAGTGACATCACTGATGACATCACTGATGACATCTCAAATGACATCACTGATGACATCACTGATGACAACATCCAGTGACTGTATGTTTCTGTAAAGTTAAAATATGTCTTACATATTGAAGAATGAGTGGATGTATAAGTGTCTGGATGAAGGATTTAGTAGGTGCATGACTGACTGTATGAGTGAGTGATTAAATGTGTCTCACTGAGTGCATGGGTTAGTGACTAAACTGTTTTAATTTGTGCATCATTATATCTGTTGTTCTACAAACTGCTGCATATGTTGATCAGTAGCTATATGAGTAACTGTATGGGTTATTCATTGGTTGTCCAAGTATTTGTATGGGAAACTGAGTGTGTGTGTATGGGTGGCTGGGAGGTGTGTGACTCTGTACATAGATGTGTGAGTAGTTGATTCACTATATGTATGGGTTCAAAAGTGCATGTGGAAACAGCTGTATGGGCGGTTGACTGTGCATGAGTGTATTAGTGAGTGAATGGATATCTCAGTGCTACATGTCAAAGTAAGTACATATGTAAAACACAGTACATGTGAGAGTTGACATATATAAATAACTGTGCATAAGAGCCAGTGAATGTGTGAGTGGCTGTATGGATCATTGTGAACATGTATCAGGGATTGTATAAGAGAGTAAAGTAAATATGTGTTAGTATATGTTTGAATAAGTAAGGTGTGTATAACTGTATAGTTGAGAAAATGGAGGTGTGATTGATTTTTTGCATAACTGACTAGGTGTGTGAGTAACTCCATGGATGAGTGACAGTCTGTGACTGTCTGTTTACACTGATTGTATCTAAGGTTATATTAGAGTCTGAAGAGGTTCATGGTATTATCACATGAATTATATCATCAGTGATGTGATCAGTCATGTCAAATGAGATGTTATCAGTGATTTTATCAGTGATGTCATTTGAGATGTCATCAGTGATGTCATTTGAGATGTCATCAGTGATGTCATTTGAGATGTCATCAGTGATGTCATCAGTGATGTCACTAACCATGTCATGAATGATGTAATATGTGACATCATCAGCAGTGGATTGCGGGTGCGCGATATATAGTTAGTGGAACTAACTATATATGAAATGTCAATGGTTTTGTGTGAGTAAAATAAGGTTTTGAAAAGGCTAATCCCTAACTATATATGGTCTATAACCAATGGTTTTTTCAGTGAATTTTCAAGGTTTTGTAAATGCAAATTCCTAACTATATATGGCTTATAACCTATGGTTTTTTCAGTGAATTTCATTGGTTTTTTAATAGCAAATATCAAAAGCTGTAAAATGTCAAGTACGTGATAGGTAAAAACTTTTTCGTGTTTATGCACGCTGATGTGCTTTGAACGCTGCCCCCCTCCCCTCTTTTCTCTTATTAGTACTCTCTCTTTGCAGATAGTGAAGAGTAGTTAACGCAGGCCTTTGCCCCCGTTGTAATCCGTCGTGCCTGCTTGTCTCTCCATTTGATTGATTGTTATCCAAGCATTTACTGTTTTACAATTGATTCTCTTTGGTTCATTCTCTATTTACAAACAAGCACAAAGTCGCAATACTCTGTTTAGTCTTTGCAGATAGTGAAAAATCGTGAAAAATTGTGTAAAAAAATAAAAGTAATCGAGCAAAATCAGTAGGCCACTAATTGGATCTCTTTTTGAACTCGCTAAAATAGAAACATTAGGAACAACCCTTCATGAGAAATACGAAAATAGTGAGATGAACTGAGCTCCACACCATGAGGGCTGCAAGACAGCTCGGCTCCGTCACCCACCCCGCCCAAAATAACGACAAACCCTATGCAAATATTAAAAATATAGACAACACACCAGCAAAGTAACAGGGTAAAACATTTTATTAAATAACTATTTACATCACGTTGGTTTATGAGATGATGTCAGTAGTGGACCGATGTGTGAATAGGTCGGAAGCAGCACAAGGCGCCAAGATCCGGATGGCAGGTCCTGGATGTTGGGTGCCATAGTTCAGAGTTCTGAGTTTGAGCCTTTTTCAATGCCTGTGCTTTGTTGTTTCCCCTCCATCAAAAACAAAAAAAATATATAAAACTGTGCAAAAATACAAAAAAATCAAAAAATGTTTAGAAAAGCAGTGCTTGTAAGACTGTCTGAAGCTTATTTCCACCTACTGCAGCTTCACTATTCTCAAAGTAAGTGAGGGTCGTTTGTGGACCTGACTGCATTTGAAAACAATGTTATATGGTACCTCCCTAAACCGCTTGACGGAGGCCCCCGAGGGGCGGTGTGATGGCACGGACTCGGAGAAGACGCTTGGCTCCGACCCCCTCCCCAAGTCTTATAGCACTGGTGTAGCCTGAGATCGCCCCCGACATAGGCCGCCGGCTCCCGGGGTCCGGCGGAACTTTTTGCCTTTTGATGACTCTTCTATTCTGGACTTTGTCCCACAATCCGTTTGACCTGAAGACACGCTGTAGTGGGGCGCCCCTTTACCGTTTTAGTTGCCATTCCGCCCGCTTTTGCTACACTGTGCCTCTTCCGCCATTCAGCTGTTTACCGCCCGCTCTTGCGACTACAGCGTCTCGCTCACCATGTAGTTGAGTTGCTCCCGCTCTTGCGGTGCAGCGATAGGCGACTGCCACAGGACTCTCAAAATGGCGGCCGGCTCTTCGGTTTTGGGCCTGGTCCACTAAAATGGCCCTGGGACACCTTGGAACTCGGACGCTTCCCTGATAGGGCTTGGGTCCCACTAAAATGGCCCTGGGACACCTTGGAACTCGGACGCTTGCCTGCTAGGGCTTGGGCTCCATTCTCGAAAGCGTCCCCTCAGCTGTGAAGATTCTACAAAAGTCTTGGGGGCCCCCGACTCCCGCAGGCTTCTGGTGGGGAGCGGCTGCCATGTCTGCTCGTGGAATGGCCACGACGGAGCTACGAGATGGTAGTGCTCTCATGCTGACGCCAGCTTTAGTCTGAAACATCCAGAAACACTGTAGACTACCAATTCGATCAGTTCCGGTAGCGCCCCAACATGACCCGGTAGAGAAGAACTTGCCCTCCCCTCTTTGACTGATGGTTCTTGTTGCCTGTCCCCTCTGTTGTCATTTAACAGAACTTTTTGGACTGCTGAAAGGGGTTGTGTTCCGAACGCTGGTTGGTGGAGACATTTTGACTATATTCTTGACCTACGCGTAATGCGTTATATGACACGCCGCGTTAGCGCACCCGGAAGTGATCCGGGGCGCGGCGCGCAGCGCGTAACGTAAGCATAACAGGTCATGTGACTTGTTAATAAAACTTTTCATTGGTTCATTTTACTTTTGTTATTTTAATGATGAAAAGCTTGGTCATATGACCTAAAAATTACGCTTTTTATTGGTTTCGAACATTATTTTTTTTTAAACATATATGTTATAATATTCCAGGCTAATGTACTTTCCCGGAAAATTTACAACTGTCCTGCAAGTAAAATATATTCCTTTTTCGAGAAAAAGGGTGTTTCTTCGTTCCATGACGGAGCCGTTGAGTAAAAGAGACTCGGCCTGCTGTCTTAGTCGCCGATACGCCTGATTATCAGATTCTTATCGATCACTTTATGTTGCAGGAGTGGAAAACACAACTGCCCTTGACCATTTATCTTTACTGCGTTCCTACATATTATACCTTTTATCCGTCATGTAATTGGACTGCTTTATTTCACTTGCCTTTTACTGATTCGAAAACAGTGACTAAAAGTAAAAACTTTACCAATGTAAATACTACTACCATGTTTTGTTTTAAAAACCTTTATTGTGAAAATGTCAGTATACAAATACGGGCCTATAACCACGTGGGCCGGCCACGGAGCAAACTGAAATCGTATATGATGAGGAGACATTTACATTATAGAGGAACGTAACGAGCGAGCCATTAGGTTGCAAGAACTAAGATGTCTAACAGTTGCGGAATCGGTGGACGTACATTTTGTAATTAAAATACGACAGGGCCACTTACAAAAAAGTTATCTAGATATACATTTGCGTGCAAGTACCATGGGTGACGTTAATTCGAACTTTCAATAGTACAGTAATAAATAACACATCAGAACTTAATATCAATAGGGATGTAGAAATATTCAATCAATTCTCGTCCCCGCCCGCCATGAGCATCAAAACTGCATTCATATCTCGTGATATCAAGGTTGTTCAACCAGTACACAACAAGGAGTTACGAGTCCCATTTATACCGGCGCCATTTTGGGCGAGGCCGGGCAGGTCCAAGATATAGTCAAAATGTCTCCACCAACAATCGGCCAGACCAGAACCTCTTTCGGCCCTTTATGCTACAAGATGGTGTCTTCCATTCAGAAAATCTTGTTGGCAGCATTTTGAAAGGAAAGATAAACAGCCGTTTTCCTAGTGAGTCTCACATTGTTACATTTAGGAAGAATGTTGAAGAGTAATATGTGGAAAATCTGAAGCCATTTTTCTACAAACTCTCAATCAGCCTTGGATGGAAAAAAAAATACTGAAGAATGTACAAACTGAAAACCAATTTTTGTCTGTATAGCATCAACAGCAACGCTTGAGTCAGCTTTGTGTCAAGCCGCCATTTTCATTCAATCAATAGCGTCCCCCTGCACACATTCAGGAACCTGGTCGTGTCTTCAGGTGAAACGGATTGTGGGACAAGAAGCAGAAAGGAAAAGGAAAAAAGTTCCGCCGGACCTCGGGAGCCGGCCGCCTATGTCATGGGCGATCTTTGGCCACACCAGGGCAATAGTGAAGCTGCAGCAGGTGCAAATAAGCTTCAGACAGTCTTACAAGCACTGCTTTTCTAAACATTTTTTGATTTTTTTGTATTTTTGCACAGTTTTATATATTTTTTTTGTTTTTGATGGAGGGGAAACAACAAAAAACAGGCATTGAAAAAGGCTCAACAGTGCAGGGCGCCTTGTGCTGGTTCCGACCTATTCACACATCGGTCCACTACTGACATCACCTCATAAGCCAACGGGGCACCCCACGCTGACTTTCGGCGCAGCATTGTAGGATGGCCACACCAGTGCGGCAACTTGCTGGACACCACCTCGGTGCCATCCGGATCTCGGCGCGTTCGAGTCACTGTACCGCAAAAGTGACCGGAACTCAGCTGGACACGCCGTCTTTCGGCACAGCATTGTAGGATAGCCACACCAGTGCAGCAACTTGCTGGACACTAACTCGGTGCCATCCGGATCTCGGCGTGTTGTGCTGCCTTCGGCCTATTCGCACACCGGTCCGCTACTGACGCCGCTTCACGTGCCAACGGATTTTCTACGCTTTTTGTAGCCCTATGCCGCATAACAGGTCATGTGACTTGTTTATAAAACTTTTCATTGGTTCATTTTACTTTTGGTTTCCTAAAGATGGAAGGCTTGGTCATATGACCTAAAAATAACACTTTTCATTGGTTTAGAACATTTTTTTTTCCCAAACGATGAAAGCCCCACCTTGTTTCTGGATGATTCAGACTGAAGCTGGCGTCACCATGAGAGCACCACCATCTCGTGGCTCCGTCGTGGTCATTCCGCGAGCAATCATGGCAGCCGCTCCCCACCGGAAGCCTGCAGGAGTCGAGGGCCCCCAAGACTTTTGTAGAATCTTCACGGCTGAGGGGACGCTTTCGAGAATGGAGCCCAAGCCCTAGCAGGCAAGCGTCCGAGTTCCAAGGTGTCCCAGGGCCATTTTAGTGGACCAGGCCCAAAACCGAAGAGCCGGCCGCCATTTTAAGAGTCCTGTGGCAGCCGCCTATCGCTGCACTGCAAGAGTGGGAGCAACTCAACTACATGGTGAGCGAGACGCTGTAGTCGCAAGAGCGGGCGCAACTCAGCTGGATGGCCGCCACCTGGGGAGGCCCGTTCACGCCGCCTCCCCCACGACCCCCCCCCCCCCCCGGGCCGCCCCACGCCAATTTTCGGAGCAGCATTGTAGGATACCAAAACCAGTGCGGCAGTTTACTGGACATCACCTGGGTGACATCCACATCTTAGCGCGTTCTGCTGCCTTGGGACTATTCGCACAACAGACCGCTACTGACGAGGCCTCCCCCCGCACCACCCGGGACGCCCCACGCTGTTTTTCTGAGCTGCATTGTAGGATCCCAAAAACCAGTGCGGCACCCAGGTGACATCACCTGGGTGCCGTCCAGAACTCAGCACGTTGTGCTGCCTTGGGACTATTCGCACAAAAGACAGCTTCTGACCATTGTTGCTTTTTTTTGTCAAAAATGTTTAAATGTTTGTTACAGTTTTTGTTCCGTTCGTTATATTTAAAAGTTAATAAAGTTTTATAATCCTACTTTGTTGGAGTGCTATATATTTTTAAAAAATCGGGTGAATGGGGCCTTGAATCGGGTTATTGTCATGTGTGGGCTTTGCAAGTGTACTGCTACAGGATCGGACATTTCAAACTCAAATGCACATTCTTTTTCTTACCTTTCCGAAGCATGGAGCGCAATAGCAGGCAGAGAAAGGGTGATGCAAGTGTTGAACACTGCCTGGCCTGGCAAGTTGCTGGCAGTGCCCCCCCCCCCCGCCCACTCCTGAAAGAGGACACACACACACCGCCGCCCCAAGTACTTCACAGATCTTTAAAAGACCATGCGCTTGTTCATGAGGCTTAAATGGTTTATCACCCCTTCTAGAACCCCTGCATCGACCCTCTGACGTTTCCTGGAAGAATTACCACGTAACACAATACCAAGCCTTGTCAGCTGAAACCCCTGAGGAATCGTGGGGCATATTATCAAGGGGGTTTATCTCCGCTTTTTTGGCTTTAAAAGCCAAGAAAGCGGAGATAAAATTATCTCCCTATTACCAAGCTGTCGCTAACACCAGTTAGTGACAGCTAAAAGGAGATAGCGACCATCTTGGGCCCCGCTTTGCATGTCAGTGATATTTATCACTAATGACATTCAAAGTGGGCGTGCCAAGATGTTAGCGACTGGAAACAGTCCCTAACATCGCTATCTCCTATTACCAACTTTTGGAGATATTCGCGCTAAGCGCGAATATCTCAAAAAGCTAACACTTGCCCTGAGCAGTTCTTAGCCATGTTATCCAATGGGAGGTGGATAACATGGCTAAGAGCATTTGCTCGATAATGCATGAATATCGCTGACTTTTCAGCGATATTCATGCATTGCGGCCGTTTTTTATCGCATTTGCGATAAACCTTGCTAATAGCAAGGTTTATCTGCGATAAAAATCGCCGATGTGCGGCGATAATTTTTGTCTCTAAACAAGTTAGAGACAAAAATTATCGCTAGTTGTTGGTAATATGCCCCCGGGTTTTTGCTTGCAGAAATCGGGAGGCGGGAGACTAGCACTGAAATCAGTGTCTCACGCCTGAATCGGGAGGGTTGGCATGTCTGGATTCTCTACAGCTGGGGCCATAAACTACATCCGCAGGGCTAGGTGATAGCCTGGGACCGGCCTGGCATCTAAAATGACTGCCGTGCACGACAAAATTGTGGCATTGGAAAAAAGGCAAGATGGAGCAGACAATGTTTATCAATAAGGATTCATTTATAACAAAATATTTTATCGCACTGACAAATTGGCGGTCAACACTTCCTGATTTCCATCGAATCGAACGTTAACAGACGTCACGCAGCAAAAAAAAAAAAAGCTCACGCACAGCCGCTGGAAGACATGTATCAACATATATGAGCCTCCTCAGCCACCCTCAGAAAACATAAGGGATTAGGATACGTCTCCCGCACCCCCTTATACCTAGTAATTTAATTAAAACGAAGCACAAAATGGCGAATTCCCGTTTCGCTACCAGTTTGCGGCCCAGTTCGCGGCCCGTGAAGCGCTTCTACTGTGAAAAATAATTTTTTTTTTATTTTCCCCACGGGACCCTTTAATAACCCCAACAACATTCCTAGGGGGTCAAGAGGGGTATACCTTGCCCCCTTTCATTAAATTCCCCCTTCGTTTTTCACCTCTTCTTCTCTCTCGATCCTACCGAGAGATAAGATGGCGGCCGCTCCGGACTGTTTAGAATGTTGACAGACACCGGGGAGCCAATCAGCTTCGCATCGCAAAGTTCCGTTTCGCGAAAAGTAAGCGGACCGGAGCGCAGCCCGGAGCGCTGTTACAGATATATATCTTGTTTTGAACGTTAATTTCTCAAAATCCACTGGAGCACATATATTGAGACCTAGCAAAGGCACATCGGGCTAACAGTCCCTACAATTTTGCCAAGTTTCGTGCAAATCCATTCAGCCGTTCGAGCTAAAAGTGAGGCCAAAGGCCCTATGGAAATTAACATGGGAAAAACGCGTTTTGGGACCCCCCTTTTTTCTCGGCCCCCCCTTGACGAACCCCCCCAAATTTTCAGGGGCTGCTCAGAAACAAAATGTGCCATTTTCCTGAAAATTTCAGCCGATTCCGTCCACAAACGCCAAAGTTATTAGACATAGAATTTTCAAAAGTCCCATAGACAAAAAATCCTAACTATATATACCTACTGGCGAGACGCCAGTAGGTAATATATATATATATATATATATATATATATATATATATATATATATATATATATATATATATATATATATATATATATATATATATATATATATATATATATATATATATATATATATATATATATATATATATATATATATATATATATATATATATATATATATATATATATATATATATATATATTCTCGCTCCAAGGTTGTCCACCATTGAGTAGCACGCGAGCAGCAGCTTTATTTATGTGTAGGTGAGGACGGGGATCCGCTTGTAGACGCCGCTCCGTAATGGATCTGCCCGACGCGTTTCGAAGCTCCATCTGCTTCTCTTCAGGGGCTTTAACGGAAGCGGTGTGCGCACCCGCTACACTTCTCCAAATACGTAATAACTCACCCGCCGATGGGAGGCTCCAATGAGACTTCTGGGAAGTGTAGTACGGAAAGCACACAATCAAGTCCTGGATGGACTCCACAAGTGGGCCCGTCCTCGATCCCATGTACGGCTGCTACTTCACTGCCGTGACCCCCAGGTTAACGGGGTGGTGCATACTCTGCGGCTGGACTGCCGCATATAGATCTATATATATATATATATCCAAACACAAAGCTTCTGTTGGAGCGCTGGGACCCTACGAAGAGTGGCGTACATTCCGGTGAAGCTCGCCGGTTATCCAATATATTCCAAACAAAGTCAATCAAAGTACGCTCTCAGGAATGAAACAGGCAGCCCGTAGTTCAGATGTTCTGATTTAATCCACACAACGCGTTTCGGCGCAAAGCCTTGATCACGTGTAAATGTGCATGACATTACAGCCACTACATAAAGTTTCACGAACAGAATACTAAACACAGACGTAGGACAATGTTACATCACAAAATCTTGGGACGGTGTTTCACACAATAGTAATATGAAATAAAAGCAAAGGCAAGTGTTACACATTATTAGACATGAATACGATGTGCAAAAAGTTGTCCAGTGTAATAATGCATACCTCGGTCAAACAAACTGATTAAGATTCTGGCAATAGCAGACATCTTGGAACGATTTTATAGAACTAATCTTAATTAAATGAGTTCTATGTAATGGCGTGTGTCACAAACCACTAAACATAAAATGTAAATTGTATACAAAAGGTCATTCTATGGTCATCGGTATAATACTGCTGACAATGGTCAAAAAATCTGGGTGCTGCATCAAATAGTCTATCAATAGAAGCTACATTAAATGCAAACCACTGTATGAGTGCTCAACAGGTCTATTACAAGTTTAAATCATTGCTGACCGTGCCATGACTAGCTCCTCATAGTCGAACAACGCATTGCAAGAGCATAAAGTGTCCTGATCTCGTTACGGAGGCTATTTTGGCTCTACCACTTGTGATATTAAAGTTCAATCGCTCAATCGCTTGATCATTATGTTGACAAGTGCCAGAGATAACAACATACCTGTGATCAGTGAACTTCAAGTGCTCGTGAAACTAGTAGTGACTATATCATAACAACAGATATGCTGTCACGGTCTCCCGGCCACCGTTAGATCACTGTCTGCCCTTGTTATGGCAATACAGTGGCAGGGACGACCACAACTTGTGAAAACTACAAATCCCGGCAACACTTGTGGGTCGCGTTGTACGTGACCTTAGGCTGACCCGGAATTGGGATTTAGAGGCGTATGCAGAGATCAGCGGCGGCGATAATTCTGGATTGTGGATACTATCGCAGACTCCTTTGGTAACATAGACTGTTCCTGGTATGGCGGTAAGAGTGCTTATGCACAGTTCTTCCGAATCACCAATCTAAACTACGGATGCCTGGAAAGTAGACTCCCGCCCTCAGTGACAGTGGTATTGAGAGATTAGCTTTTCTCCGATTTCCTCGGAGAATACGATATCGAGCTATTTCGATTTGGGCTCACGTACTACTCTGTTGTTTTAGACCGTTCCTGAGGTCTATTGCAGAGGAGTTATATTCTTTGAATTATCCGGTTGCTCCTCTGTTGGATGGGACTATAAGCTATTCAGTCTCGTGCATAGGAGCCCTGGTTTCCCTCTCGTGCATTTGGCTGAAGTACTCTGATTTGGAGAGGGGTATAAAACGCATAGATACTTTGGAGAGGTCAAAGAGAGGGTAACCCCCACAGCCAAATGTAGTATTGTTAATTGCAGACTGTAGGATTGTCTAGCTTACCGTGTTCTTTTCTCTTCCGTAGATATCCCTCCCCACAGTCTCTACCCTTTCCTTCCCCCGCTTGATTACCCCAAAAGTCTGCATGATTTCCTTTATACCGGACTTGGGGTTGTCTAGAGGTGGGCCCCCTGTGAGCATAAACACAGCCCTGAGGATTCTTGCGGAGGAGTCTGACAGAATTATCGGTCCATGATTTTTCTTTCCTCCCGGCGGTGTTGAGGTTAGGGATGGCCTCCTTGGATGATGTAATGGCGGCCCTGGCCTTAGTACGGACAGAATTGGCAGCCTCACAACATGAGACCGCAGTTTTAAAGACCAGGGTAGACTCGCTACAGAGGAACCCATTCAATATGGGTGTTCCTCAACCGGAATCAGTGGTGGTAGAAATGCCATCTCAAGTACCTTTAGCCCCACCAGAAAGATTTCATGGGGATAGAAAAAAGGTCCAAGTATTTATGACACAGGTATTGTTACACTTTACGTGTAAACCAAAATTGCTTGTTACTAACCAAGCCAGAGTGGCCTTCCTAATTTCCTATTTGGGTGGGGAAGCAGCCCAGAGGGCGGTTCCCATGCTTTATGATTAGGATAATTTCCGTAACGAGTTTAAATAACCTTTGATCGTAGGGCCGAGAGTTTTTCCGCAGACAAAGTTTTGCTTGAGCTTAAACAGGGTTCTTCAGATCTGGTTAGTTATTTGAATCATTTTAGAAGACTAGTGCCAGAAACCGACTGGCCAGAAGCAAAGCAGTCAGTTATATTCTATCAAGACCTTACTGACGAATTGAAAGACGTCCTTGCACAAATTGGACCACAACCCTGCACTTGTGCAGCCCTTATTAATCTGACACTCCATTTGGATCACCGCTTAAGAGAGCGGAAAGGAGATCATAAACGGAAAGAAAGACATCTGCCCATCAGTGATAAGGGTTTTTCTATGGAAAAAACGGAAGCAAGATCCAAGCCCATGGAAGTCGGGACAGTGAGAGCTTCACTAACCCTCAGCGAGAGGGATCATCGTCGCAAGCAGGGCTTATGTCTATATTGCTGTAAGAAGGGTCATTTCCTTTGGGAATGCCCTGTTAAGCCTAAATCTGGTTGATTCCACTCAGGACAAGTAGCTACCGTGACAGTGGACAAAGGAGCGGAAAACTGCAGCGCTTGAGTTCATTGGAAGGAATACTTCCAAGCGATATTACCATCCCTTCAGTGAGCCTCGAAACATTTGGTGACGCCGAACATTTCTTTATACACATGGATCTATGCATAGATCAAGAGACCAAACACATTTGAGCGATAGTGGATTCAGGAGCTACCAGCTGTTTTATGGATAGAGAAGAAGCCATCCGTTTAGGAGTATTGCGTGTTCGTAAAGACACACCCCAACTGGTATATGCTGTTGATGGCCAAGAACTGGAGTCTGGACCTATTAGTCACAACACCTAGGAATATGAACTCATCTATGAGGGATATCATTGGGAATTGCTCTCTTTTAATGTCATTCAAGCTCCCCATTATGGGGTGATTCTAGGTCTACCCTGGCTGCGAAAACACGAACCCACTATCAACTGGGCTTGCAAGACATTACAGTTCCAGTCAAGTTATTGCCAAGAACACTGCAACTTGTGGCCAACCCAACCCTCGACAGTGTTAGCCACCTTTCATCACACTGCAACAGCTGCAGAAAATGAAGTCACTCTTCCGGAGTGTTATAAGGCCTACAGCAAGGTCTTCAGTGAAGTCAAGGTGGAAGTACTTCCGCCCCATAGACATTACGATTGTCGTATCAACTTGGTCCCAGGAGTGGTGGTACCTTGTGGTCGGATTTACGCTCTAACTCAACCAGAGAACCACCATCTGAGAGTTTATTTGGACAAACTCCTGGTTCTTGGAATCATTTGTCCTTCTCGGTCTCCGGCAGCCTCTCTCCTGTTCTTTATTCTCAAGGCCAATGGGGAGTTGAGGTGTTGTATTGACTTTAGGGCGTTAAACGCCATAACAGTAAAAAAACAATATCCACTTCCATTGATTCCTGTATTGTTGGAACAAGTGAGGGTGGCAGGCATCTACACGAAACTGGACCTAAGAGAAGCTTATCGCCTTGTATGCATGCAAAGGTGATGAATGGAAAACCGCCTTTAAGACGCGGCATGGGCTATTCGAATATCTTGTAATGCCCTTTGGGCTATGCAACGCCCCTGCGGCTTTTCAGTTTTTTCTCAACGAGGTACTGAGGGAATTCTTGGATGTCTTCGTAGTTGTCTACATCGACGACATACTCATCTACTCCGCCACAGAAGAAGAGCATATTCCTCATGTGCTTCAAGGTCTGCAGGCTTTACAAAGAAACCACTTGTTTTGCAAACTCACGAAATGTGAGTTCCGCATGATCACTGTGGAGTTCTTAAGAGTAATGCTCACTCCCTCGGGGCAGATCATGGCAGAAAGAAAAGTTAAGGCTATTGTGGATTGGCCTCGTCCAAAAAACATCAAGGACATCCAAAGCCTGTTAGGCTTCACGAATTTCTATCGGAGATTCATTGGACATTTCTAAAACTTAGTGGCGCCTCTGACTCGGTTGACCAGGAAGAATACACCGTTTGTATGGACGGAGGATGTACAGAAGGCCTTTGATCTCTTGAAAGTGGCCTTTACCACAGCTCCCATTCTCACTCATGCGAATCCTGAGTTACCATTCATAGTGGAGGCAGATACGTCCGAAGTCGCCATCGGAGCAGTTCTGTCCCAAAGACAAGAGACGACAGGTTATCTCCACCCCATCGCATTCATGTCTAGAAAGTTGAACACTGCTGAACGACATTACACAATTGCTGAAAAGGAGCTATTGGCCATTAGAGACACATTCCTTGAGTGGAGACATTGGCTAATGGGAGCATCCCATCAGGTGATGGTCTTTACAGACCTCCGCAACCTATAATTCATGTGTGCGGCACGACACCTCACTCCAAGACAGCTTCGGTGGATGTTGTTTTTTGCCGAGTTCCGTTTCATAGTTACCTTCTGTCCTGGCGTAGACAACAAGAAGGCTGGCGCTCTCACGCGGCCAGAACATACCATACAAATGGAAGCAACCCCGGAAAGACCCATCATTGAGCCTAGCAAGGTGTTATGCGCGTTACAGACCAGTGATTTCCTACAGAACATCAGGAAAGGAATACAGACCTTTGAGTGGCGAAGATGGCTCAAGTTTCACCCCAAGTGGCAGTGACGTCAAGGCCTTCCCATGAAAGGCACACAAGTATTACTACCGACCGTCGCCTTAAGGAAGTTGGCGTTTTCTTGGTGTCATGACCTTCCTTGTGCTGGTCATATGAGTGGCGAAAAAACGCTGAAAAGGATGTTGCGACAATTCTGGTGGCCTGCTATTCGTCCAGAAGTTCTTTCATGGGTTAGAGACTGCACCACTTGTGTCCAAATGGAGACGGATCATCGCTAAGCACAAGGATTACTTCAGATCATGCCCACACCTGCAATGCCATGGGAAAGAATTTCTGTTGACTTTGTGATAGGGCTACCTAAATATCAAGTGGTAATCGACTATTTGTCCAAAATGGGTCATTTCATAGCATGTAAGCAAGTCTCCACAGCTAGCCAACTGGCTCACTTGTTGCTTACCCACATAGTTCGTATCCATGGTCTACCCCAAGTCATAGTATCAGGTAGGGGAGCTCAGTTCACAGCAAGATTCTGGAAGGTTTGTTGTGCTAAGTTGCGCATTTCATCATCCCTCTCCACGAGTTTCCATCCCCAAACAGATGGCCAGACAGAGAGATTAAACCAAACTCTTAAGCAGTACTTGAGATGCTGTGTTAACACCACTACTGATGCCTGGGTTGAGTGGTTGTGGGCAGCTGTGATAGCCTACAACAGTGCTATTCATTCCTCAACTAAATACACCCCTTTTTTCTGCACCTATGGGTTTCACTCGCGATTTACTCCCTTGATATTGCCCTCCAAAAATGCCAAGTTACCTGAGTTGCACTCAAGGCTGATGCTTATACGTAAACTCTGGTTGAGGCAGGGAAGAACTTGGTGAAGGCTAAAAGGAGGTATAAGGTGCAGGCGGACAAGCATCGCAGGCCTGGCCCGTTATTCAAACAGGGTGATTGGGTATGGTTGTCTACCAGGCATATTCGGTTCCGGAAACACAGTGTGTTTAATCCTAGGTACATAGGCCCCTATCGGGTGGTGAAACACATAAACCCTGTGGCTGTCAAACTGAGGCTCCTGGCGCACTTCCGAATCCATCACGTTTTTAATGTGTCCCTTCTAAAACCCTCGGTACGCCCTGTGCGGAAGCCGCCCATGCCGCTATGGGTTCATCAGGATCAGGAATATGAAGTTGAGGGTATTCTGGATGCAAAACGGGTGAGGGGCAAGTTGTGGTACTTGGTATCGCGGAAAGGTTACGGTCCGGAAGAAGATTCCTGGGAGCCTCTTGCTGCGGTGCACGCCCCCAGACTGGTTGCCAGGTTCCATCGTATTCATCCTAACAAACCCTCTGGCAGTCAGTGAGCATTGGAGGGGGGATGTACTGTCACGGTCTCCCGGCCACCGGTAGATCACTGTCTGCCCTTGTTGAGGCAATACGGTGGCAGGGACGACCGCAACTTGTAAAAACTACAAATCCCGGCAACACTAGCGGGTCGCGTCGTACGTGACGTTACGCTGACCCGGAACTGGGATTTAGAGGCGTCTGCAGAGATCAGCGGCGCCGATAATTCTAGATTGTGGATACTATCGCAGACTCCTTCGGTAACATAGACTATTCCTGGTATGGCGGTAAGAGTGTTTATGCACAGTTCTTCTGAATCGCCAATCTAAAGTACGGATGCCTGGAAATGTAGCGTTCTAATCTAGGACCTCGATCAATACTGTGACCTTATGCCCCTATTCGGCTATAAATCCATTTATTCCCTATATTGGCATAACCGTTCAAGTGCAATATTCAGAAACTCGTCTCTGGCCTCACACGAACAGAGCCACATTTCAGAATCGCTTTCTCTGCCACTTCCTTTGCAACCAATTAGTGCAATGACATAGCAGAAGTTACTATCTGAGATTCCTAGATTAACACTCCGAGTTCTTCAACAAGATAAAAACTCAGCAACCTGGAAATCCCCGCTTGCTGTGTTTTGATTAGTAATAGAACTCTAATGAGCACTGATAGACGATCACTTCCTAGTGACATCTTTATTGACGTCTTATGTCCAAAAACTTACGTCAAACAAGGCACCTTTCAGGTATAAATATTACCAACGTTGCCTTAAGCAAACGCTGTTGGCTGCTGCTGTCTCGTTGCTGTTTCGCTGAAGCTGATGCTGCCAGCTATCTCGCTGCTGCTGAAGAAGCTGTCATGCTGATGATACCATAGCTGCTATCGCTACCGCTATCGCTGCTAACTAGCGAACGATGGTGTGGTGAACATAGGAGCTGAACAGCCGTCCCCCTGCAAGAGCCCAGCAGATGCAAGCTGCCCGTGGAGGCTGCCCCTCCTCCTCCTCCTAGACGCGCTGAGAAGAGACGCTGTCTTTCTCCTGCAGAGAAATCCAGCTCCGGCGTTTCTAGTCTACCCTTGCGGGTGACTGGGATATTGACCCCCTGAAGGAGATACCAGACCTCCATCATTCTATTCCAGAGGTATGGTGTTGACTAAACCCTTAGAGAGAATTCTTGAAGCAAACCTTGGCAAAACCAACTTAACTTAAAGCTACTTACTTACTCCCCTCCCAAGTATTAGGCTTAGGTCAGGTACACTGGGGTAGGCGTAGTTAGAAGCACCAGTTGAGTATTTTAGCCTAATGTATATATGAATGTATATATGTTTTATTCATTTTAAACCATTGTATGACTAAGAAACCATATCAATGCTTTTACAGTATTATTTCGCAATACTTATCTTACTGTACGTACTTTTTATAATAACAATTCTTGCAATTGTGGCAATTCATTTCTCTTGTACGAGAAGAAAGACTGTTCAATAAATGTGACCCTTTATTGAAAACACCCGTCTCTCTATTCTCTACATATTGTGAAAGTAAACTGCACAACCACTGACTGAGTAAAATAACTGTCTATTGTTTCACACGACCCTAGAGATTGACTCTTGATCTGAGGAGCAAAGTTGTCATGTTGCACGGTTGTTGGAAAACTGAATCCCTTCTTGGCTGTGCCAGGGAAGCTGATCACTTCCTATTTCAGTCAAGAAAGTTTCCAGTGACCTCTGAGCTAGTTGGTAACAACCCCAATTAAGTTTAACATAGTCAGTGGAGGCCTGGAAGATCCGCACTTCTACGTCGATACTACTGTTTATGTTATTCCAACGCGCAGGGCCTATTGGGAAAATAGGAACTACACTACATGGCGCCCAACGTTTGGTAAGACGATAAACTAACGCAAGACGTTAGAGTAACTCAGTCGTGCATATTTCACACAGACCCCTTTCTCCCGTAAATACTCCAATAGACGTCTGGAGTGGGTGAAAGGTTAAAATCCGCCCGAACTCAGTAGGAAGAGATTCCTATGTAAAGCTCTGGTTTATTCAACGTTGAAGGATACAGTGTTCCATAATATTGTGCACCTAATCTTTGTCTCCTTGGAGACCTACTCTGCAAAGCCTGCATTTATAAAATGTCAGACAGTGAAGAAGAAAGGGAAGCAGCTAGGCTGGCAACCCTATTAATAGAGGAAGACACGAGTCTCCTACAGACTGAACCGGATGCAATTATCATCCCGGTACATTTAAGAAAATCTATAACTTTAAAACTTATAGAAAACGGACTGACACCACAAGGTGGTACAGTAATTTTCGTGATAGAGGCACACGAATATCGGCAGACAGAGGTATTCTATTCATGGATAAACTTTCCAGCGGCAAACGCTAGAACAAAAGAGTTTCACTATTACAAAATAGAGAAACCTCCGGATGAGTACGCTTCTTTCGAGGAGACTGAAATCCCACTAAAATTCCAAGAGCACCTGCTCTGGTTTAATGGCGCCCTAAAACATAATGATCATATTACCAGGCTCGGTCCACTAGGTAGACCAGGAGCAACGTGGCCGGTTCTAGCCAGCTACACACCACATCCGGACATTGCAAAAATGTCAAAGGAAGAGCTGTTAGTACAGCTAAAAACACTTATAAAAATACATAGGCAATTAGTCCAATATGTAATGCGGACTGCAACAGTCCAACCAGCTGTTAATGTACCACAACTGACCCCTCATCAGGGGAACACTAATAAAATTACACCACAGAACATACAATCATGTCTTGGTAAAACACCCGTAAAACGGGAACAAATTCCTTTCTGGTTAGCACAGAAAATCACTCAAATAGAGGCAGTATTTCCGGATACTACCCCTATTGAGAAACACAGAATCTTGACCATCTGCCTTCCTATGGGAATCGCACCACACGTGGAGGACTGTGACACTTGGGGTACAGTCTTTGCTTCCATTTACACAAAAACACATGGTGTTCCGTCTATGGCGGTAATACCAGAAGTGCTAAAACAGATTCAAAATGAATACGGTCCAGAACCTGCTTTAACTCTTGGTATGAAATTACTGAAAGACTTCAAGCAGGTCTCGGCTATATTATTAGCCAACATAAAGGGAGAAGCAGCATCTGTGGCGATCCGCCAGAAGTTGAAGGAAACAGATATAACAGATCAGCCAATTGAGCTTGCCAAAATCATAGGAAAATGCTATGAAGAATTAGGTAGAGACAGCTTGGGCGGGAAACCAGTAAAGCCCCAACTGCTCGAAAATCCTGAAAAATTATTTATTAAAAATAATTCAAACACTCCTAAAAAGAGCTGGGATGGAAATAAACAATCCACTCCCAAGGAAAAAGTTTTCCAGTCCAGAGGAAGGTCTCCTCGACGGAGGGAAAGAACTCCGACTCGAGAACACCAGTCTCCCCAGAGGGAGCCCTCTGAGAAAAGATACAACCTTAGAAATAGGGATAATTTGAAAAAACCTGATAGATATCAAAGTATTGATACACGTCCCTCTCGATCTTTTTCGCAGAAATCGGAAAGAAGAGGACGGTCAGACCCAGGAGAGCACACCAAGTCCAAAGACAAGGAACCTGCTCAGAGTAAAAAATCTCAATTTCCAAAAAAGAAGGTAGCCAGTATTAGAGTAATCAACCATGCCGAGAATACTGAGGACACAGTTGAAAAACGGGGAGTGGGCACAGACAATGTTAGACAGTGCAGCAGAAATCAGTATAGCTCGCAAGATCTTGATGAGTCATCTGGAGACAGTGGACACGAATGAATTCATTCAGGTTGAAACTGCCGACACCAGACTTAGCGAGCCCCATAAAATATACGAAATAACATTGCGTATAGAGGGTGATAAGACTAGGAAAATAAAGGGTCTATTTTGGGATAAACTCTCAAAAGGCTATGATATTCTGTTAGCTGAAAAAGATTGGCCCCCAGAGTTTGTCAGGGAGTGCCCTCGTGGCGAAGAAATGATTATGCCTGCCTTCGCGAATCACATTCCGATTCACAAAAAATATACTTATGCAAGGAAATGGGCAGTAGCCCAGGCTCCGACATTATATAAAAATCATGTAGGATGGGATGAGGACTCACCTCCTCACAAAATCCAGTTAAAAAGTGAACCAACTGCCCAACGGCAGTATTCCATTAAGCAAGAAGCTAAAAAACAAGTCAGGGAGATCTTAGATCAACTTGAATACCAGGGGGTGATTGAAACATGCACCTCTCAAATGAACAATCCTTTGTTTCCTGTCTCCAAGCCAGACAATTCATATTGTCTAGTTTTGGACTAAAGACACCTTAATGCATGTTGCAAAACATTTGCAGTACAAAACTCGCATAGTGCAGCCCTAATGAATAACATAGTTAGGGAAAAAATATAAAACAACATTAGACATATCTAATGGTTTCTTTCGTCAAAACATTGCACCAGAAAGCAGATACTTGACCGCTTTCTCAGCATTTGGGTCGCAGAAAAATTTCTGTCAACTCCCACAGGGGTTCAAGAACAGCCCAGGACTATTCTCAGCTAGGGTAGCAGAGTTACTACAAATATATGATGATGAGGCATTATCTTACGTAGATGATATCTATCTCACAGACGACGAATTGGATACTCACTTGAAAAGAGTGAACACCATTATACTTGGGTTCGCAGCAGAGGGTTACAAATTCAACTTTAAAAAGTCTCGAATTGCCCATCTGACAGTACTATTCTTAGGATACAAATTATCAAGTGAAGGAAAAAGCCTAGCGGACAACTTCTTAGAGAAGGCGCTGTACTCCAAGCTCCAAAAACGCTGAAGAATTTACAATCCATACTAGGTTTTCTGAATTTTGAAAGAACATACATTCTAAATTACGCAGAGAGGGTTAAACCTCTTTACGAACTAATTAAACCTGACTTTAAACAAATCAATTGGACTCAAAAACACACAGAAATTTTGAGATCACTGCAAACAGACATGTTAGCTAAAACAAAATTAGATACACGTGACAACACACGCGATCTTGTAATCCGAGTCATCCCAGGAAGATGCGGATTCACGTACCTGACCTCTAATGAGGGTGAAAAGGTACCAATTTCAATTAAATCTCACTTGTACACACAAGTAGAAAAAACATTCAGTCACACAGAAAGAACTGTGAAAGCAGTGCGAATTGCATTAGCAAATGAACGAGAACTAGCACACGGCAAAAGGATTAATATCCTCACAGCGGAATCCGCCTTCGAGGCGCTATTCAGCCCAGTAAACCTGCCTACAGTGTCACTGGATCCGAAAAAGATACAGTGTGTAGATTCTCTAGGAGCAGAAGATGTGAAATACTATTTCGCCCCGCAATTCTAAGAACTGAATGATTTAGAATATGAAGAAGAATATCCTCTGCCAATCGAACTTCTGCCTCTCCCACAGTACGCCTGTATAATCTATACAGATAGATTTGTACAGCATTTCAACGTAGAGAGCAAATCCTACGATGCAGCCTGTGCGATTGTTAAAGGTCGTTGGCTGTGCGGTGAATTCAGACCGAGAGTAACAAAAACTGAATCAGTAAGAAACTGTTCGGCTCAGAGAGCTGAAATCAGATCTTTAAAGATGGCGCTTGAAAATGCAGAACGTGAATTCCCGACACTTATCCTGTGCGATTCTCATTTATGCGTCAACTCTTACAATAATAAACTGCAGAGCTGGATTGAAAACGATTACAAAGATGACACAGGTGCCACAATAAAGCATACATTTCTCTGGAAACAGGTAGCTCTTTTACAGAAAGAACTACAAAAGACTCACGTGATACACGCACAGAGTCTTCAACGTGATGGCGTTCACGTTGCAGGGAATTCATTGGCTAACACAGCCACAGCGGAAGCAACTAAACCAGCTTCCGTAGCCACAAAAAAGCGTGCAGAAAAATACATAGACGGGGAAACCATGCTGGCAGTAAAAACGACTGTAAAAGGCGACTGTGCAGCACTACCCGTGAACTATCCACTCAATTATGCATACATAATCAATGCAAACTCCGTTCCTTTTGCTCGAATCCCTGGAGTGGGGGATAGGGTAATTCCAAACAGGGACCGGAGGGGCTTCCTATTACAGGAAGCACATATGGGGTTGGGTCTGAGACACCAAACAATCAGGGACTCTCTGAGAGAATTAGAATCAGAGTACTGGTGGCCGGAAATGAGTGAAGGCATTCATGAGTTTGCAGAAAACTGTGAAGACAGCAACAGAGATCGCAGTGGAGAACCGGCCAGTGCAGTGTCAGAAGCCCTAATAGAAAGCATCAGGCAATCTATCCGCGCTATCAAAAAAGAGAAACGCGTCCCATTGTACGTCATTAAGGCTAAACACACTCAAAAAATGTGGCCTCCAGCGCTCGGCTGACGCTAGAACGGTTATAAAAGATCTGCGAGTCTTTATCGGCACATACGCAATTACCACGTTCCATTCTGACCAGGGTCCTGCTTTTAGCTCTCGAGCTTATAAGGAGGCCATGGCCAGCATGGGAATTGGGTTGCAGTATTCTTGTCCGTCGCACCCCGAAGGGAATAGTGTGGTAGAAAGAAAAAACCGAGACATAAAGCGATCTATAACAGCGAAGGTATTAGGGTCAGGCGCTGGGTGGGTCAAACATTTAATAAGTGTCCAGACCAGTCTTAACAATTTGCCAAGAAATTCTCTAAAAGGTTTCAGCCCATACGGACTATTGTTCGGAATTAGAATGAGAATTCAGGACTTAGATAGTCAAGTATCAGTGGTACAAGATAATAAAACAGACTTTGACATCAAAGATCGTTTGGCTGTTTTACAGGAACTGAATGAAACAAGAAAATCCTTAAGCAACATAAAGTTAAAGCAACAGCCAGATACCACTGACGAGGCACCACAAGCAACAGCCCCAGCAAGGCCTGTCTGGATTCCAAAGATTGGGGATCTAGTCAGAGAAAAAATCGCGGTGAAGAAGAAATTTGGGCCTTCTTACAGAAAAGCAGTACCTGTCTTGGCAGTCACCGGAACAAGATCAGTAGTACTACCGCCCCTTGCTGGTAAAAAGGAGAACAGAGTTGTATCAATCGACCTGGTAAAACCACAAGCATGTGGCCTATAATCAACAGTAGGCCCAGTGGACTCCCGAGAAACAACAGAATACCCAAACTTGCAACAATCCAAGAGGTTCAAACTGAAAGACTAATCACATTCGATCAGCCTGCAGTGCACAAAGAAGGACTATGCAATAATGCCATGGAACTCGTGCCTCTTGAGACACAGATTGAAACAGTTCGTCAAGAAACACCAGTCTACAATGATGTGGCATCAGAAAGTGCTACCGAAAGACAGATTGAAAGAACAATCCCAACAATTGACAGAACTGCCTCTGGTTATTTCATCGACTTCGACAACTTTTCCGAGGATCAAAGTAACCCCGAAGTGATGCCAGAAACAAAAATGACTTCAAAAGAAAATACAACGGAACTCTTTCAACAAATCAAAGAATTATATCTGGATACACCGTTGATTGAGCATTGGATTATTTCAGGGGTAATCATACTCCTACTATGCCTAATTTTAGTTTTAATTTTAGGGAAGTTTATTACAATTGAATGGACACAGCAAGTCAGAACATCAACCTAGTCCTCAAACCACACAGATCATCCCACGTGAAGAAAAGAGAACTGTCAACAATAAATGTCACATCCATTCCAATACCCCGTGGGGTAGTATGGGAGAAAACTGACTATGAGATCTATGGTCCGGTCGAGATCCTGAAGTATCCTCATCAACTGAAGGTTTCCTTAAGTGACTTTGTAAAATTTAGTACATTCTCTGACGATTGGGACTTTAACAGTATTAATGACATGATGTCTGATTTAGTAATGTCAGCTAGATTCACAGAACATGATTATTTACAAGGTTCGTCTAGTTATGAACAGTTATTCTGTTTTACACATTATGGCGATCATTATTTGCATAAATCTGCACAGCCTAGAAATGTTTTTAAGTTTAATCAATGGGAACATTGTGCTACACCATCTAAAAGCAGTTCTAAAACATTCTTTGAGAAATTCAAGTACTTCTCAGGGTTTAACACCAGTGATGCAGAAACGTTTTATTACAAACTGTTAGATAAAACAGGAATGAAAACAATGCTGACAAACACTAAATTAATATATTCAGAAGCATTTTATGAAAAAATGATGACATTTGGTTTTGATTATTGGAAAAATAACATTGAAACAAAAACCATTTGGGGTACAAAAGATTGGCAGGTACAAGGCCTAGAAGCACTATTCAGAACCTGCATGATACCAGAACAAATTATGTTTTTAAATGACACAATTCACCAAACATCCTGTCTTGGCCTAGCTAAGATCAAAGACCTTAACAAACCGTCTATTCCGAAGCCAATACCTGATAATGCAACAACAGATATTGAGATAGACGTAACTAAAATTTTACATTTTAACAGAACACATCCTGATTGGAAAAGTGGTTAATCTGGCCTAATGACACAAACAACTGTCAAGATAGATTCCTGAACAAAACACAGGGGTTAAAAATGACCAGACAAGACCCTAGATACTCCCAGAGACAACATCCAGGGATAGTAACAACATACAGTGTAGGGAAACTCTGCCTCGAATGGCTAGGTTCATCCACACTGGCTGAAATGAAGCAACACTTATCTTTACTTAAAGGTGGTGCTGATTTGCGCGATTTCATTCTTGGACCACGCAAACAGCGTCAAAAACGTTTCATAGCGGCCAGCATCTATGCTGCATACAACGAGGCTTGGAAAGTCACACAAATTGAAACAGCTGAAAAAATACGAGAAATTGATCGTATTAATTTGGAAAAATCACTTTCTGTAGTGGACAATGGGTTAATGACTCTGTCCTCCAGAATATATTCGTTGGACAATATTGTATCTTCTGCCTTTGACATAATAGACAGAGACTTGCTAATGTTACAGCATGGCCAATCTCAATTACGTTCTATTGTACAATTAGGCTGGACGCTGCAAAATCTTCGTTCAGGGTATGTGCCTTGGCGTTTAATCAACACAACGTCATTGTTTTCCATTTTTAACCTTACTGATAAACAAATCAGTTTGGCACAGAAAGGAGCAGACTATACAATCCTGAGCATCGAAAAACTTGAGAGATTACCATTGACAATGTCAGAAAGTCCTGTCATTGAATGGATAATACACGGAATTATCACTATTCCGATAACAACTTTCCGATTTAAAAAGTGCCTTGAATACATACCTACTGGCCAGTATGAACGATTGGGTAAAGGATATGTTAAATCAGCATGGAAATTACCATACACACATTCATGCTATAGTGACAGCGACAAAAATGTATTTCTTAGTGGTGAAAACTGTAAACGTTCACTAAGCGGTATACTTTTGTGTCAGGGTATTAATTTACACGGAGCCTGTGAAGGTAATTGTAACAACCTTTCATGCCACCAGCTTGTCACACCTGCAACTCAGATAGAGCCCTTCTTTATGCAACTCGCGAATGGGAGTTACATTCTAAGAACGGATCACAGATGTTGTGGCCTTGTGCCAGGGAAAAGTTATCTCGTAAGCGTAACTTCCATGGTCAAATGCTGTATGCACATTGTTCCCGAGCGGGCCTGGAGACATAGAGACTCCCATCTGGCCTTGTCTGAATCTCTATTCTATACGAATTGATACTTTAAGCAAAATGAAGTCTGTGCTTTTGCAGACAACAGTGCCCATAACGTCATCAAAAGAGACATATGATCTCCTAGTTGCAAGGACAGCTACGGAGGTTCATGACCTTTTATCAACAAATTGCCCCGTGCATTTCGTAGAAATGTTGAGCCAACTCCTTAACATGTCTAGTGCCACAGGCATCCCAGGCATATTTAAGACGATTTTTACGGGACTGCTAACACCGTTTCAAGCAATTCTGGGAATCATTCTAAATTTTGTCCACTATGTTTTTGGCGGCATACCCCTATTTTTGGGACTTGTAGCAGGGATTTTATTTTTGACCCTCCTACTTCGTTATGGCAAGCCACAGCTCAGACATGACTCCTATGGGAACGGAAGAGACAATCCTAACAATCCGCTACCGGGACAGAATAACTAGAGTCCTTGGATTGGCCAGGCTGAGAGATCTAAACATGACCTGGTTCCTTTCATTCAGACCGATATGGCAAAACTGCATCTTACCTGTACTACGATGTATGCTATGCGGAGATGAGTGCGTGTTGGACATCTGTCTTTCACTTCCATCAGCAGTACCAATGGATATCGATACTTTGCTAAGTCCGATAACGGCTCACGCATTGTGTTGTCCCCAGCGGCTACCAATCCTGATGACGGCATTCGTTGAGACTCCTGTGCTACGACTAGGTGGTAACAGTGGAGCGAGTGACAAAAGCAACATCACCCAGGTACGACCTTCTGTGAGCATTGCTGATCCCGAATTTGATGACAGCAATCATTCTCACACCTGCCAAGTTACAGCACTATCGAATTTGGTCGAACTGTCACCTGATTTTGTAGACCAATTCTTTGAAAGCCTGTCTGATATGATGTTCTCACCCGAACAGAAACAATAACTTTAGAGAAGCATTCCGACAAACACCGTTCCCATGAACTCTGAATTCGGCCTTCAGTTTTGAACAACAAAAACTGCTAAATGCGTTGGAACTCTATTTTCCCTGTTCAAGCAATAATTCTTTTGAATTGAACACTTTTAATATTCACCCTTTTTTTGGCACGAAAAATTCTTTGCTTAAAGTAAAACTATTCATAGAGAACAGAAGCTTCAACTTCTATTTCTAAACACATCTAGAGACATAATAACTTTACACCAGCCTCTAGCACATTTTATTGCAATGCATTTATATGTGATGAAATTATCTCACCCTTCTTCTGTTTCAGAGATATTTCATGTGTAATTCTTTTTGCATAATCGTTCATTGATTTCATATGCTATAATTTTTGAATGATTTCTATGCTTCAAAAACGTACAGTACCTAAATTTTCACGTATTACAAATACGCCTATTTCAAATGCATATATGTATTTTGGGGTGGGCAATGTTACACATGCATCTTATTGCTCTAGTTTTCGTAATTTGATGGACATGAATTCGTGGAGTGGGTGTAGCGTTCTAAACTAGGACCCTGATCGATACTGTGACCTTATGCCCCTATTCGGCTATAAATCCATTTATTCCCTATATTGGCATAACCGTTCAAGTGCAATATTCAGAAACTCGTCTCTGGCCTCACACAAACAGAGCCACATTTCAGAATCGCTTTCTCTGCCACTTCCTTTGCAACCAATTAGTGCAATGACATAGCAGAAGTTACTATCTGAGATTCCTAGATTAACACTCCGAGTTCTTCAACAAGATAAAAACTCAGCAACCTGGAAATCCCCGCTTGCTGTGTTTTGATTAGTAATAGAACTCTAATGAGCACTGATAGACGATCACTTCCTAGTGACATCTTTATTGACGTCTTATGTCCAAAAACTTACGTCAAACAAGGCACCTTTCAGGTATAAATATTACCAACGTTGCCTTAAGCAAACGCTGTTGGCTGCTGCTGTCTCGTTGCTGTTTCGCTGAAGCTGATGCTGCCAGCTATCTCGCTGCTGCTGAAGAAGCTGTCATGCTGATGATACCATAGCTGCTATCGCTACCGCTATCGCTGCTAACTAGCGAACGATGGTGTGGTGAACTTAGGAGCTGAACAGCCGTCCCCCTGCAAGAGCCCAGCAGATGCAAGCTGCCCATGGACGCTGCCCCTCCTCCTCCTCCTCGACGCGCTGAGAAGAGACGCTGTCTTTCTCCTGCAGAGAAATCCAGCTCCGGCGTTTCTAGTCTACCCTTGCGGGTGACTGGGATATTGACCCCCTGAAGGAGATACCAGACCTCCATCATTCTATTCCAGAGGTATGGTGTTGACTAAACCCTTAGAGAGAATTCTTGAAGCAAACCTTGGCAAAACCAACTTAACCTAAAGCTACTTACTTACTCCCCTCCCAAGTATTAGGCTTAGGTCAGGTACACTGGGGTAGGCGTAGTTAGAAGCACCAGTTGAGTATTTTAGCCTAATGTATATATGAATGTATATATGTTTTATTCATTTTAAACCTTTGTATGGCTAAGAAACCATATCAATGCTTTTACAGTATTATTTCGCAATACTTATCTTACTGTACGTACTTTTTATAATAACAATTCTTGCAATTGTGGCAATTCATTTCTCTTGTACGAGAAGAAAGACTGTTCAATAAATGTTACCCTTTATTGAAAACGCACGTCTCTCTATTCTCTACATATTGTGAAAGTAAACTGCACAACCACTGACTGAGTAAAATAACTGTCTATTGTTTCACACGACCCTAGAGATTGACTCTTGATCTGAGGAGCAAAGTTGTCATGTTGCACGGTTGTTGGAAAACTGAATCCCTTCTTGGCTGTGCCAGGGAAGCTGATCACTTCCTATTTCAGTCAAGAAAGTTTCCAGTGACCTCTGAGCTAGTTGGTAACAACCCCAATTAACTTAAACATAGTCAGTGGAGGCCTGGAAGATCCGCACTTCTACGTCGATACTACTGTTTATGTTATTCCAATGCGCAGGGCCTATTGGGAAAATAGGAACTACACTACAGAAAGTTGACTCCCGGCCTCAGTGACAATGGCATTGAGAGATTAGCTTTTCTCCGATTTCCTCGGAGAATACGATATCGAGGCATTTCCATATTGGGCTCACGTACTCCTCTGTTGTTTTAGACTGTTCCTGAGGTCTATTGCAGAAGAATTATATTCTTTGAATTATCCGTTTGCTCCTCTGTTGGATATGACTATAAGCTATTCAGTCTCGTGCAGAGGAGCCCTGGTTTCCCTCTCATGCGTTTGGCTGAAGTACTCCGATTCGGAGAGGGGTATAAAACGCATAGATACTTTGGAGAGGTCAATGAGAGGGTAACCCCCAAATATAGTATTGTTAATTGCAGACTGTAGGATTGTCTAGTTTACCCTGTGTTCTTTTCTCTTCCGTAGATCTCCCTCCCCGCAGTCCCTACCCTTTCCTTCCCCCGCTTGATTACCCCAAAAGTCTGCGTGATTTCCTATATACCGGACTTGGGGTTGTCTAGAGGTGGGCCCCCTTTGAGCATCAACACAGCCCTGAGGATTCGTGCGGAGGAGCCTGATATATGCAAACTTACAGGATGTGTCTAAAGTGCATTCATATCGGATGAAAAGGGTAGGTTGCCCGTGCTGGTGTATACATGTGAGTGGACACCTTCCTTTTCTCCTAAAAGTCAAACAAAGAAAAACAATAGGTTAAAATTACTGTCAAGCAAGAGAAATGTAATAACAAAATGTACAAATGCAATACATCCATTACGGAGGGGAAGGAGAGAGGATAAATGGATTGGTTCATCATTGTGTTCTTCTAGATGTACATATTCACACTGTGGGAAAATGGTTGCTGAGCTACGGAGAGTAATCATTACGAAGAGCAGAAAAATAGAGAGTGGAGAAAGAGGAATAATAAGTTATGAGCCTTCCCTTAAGTGGATGTAAAGTTCCTCATCCATGTTAAGACCCCCGGGCTTTGGGTTTGGAAAGGTAGTATGTGCCTGGATTCACGTTGCCTGAGGGTGAGTTCTCTATCTCCCCCCCTGGGGCTATTTTGGATTTGTTCAATGATCAGGAACCTCGTATCTGTGGCATTGGAGTAGTGTTTCTCACCAAAATGGCGCGCTACTGGGTATTTCGGGTCCTGATTGGTGATGGCTCTACGATATTCAAGTACCCTTTTCTTTGCACTACAGGTGGTACTCCCAATATACCAAACTTTACATGGACATTCAATGGCATAAATGACAAAGTTGGTACTACATGTTAGAAATTGTGTGATTTTCTTGGTTACACCATTGTATGTCAGCTCGCTTCTATAGAGGCTGTTTGTGCACGCCTTACATTGACTAGAAGGATAGAAACCCTTGAGGCCATGTCCGATGTTGGGAGGGTAATGTGTGACATCATTTCTGACTACCAGATCTCTGTATTTCTGTTACGTCTGTACGTGATATTAGGTCTGTCCGGTATGACATTACCCACGACGCTGTCACTCTTGAGAATGTCCCAATGTTTGGTGAGAAAGTGCTTGACTTTCTGAGATTCAGTATTGTAAGTGAGAATCACCTGAGTTGCATCCATGTCATCATCTTGTGTGTTTTGTGATTTGTCTTCCAGGGTATCCGATCTGTCAATGGTCTCAGCTCGTTCTTTTGCTTTCTTCAAAACCCAGTTCGGATAGCCTCTAGAGACAAACCTGTCTATGATGATATCTCTCTCCTCCTCGTATGCCTCAGTGTTGTTGCAATTCCTTTTAGCCCTCAGCAGTTCTCCAAAGGGTATACTCCATTTAAGTATCTCTGGATGTTAAGCGTGCAACCACAAGATTCCAGATGTTCCGTCTTGAAGATGACTAGTCCCAATTCCTTCTAGAACTAACTAGCGTGACAAGGAATTTAACTCTTGGCACAACCAATTAGTCCCTAAAGGGAAGGGGAAGTGGATAGAGAAACAAACAAACACAGGATCTCTTCTGGTGATTACTGTTGCTGTTTCTTGTGAAGTATTCTGGGCTTTCTCCTACAGTTGTAGCTTGACTGAGTACTGTAGCTAAATTACATAAACCAACACATAAATGACATGAAATTAGCAACTTATTCTAAACATTTCCAGTTATACCTGTATTTTCTTAACCTAATCTAAATACATACCCAAACAAGAAAAAGCCCATTCATATACTTCGTAGTAGCAAGGTATTTTGAGTTTTCCTATATAATTGTGTCACCTACAGTAGAAACACAGTGACATAAAGCTTTGACTACAGGAAATAAAACACTGCACTGCAATCTACATTGAACAGATTAATGAGTTAGTATAACTTGTGAAACAGTCATGCAAACTGTACTTTCCTACCTTGCGCAAATGTGTTTTTGCGTTGAACAGGGTTTCTGAAATAAAAGGAAAGCGAGAAAAAACACAATCTGCTGCTTTCACCTAATCTCTTCATGTACCTAGGAACTCTCAGAATGACTTTTACAATATGCAATATGCAAAACACCAAGTCAACAGTTGAATGGCACTGTTACTTATTATTCAAGATTGCAGGTTTGTCCTTTCTAAATAACAACAAGAGTGTCCTGGAAATATACACCTTTTTCCTCTGCAGGGAAATTTGTCTTTCAAATAAATTCAGAGTGAAGAAAAAACAAAAAAGGTTCTTGAAAATAGTAGTCCGGTTTTTCTTTTGCCTAGGTTTGTTGCAGGTTAACTAGTTAAGTCATATTTTCTTTTTAGGTGCTCCGGAAGCCGGGTAGCGGGGAACCCCTTGGCAGGAGGACGAGTCCGACGTTGGAAGTGCTCCGACGCTGAAGACTGGAAGTTCCGATCTCCGGCGGTGAAGGACGGCGAAGAATGAAGAAAGTACGGGACCTCCGCAGCCCTTGAAGCCGCCGCTGCAGAAGGGTTCAGGTAAGCGATCGCCGAGGGAGAGGAAGGTAAAGGGGAAACAGGAGACAGGCAGCGGGAGACTGGAATGCCTGGAACCTTGTAGAGACGCGGACGCTGCAACCTCGAAGCGAAGCGTCAATCTGTGTACCGACGAGGCTTTTATAGTCTCTCAAGCCGGCAGTTAACACGTGTTGTTGAGCCTCGGTTACCGCACATGTCCAACGTGCTGGCTCAACTCATGAATATGTATAGGTTTCCAACTTCTTCTTCGTGAACCAAGTTCCAACAAGCATTGTTAAATTCAAGTACCAACAAGCACTGCTAAATTCAAATGCCAAATACAGCAAACATAATTATCAAGACATTGCAAAGTATGGTCCCAGAAAGAGCTAGTGGAAGGTGTTAGGTGCTCATAACAGTTCCTCCACCCCCCAAAGGTCTTCTCACAGGTTGCGGCTTGTTAGGATACAGGGCATGAAAGGAACGAACCAAGCGAGGAGCATGTACATGATTCTCTGGCTCCCAAGATCTTTCTGAAACATCATAACCCTTCCAGTCGATCAAATAATACAAACGACCTCTAATGCGTTTTGAATCTAAGATTTTCTTGACCTCATATTCTACGTGATCTCCCACAACAATTGGAGGGGGTGGTTCATCAGGACGGGTGTTTGGATTTACAGGTTTGATCAAAGATACATGGAACACAGGATGGATTTTATAATCTTGGGGAAGATTCAATTTTACTGAAACGGGATTTAGAATTTTCTCAATGGTAAATGGGCCAATAAATCGAGGTTTTAACTTTCTAGGTCCCTCGATTTGAATATTTTTGGTTGAAAGCCAGACTCGATCTCCAGCTTTATAAACTGGTGATGGAATTCTATGTTGATCGGCATTGAACTTCATTGTGTGTTTATGTTTTGTCAAAGTTTGTTTGACTTTTTCCTGGAAATCTTGCAAACAAGCTATTTTTTCTGAGACTACTGGCATATCAATAGTTTTCTCTGGAAAAACAATAGGTAAGGCTCGAGGGTGTTGACCAGTGAGAAAATAAAATGGAGAACAGCCTAGAGCTGAATGTAAAGTGTTGTTATATGTGAATTCTGCTAAAGGTAGAGCCTCAACCCAATTTGAAGACAATGTAGTGGTCAAACATCGTAAACTTTGTTCTAAATATTGATTTAGTCTTTCGGTTTGACCATCAGTTTGAGGATGGAAGGCTGATGATAATGCTAAGTCAATCCCCAATTGACTACTCAACTGTTTCCAAAATTTTGACAAGAATTGGGGGCCCCTGTCTGAAATTATTTTCTGTGGTAAACCGTGTAATTTCACTACATTAGCTAAAAACACTTCACTGAACTCTACTGGCGATGGAAGTTTTGGCAAAGGAATGAAATGTCCCATTTTTGATAGTAAATCTACAACTACTAAGAAAGTTGTCATTCCGGATGATTTAGGTAAGACTGTGATAAAATCCAAACTAATAGTATGCCAAGGTGTTGGAGGTATTTCCATTGGTTGTAATAACCCCATGGGAGATAAGTGAGATGACTTTTGTCGAGCACATACAGGACAAGTCTGAATGAACTTCTGAATATCAAGTCTCATATTCTTCCACCAAAAATGTCTTTGACATAACTCTAGAGTTTTATTCACTCCAGGATGAGCAGCTAAAGCTAAATCATGATTCCATTTAATCACTTGTTCCCTCAAATTCTCTTTTGGAATGAATAATTTATTCTTATGAAAGAATAAACCATCAGATATTGTAGTCTGTTTTTGTGAAAGCCAATCTTCTTGATTTAATTCTTTAGTTTGGTTTCTGAGCATAGTTAAGAAATCTACTTGT
This sequence comes from Lissotriton vulgaris, assembly GCF_964263255.1. NCBI lineage: Eukaryota > Metazoa > Chordata > Amphibia > Caudata > Salamandridae > Lissotriton > Lissotriton vulgaris. The sequence goes on along the minus strand of NC_141695.1, from coordinate 324,743,138 downwards.
GTAATTTCTGCACAAATCTTTTCTACTGGAATAATGCTTTGCAGTTCCTTATTAGACTCTTTGTTTTTATCACAAACCAAACGTGAAAGTGTGTCTGATAACAACTGTTTGGCTCCTGGTTTATACGTGATAAGAAAATCAAACTCACTAAAAAATTGTTGCCAACGCATCTGTCGAGGTGTAAAAGCCTTGACTGTGGAGTAGAATTGTAAATTTTTATGGTCAGAAAAAATGGTTATGGTATGCTTTGCTCCCAGGAGATGATAAGTTCAAGTTCAAGTTTAAAATTTGTATAGCGCACTACTCACCCAGAGGGTCTCAAGGCGTTTGAGGGAGGGTGGGGTGCTTTACTTATCGAATATCCAAGTTTTTAGTTGTTTTCTGAAGGAGAGGTGGTTCTGTGTAAGGCGGAGGTAGGTGGGGAGAGAATTCCAGGTCTTGGCCGCTAAGTAGGAGAAAGATCCTCCCCCCCATGGTGGATCTTTGGATGCGTGGAATTGCGGCGAGGGCTTGATTGGACGATCGTAGTTGGCGGGTGGGGGTGTAAAAGGACAGGTGCGTGTTGAAGTATTCGGGTCCTAGGTCATAGAGGGCTTTGTGTGCGTGGGTGAGGAGACGGAACGTTATTCTCTTGTTGACGGGGAGCCAGTGGAGGTCTTTTAGGTGACCGGAAATGTGAGCTTGGCGGGGGATATCTAGGATGAGTCTGGCTGAGGCGTTTTGGATGCGTTGGAGTTTTTTCTGTAGTTTGGCTGTGGATCCGGTGTAAAGGGTGTTTCCGTAGTCCAGACGGCTTGTGACCAGTGCATGGGTGACCGTCTTTCTTGTTTCGGTGGGGATCCAACGGAAGATTTTTCTGAGCATACGTAGGATGTTGAAGCATGATGATTAGACGGCGTTGACTTGTCTGGTCATCGAGAGGGAGGAGTCCAGGATGAAGCCCAGGTTACGTGCGTGGTCCGTTGGTATGGGTGCGTTTCCCAGTGCCGGTGGCCACCATGAGTCGTCCCAGGCGGAGGGGGATGAACCTAAGATGAGGACTTCGGTTTTGTCCGAGTTCAGTTTTAAATGGCTATTCTTCATCCATTCGGCTACTTCTTTCATCCCTTCGTGTAGGTTGGTTTTGGCGGTGTTTGGGTCTTTGGTGAGGGAGAGGATCAGCTGGGTGTCGTCTGCGTAGGAGATGATGTTGAGGTTGGGTTGGCGCGCGATGGATGCGAGGGGACTCATGTATACGTTGAAGAGGGTGGGACTGAGTGATGATCCTTGTGGTACGCCGCAGATGACTTCGGTGGCCTCTGATCTAAAAGGGGGAGCCGGACTCTCTGGGTTCTTCCGGCGAGGAACGAGATGATCCAGTCCAATGCTTTTCCTTGTATTCCGACGTTGCTAAGGCGTTGTATAAGGGTGCTATGACAGACTGTGTCGAAGGCTGCGGAGAGGTCAAGTAGGATGAGGGCAGCTGTTTCTCCGTTGTCCAGTAAAGTTCGAATGTCGTCTGTTGCTGCGATGAGGGCGGTCTCGGTGCTGTGTTTGGCTCGGAAGCCGGACTGTGAAGGGTCGAGGGATTTGTTGGATTCGAGGAAGGCGGCGAGCTGACTGTTGACGGCTTTCTCAATGACTTTGGCAGGGAAAGGGAAGAGCGAAATGGGGCGGTAGTTCTTAAGTTCAGTGTGGTCTGCTGTGGGTTTCATCAGGAGGGCGCTGAGTTCGGCATGTTTCCAGCTTTCCGGGAAGGTGCTGTGTTTGGCTCGGAAGCCGGACTGTGAAGGGTCGAGGGATTTGTTGGATTCGAGGAAGGCGGCGAGCTGACTGTTGACGGCTTTCTCAATGACTTTGACAGGGAAAGGGAAGAGCGAAATGGGGCGGTAGTTCTTAAGTTCAGTGCGGTCTGCTGTGGGTTTCTTCAGGAGGGCGCTGAGTTCGGCATGTTTCCAGCTTTCCGGGAAGGTAGCGGTGTTGAGGGAGCAGTTGATGACGTCTCGGAGATGGGGAGCGATCAAGGAGTCTGCTTTGTTGAAAATGTGGTGGGGACATGGGTCGGTTGGCGAGGGTTCCAGGCGCAAAGGTTGTTGGAGGGGGGTTTTAGTTCGGAGGTAGGTGGGGTGGACTGGTCTCCAAAGCTGTTATGTATGTCAGCGATTTTGTTGTGGAAGTACGAGGCTAGAGAGTCGCAGAGGTCTTGGGAGGGAGTGATGTCGTTGGTGCCGGCGGTGGGGTTGGTGAACTCTTTGACGATGTTGAATAGTTCCTTGCTGTTGTGGGCGTTGTTGTCGAGTCGATCCTTGAAAGCTGATTTCTTGGTGGATCGGATCAGTTGGTGGTGTTTGCGGGTGGCGTTCTTGAGGGAGGCCAGGTTGTCAGTGGTTGGGTTTTTTCGCCAGGCTTTCTCGAGGGTACGACAGATCGTCTTGGATTTCTTAAGGTCATCATTGAACCAGGGGGCTTTCTTGCTACCTTGCCTGATTTGATGGTTTTTCAAGGGTGCTAATTTGTCTGCGCTGTGGGTGATCCATTGTGTGAGGTTGGTGGCTGCTTGGTTTGGGTCCGATGATTTGGCCGGAGGGTTTTGGTGAAGCGATGTGAAGAGCTGGTCGGTGGTAATTTTGTTCCACTTTCTGCGGGGAATTGGTTGTGGGTGGTTGTGGGTCGTAGTCTTTTTGTAGTTGAAGTGAATGCAGCTGTGGTCCGTCCAATGGAGAGCTGTTGTGTGATTGAAGGAGATGTGCTTGCTGGAGGTGAAGATTGGGTCGAGCGTGTGCCTGGCATAGTGGGTGGGGGTGTCAACAAGTTGTTTAAGTCCGAGAATGGCGAGGTTGTCCAGAAGGGTGGTGGTGTTGCTGTTGTTGTTCTTTTCGAGGTGGAAGTTGAGGTCTCCCAGTAGAATGTAGTCCTCGGAGGGGAGGGCGTGTGGGGTGATGAAGTCAGTGATGTCTTCGCTGAATTGTGTGCGGGGTCCTGGTGGCCTGTAGATGAGGGTGCCTCTGAGTGTGGTCTTCGGGTCGTTGTGGATCTGGAAGTGAAGGTGTTCGGCGGCTGCGAGGTTATCGTCGGAACTGGTCGTGATGCGGATGGTGTTCTTATGGACGATGGCGATGCCTCCTCCTGTTTGGGTGATGCTGTCTGGGTGATCCATTCCTGAAAGACTGCCTTAATTGCTAAAAGTTCACGCTCAGCAATAGTATAGTTTTGTTCAGCTGATAATAATTTCCTTGAATAGAAAGCTATCGGATGGAAATGCCCTGAGCTCACATCTTTTTGTAACAAGACTCCACCAATGGCTGTTTGAGAAGCATCCGCTTCAACATAGAATGGTCTGTCAGGATCTGGATGTTTCAGAATAGGAGCGGATGTAAATGCTTTTTTCAGAACATTAAAAGCTGATTCCGTTTCTGTATTCCACTGAAATTTCTTTCCTTTCAGTAAAAGACTAGTTATTGGAACTACGATTTCTGAGAATTTTGAGATGAATCTCCTGTAAAAGTTCGCAAACCCTAATATTCTCTGCACTTCCTTGACAGAAGTTGGAGCAGGCCAATCTAAAATTGCTTGTACTTTTTTTGGATCCATGACTGCCTTCTGGGGATAACCAATAACCAAGAAATTCAACCTTAGAAGTGTTAAAAACACATTTTTCAAGCTTGACGAATAAGGAATTGTCTCTTAATTTTTGTAGAACTGCTTTTACATGTCCTACATGTTCCTCAGGAGTTTTTGAGAATATTAAAATATCATCGATATATACAATGACACAGATGTCAAAAAGATCATGCCAAGTCAAGTCAATTAGTTTATTTGTTACGGAACTCCAACGGAGGTCCACAAAAATACACCAAAACAATAAAAGAACATGCTTTGTAACAAATACAAAAATCTACCTTAAACAATCGGCAAAACATTACACATACCAACTAAACTAAAATTCAGAAATTCTAATAAATAACCAGAAATGTTTAAAAAAATTGAAATATTCTATGGCAGATCATTTCATTGGGAGGGGACAACACAAAAGATCGGGCCTCCTCAGCGGAACGAATATTAAATTTAATAAAAGAGGGTCTCAAAAACATACGCCTTGCCCTTAAAAGTTCTGGACACACAAATAGCACATGATTGAGATCCTGTATTTGGGAGCGGCACAGTTCACAAATTCTCTCATTTCTAGGAGTTTTTTCCCAAATGCCCGTTACGTCTCTCAAGGGCAATAGGTTCATTCTTAAAAGAAGTATTAATCTTCTGATGCCATGTGGAACATTCCATGAGATATAGGGCTGGGGTCCGCTCCCCATCGCACTCGCACAGATCACCTTGTTACGAACTTTAGGATGACTTAAAGCTATATCTCTTGTTGTACTAATCATGCTTACAGACCTCTTTAAAAACGACTTCAGTGCAGACTTTGGGATGGGTGAGTCACTATTTAAATTGCGCCCAAATAGATGGTTTGCGTAAGCAAAAGATCTAAAAAAAGCTGATTTCTCTTTTAATTTGACAAAAATTTCCAGCTTCAAAGCGCCCCTTAACGTGCCCTCAACACCCCAACAAAGAGAGTTCCCCCACCTTAGGACCGCTGCCAGGGAAGAAGTGTAAGAAGAAACTAAATGGAATTCCAAACGAAGAACATATGGGGCAGCCATGGAATTTAAATTACAAATTTGACGGAAAAACCGGCCTTCAGCCTAATCGAAAGAGAGCCAGTAATTCCTATCCAAAACTTCTGCAGCATAGGTTAAAGTTGGGGGAATTTTAACCTTAAACACTGACAGAACATGATTAAAATGACGTCTCCCACAGGTCTTATAAAATCTATTTAGAGCTCCAGCATGGGAGGCGGCCTTACCAACAGAGCGGTTGATGTGCTCTGAGTCACGCCCGTTTTTTGAAAAAACCTTCCCTAAATACAGGTACGCATTAACCAGTTCAAGTTCTTCCTGCCCCAACAGCCATTTATACCCTTTCTTTATTCTAAGACCTTTCTTGCGAAAGACTAAAATTTTACTTTTGGCAATGTTGATTTTCAAACAATGCTCCTCTGCATAATTAGTCAAGGCATCCAGACGACGCTGCAAACCAATGGGGGTTAGATCAAAAATAGCAACGTCATCTGCATATAGTAGAGTGCCAATAGACATTGTACCAATTCTAGGGGCATCCCCCTTCACTGAGTTTACTTTCTCGGGGAGGTCATAGATATAAAAAGAGAACAAAAGAGGGGCCAACAGGCAACCCTGCTTGAGGCCATTATGTGTATTAATCCTGCAGGAAAGCCCCTGCGAGCCGCCCATCATCATTTGACACCAAGTGTCTCTGTGTAATTCTATTATGAGGCCTAGGAGATGGTGTGGCATACCCAGATGAGAGCTTTCTCCACAGCGTCTGGTGATCCACTTTGTCAAACGCCGTGGAGAAATCAATAAAAGCTGTGTAGACCAACATGCCTTTTGAAAAAGCATATTTCTCCTCAATAGTTTGAACGACCGCGATGTTATCCAGCGTTCCGTGGTTCTTTCTGAAGCCTGCCTGTTCTGCCGGTAAGATGTTCTGTTCTTGGGCCCACTGCTGCAAATGCTGAAGTATACTTTTTGCAAATAATTTGCCAGCAGCGTCTAGCAGCGTAATCTGTCTGAAGCTAGAAGGTGAACTTTTTGAGCCCTTTTTATACAGCGGGACTATGATACTCCCCTTCCAAGATGAGGGAATGCTAATCGATTGAAAACAAAAATCAAACAGTGGCACCAGGAAAGCTCCCCATGCGACTGGATCCCGTTTAATTAGCATGATCGGTATACCATCAGGGCCTTGAGCACCAGAGGTTCTAGCGTTCTTTATGTAACCCATCACTTCAGCCCTTGATGGGGGACCATAATCGCCACAACCAGCCTCCTCTATTACAGGCATCTGAAATGGGACTGAGCTATTAGGTTTATATAATAAAGAAATATAGTCCACCCACTCACTTTCTGGGATCGGGATCGGAAGTGCCCTCTGTCTGGAGTCACAATACTCTGCAATCAGGTGCCAATACTTTTTTGAATCTTTGGCTTTTGCTGCTTCTCTCAGCCCAATCCATTTAGCATCCATCTTGTCTCTCCTTACTCTTAATTTATAGCGGCCTCTAACTCGCTTTAGGCGATTAATTTCCTGTTGCACGGCTGTGGAAAAATGTTTGTATTGCTTCCGCACTAAATTGTTAATTTCAAGGTTTAAGGCCTTCAGGATAGGGGAAACCTGATTTACTCTGCATCGGCCAGAGGATACTGAGCTTAAGTTTTTTATCTCCCTCATTTGTGCCTCAAAAAATTGCATGATATTAGCGTAAGCGTTTCCGTGCTGTTCTTGAAAAGTTTTTTTCACAATCGCACCTACCTCGACTGTATTTTTTTGTGTCCAAAATGAACGGCCATTAGACTTATTAAAATCAATCGAGCCATGGCACAAGTGCCCTTGATTCAATGCAGGTAAGTTAAAGGCCAAAATCAAGCCTATTACACTATGATCACTCCATACTGAAGGGATGACCTCTAAATTTTCACAAGCCCCAAACATTTGATACGAAATGGCTACGTAATCCAGTAAACTTTGTGTATGAGAAGAAAGAAAAGTAAATTGAGCTGGTTTATCAGCTGGCATCCTCCCATTTAGGATAATCTGTACTTCTAATGCTATCAAGCAAAAGGAAGCCCCGTTTATCCGTTTTTATTTTATCCGGTAAAAAGGATTCAGGAATGTGCCAAATTTCCTCTTTGTCTGGGTTAGCATATATTGCCTGCGATGAATTGGAAATTTGTGCATTTAAATCTCCCACTAATACCACTAAAGGGCATTCTTCCATGGTGGCTATTTCATTAACATATAAAAAAAGTAAACGCAACAGAGAATCAAAGTTTTTACCTGGGGGAACATAGAGATTTGTCACCAGGAAGAAAGAAGACCTACCAAACTCTCCTAGACATGCCAACTTCATACAGATGCAAAGATTAGACGGGTGATAAAAGACTTTTTGATTCCAATTGATACTGTTCTTAAGCAAAATGGAGACCCCGCCACTAGCATGTCCCCTTTCAGAATGCTTAGCATAGCAAGAGAAGGTAAAAAACCCATCACAATCAGAATCTTTACATGCCCAAGTCTCTTGTAAGCATATAATCAGAGGGTTTAAAGATTTTAAATAATTAAATTTCTCCTCATCATGCCCCAGACCGGCCATATTCCAGGACAGAAGAAGCCCCCCCTGGCTACCTTAGAGGAGCGCTTCTTTCTACCTCTGTACAGTTGGTGTTCAGGGTTTTTGCTACCCAACTCCACTGGGCTAAGACATCTTCTTTATTAGGAGAATGATGTGCGACTACAGGGTCAGACACCAAATTTATTGATCGGCCCTTTTTATTTAATGAGACCGTAATATTTTTAGCATTGCCCATAGGGAACTCTAGGTCAGGGCCCATAGCGTCCCACACCACAGAAGTGCCCTGCCTCTGATCTTGTGGGCATTTGATTGAACTGCGCCTGGTAGAATAATCCTCAGTATTTTATACAGAAATTATGTCCAGCCCTCGTTTAAGAAAGTGCTCACAATTCTGTATGGCCAAATTGGCCACAAGCAAAGAGCAGAAGGTGACTCTAGAAAAGGAAACATTCTCATGCTCAATGATATTCACATTTAGGATATCCCTACTTACTATCAACTTCAATGCCTCTATTTCAGAGAAAAGTTTGAGAATAAGTCCTCTGTTTATTGAATCAGACTCAGTCTCGAATAGCCAGATGAAGTCCACCATGGGCGATAAAGCAGTCTGCACCATATTGTCTTTCTTTGCAGCATCTCTTTGGGGAATCCATAGAGGCACCCTATCTCTATAGTTAACTGTCTGTACTTTCGCCTTGAACTCGATCGGCATGTGAGACCCTACCTTTAGGTTGTCGTCTGGTCCATCCCCCCGTTCTATAGACCATGTTGATGGTACATGGTCTCCACCTCCCTGTATTTTTCTCCTCCCCAAGAGATCATCCCCCTCACTAGACTGAAGCGGATGAGGTATTAGAGTGGACTGCAACGGAGGACTTGATGGCGCCACTGCTGCTTCGGGGACCCCTGCTCTCCCTTTTGGGGACGGAAGTACTGTGACGGGGATCCTGGGAACACCTTCCCCAATTAACAATCTGGAACCACCCTCCTCCATTACAGTCTGCGCAACATTATGGCTATCTGGGATCTGTTGAAAGTGTAACTTTGAAATTTTTCGTTTAGCGAATCGTCTTTTCCTTTTTTGGTTCTTCTTCCTATTTTCCCCCTTGCTTTTTTTTGCAGGCTCTCCCCTCCTCCCTACTTTAATTCCCGCGTTCGACAAAGAGTTTGAAAGTTGGACTTGTGTGGCAGATGGAGTTAGAGCCTCCCCCTCTATCCCTCCCCCTCCTTTTTGCCCAACATTTACCTCGATTTTCTCTAATTCCTCAACAGCTCCACCAGCCCCCCTTTTCCCCTTAATAAACAAAGGGTAAAGTTTTAGTGGAACATGTCCCAAAGGAAGGCCCACTACAGCTTCCTCAAAAAGTGAGCTTAAACAAAGCTCTTCATTTTCAAGGTTGCAGGAAGATTCTATTGGGGGCAGTGAGGAGAAGGGCGTACCTGCTTGAACAGACACATCTCTCTGCTCTACACGAGGCACATGTAAAAAGATCATGCAATACCTCATTAATGAAATATTGAAATGCTGCTGGAGCATTACAGAGACCAAAGGGCATCACTGTATATTCGAAGAGTCCAAATTTTGTGCGGAAAGCAGTTTTCTACTCATCTCCTTCTTTGATATGTATTAAGTGGTATGCCCCACGAAGATCCAATTTAGTATAGATTGTTGACCCTTTCACTTGATTTAAAAGTACCGGGATCAACGGTAAGGGGTATCGATTTTTAATTGTAGCCTTATTGACAGCACGATAGTCAATACAGGCCCTCAAATCACCAGTCTTTTTGGCTACAAAAAATAATGGAGACGAGACTGGCGAGGTGGAATGACGGATAAAGCCTATCTCCAAAAGTTCATCTAAGTATGATCTTAAATACTGATTTTCAGGTTCGGTAAGGGCATATATGCGACTGCACGGCAGAACTGCTCCTGGAACAAGATCAATTCAGCAGTCGTAAGCCCTATGAGGAGGTAATTTAGTGGCCTTCACAGGGTCGAAAACATCAGAAAAATCCTGATATTCAGATGGAAGTTTTTAGGGATTCAGTCTGAACACTAGCACAGAGAAGCGGGAAGGCTGGATCTCTATGTTCTTGGTAACAATGAGTTTTGCAAAATACTGAGTCTAAGGTCACAGTGCGCTTGACCCAGTCAATTTTTTTTTTTTGGGAAATAGTTTTTATTTGCAGATACCAAGAAAATCACCAGCATAGTATGCATTACTCAGCCGTCACTGACGTGGGAGAGTCATTACATAGAAGATAGTGTACACGGCCATTCAGCCTACACCCCGGAGGTCGGGCGGCGTTTGTAAGTTTAGCATCGAGGGCATACCAGCGGAGCTGGCGTTGGCATTTCAAATCACCGTGAACATCTGCTTTTCGTTTAAGGTAAGTCCCCATGAACCCCCAACTCTTATCCCCCCCCATCCCCAACAATTCAACTTAGCTGTCGCTACTGCGACTGTCTTGTGTCGAGCCACGTCTTACACCTTGGGCTGCTTCCGAAGCCTGTCCTCTGGGTACATTGACGTACTAATGTGCAATCTTCCCACTCCCGTCCCACCCCCCCCACAAAACCGGCATCATTACGTAGCATTTCTATGTCACAACCTGTTCTCAGTTTCCATATGCATCTCATCATGGGGATTACATTGAACACAGTCCTGGTTTTCATGACGCATTTACAGTGTAGTACCTCCCCTCCCCTTCGGTACATTCCCTCATTGTCCCCCCTCCAAGCCGTGGTACTGTCTCCACTTGGCCCACACTCTGTGGAATTTCTTGGGGCACCCTCTCGCTTTATATGTCACCCTTTCCGCTGCCATATAGAGGTCCAGCCCTCGTCGCCACTCCTCAATGTTCGGTGTTTCTGTGGCCCCCCAATATTTCGCTATGTCCCTTTTTGCGACTACCAACGCTAGTACTAAGAAAATGAGCAAAGGTCGCGGCAGATCGACCTCAGTCGTCATGCCCAGTAGGGCTAGCTTAGGCTCTGGCGTGAGTTCTACCCCTAACACATCCCCGAGTTCTGTAAAGATGTGCGACCAGTAGGTTTGTATGTCTGTGCAACCCCAAATGATATGATAGAAGTCCCCTTGTTTTCGGCTACACCTGAGGCAAGTTGGGTCGCTTATTTTTCCCATTTTTAGGAGACGTACTCTGTCGAAATACGTCCTGTGCAACACATTTAATTGAATGAGACGTAGCCTAGATTTCATCGCTACTTCTCGAGGGTGCATGAGAACAATCTCCCAGTCCAGATCCTCCATCTCCCCTACCTCAGCCTCCCATAAGCCCCTAAGCCTCGACAAGTCCCCCAGCATATTATTAGTCAGGGTTTTGTAGGTGAGGGAAACCGCTTTGCTCATTACATGTTCCTGGAGGAGTCTGCCTTCCAGTGGTGCGTATTCAGGAATCTCTGTGAGTTGGATATTTTGTGCCCTCCAGGCGTGCCGTAGTTGCGTGTATTTAAACATCTGTGACTGGTGTAGCCCGAATTCGCTCCGAAGAGCCTGGAGCGACTTCAGTTCACCCCTGGAGATCACATCGCCTATGTTTGATATGCAGATGTCGTCCCATCTTTGGAAGCCCCTGAGCTTACCGAGTTCTGTCAGCCACTGGCAGTGCCATAACGGCGTTTGCCTGGTGGGTCTCCCCTCCCATCCCGTGCGTTTGGTGGCCTGTCGCCAAGCTTTCAGCGTAATCACCGTCGCAGGTAAGAGCGACTTCCTAACTTTACCACCATACAGATAATGCAGTATGTTTTGGGGTGACAGTTTATATCTTTCGAGTGCATATGTCGGGTGGTCCGCCGGAACATGAATCCAGTCATTTATCGGGGTCAAGTGTTCCGCCCAGTAAGAGGCCTCCAAATTAGGTAGGGAGATACCTCCGCTATATTGGTGTCGTTGGAGCGTCTGCAGGGCTATCCGCGGTTGCTTTCCCAGCCATAAAAAGGTGCGGAGATCGGCATGTATCTTCAGTAGCGCCGTCGTAGGGAGTGGGTAGTATTCATTTTGGAGGGCGTAGAGGAACTTAGGCAGGGTGATCATTTTATACATCGCCGCCCTGCCCAGAAGCGTGAGCGGCAACCGTTTCCATCTGGCCATGTCCTGTACCGCGTCTCCCATGATTCTGTCTACATTCCTGGAGAATGAGAGATTCTTGTCTAGGGTAATATATATACCTAGGTACTGAAAGCCCGTGGATGTGGTGACCAAGCGTTCAGGGACGTTTCCCCACTGCTCCCGCCCCTGTGGGTCATAAAGAACTGACTTGTGCCAGTTTATAGTATGGCCTGCTATTGCCCCAAAGTTGTCCAGTTCCCTAAACAATTCTGGCACTGTCGTGTCGGGATTGGTGATGTACAGCAGGACATCGTCAGCGTACAATGATATTTTTTCCTGCTCTGCCGTTGAGGGGTCTAGCGAGAAGCCCTGGATTTCCGGATTCCGCCTTATGTTAAGTGCCAATATTTCGATGGTCAGATTAAATAGGAGGGGGGACAGTGGGCACCCCTGGCGCGTACCTCTCTCAATTCGGAATTCGCGGGACAGCCTCCCATTCACTCTCACTCGTGCTCTTGGGGCGGTGTATAGGAGCTGTATCCATCCACACAGTTTTGGTCCGAAGCCAAACCTTTGGAGCACCGCCATGAGAAAGGGCCAGTGCACCGCGTCGAACGCTTTTTCTGCGTCGAGTGAGAGGAACCAATGTGGTTCGCTCCTCCCTTTGACTTCTTGCAGCCAGTTGTGCGTGCGCCTGAGGTTTAATTTTGTTGCTCTATCAGGGAGAAATCCCGACTGGTCCGCATGGACAAGGTCTGGGATCACCGCTCTCATGCGAGTTGCTAAGATCGTCGCTAACACCTTCACCTCCATATTAAGGAGGGAAATGGGGCGGTAGGATGCGCAATCCTCTTTGGGTTTTCCTTCCTTATATATCGGTATAATGGTGGCCAAGGTGAGGTCTGGTGGCAGAGTTCCCTGCTGGTATGATTCAGTAAAGAGGTTTTTAAGGTGGCGTGTCAGGAGATCAGTCGCCTTTTTAAAGAATTCCGCTGGGAACCCGTTAGGGCCCGGCGTCCTGCCTGTTTTCAATTTAGTTATGGCTTCGGATACTTCGTCCAGCGTTATGTCCGTTTCCAGCGCCGAGCAGGTTTCCGGGGGTAGTGTTGGTATTTCCATATGTTCCATGTAGTGCAGCGCCCCTTCCATGTCCCCCAGGTCTCTGGCCCCATAGAATTGTTCGTAGTAGGTCGCAAAAGCTGTCGCTATTCCCTCATCAGTGCGCAACATGGCACCATCCTCCGATTTGATTTGTTCCACCCACCGTGAATCCCTTTCTTTTCTACTCAGCCAGGCCAGGAGTCTGCCCGATTTGTCCCCCACATCGTACAAATGATGAAGAGTCGCCAGCGATCGGGTCTTCGCCTCGTTCGAGACAACCTCCCTGTATGTCCGTTGGTTATCTAGCAGTAGACGCAAAGTGTCCACCCCCTTATGTGTTTGATAATCTTTCTCTAGTTGCAAGATGGAAGCCTCCATGCCCGCCACTTCCTCCTGTAGTTTACGTCGTGCCTCGCCTAACCTTCCCTGGATCCTGTCTCTCAGTACCGGTTTCATTGCCTCCCAGAGAGTTACCCCTGAGGAGACTGACCCCTCGTTTTCAGCTATGTAGACCTTGATGTCAGCTCTAACGCCACGTGCGATCTCTGGAGACTGGATATCCCATGCCGCCAGAGGCCATTCCTTGCCTCCCCCCTGCCTCGCACCACCCAACTTCGCATATAGGGGTGAGTGGTCTGAGATACCCCTCGCCTTGTATTCAATCACATCTCCTGCAGTTAGGTGTTGCCTTGCCATGAATATATAGTCAAGCCTGGAGAAGACTTTGTGTGCTCCCGAGTAGAAGGAGTAAGCTGTCTGAGTAGGATGGCGCCATCGCCATGTGTCTGTGAGTCCTATAGTGTTCATGGTTTGTGCCAGAGCCGTCTGCGTTCCCCCTCTATGTGTGTGGCCTGTGCGGTCCAGGTCGTCTGACATAACGTCATTGAAATCACCGCCCACTATTTGTATGGTGTCTGCTGTGTCTATGAGGATGGATGTGACCGCCTTAAGCGTGCGTGATTGGAGCTTCGGCGGTGCATTTACCGACACTCTTGTGTATCGCTGTCTCTTCCATGACCCCTGTACCCCCACATACGTGCCCTGGGGGTCGCTCCATGTGCGTGTAGTACAGAACGGGGTAGATTTGTTAACCAGTACCGCCACCCCTCTGGAGTCTGAGGTGTACCCTGCATGTGCCAAAACCCTGTGTCTACCCCTTGCTATGAATGCACAGTTGTCCCCTCTGAGATGTGTTTCTTGCAAAAGAATGACGTCCGGTGCTATTCTCTTAATGTAAGCATTCACTAGTCCCGTTTGACTTTTGATCCCAGGCCGTTCACATTCCACGACAGAATGGAGAGACCCCTGTCCTCCCTGGGCTGTGCAGTTAATGTACCTGCCATTGTGTTGATAGAATCTCACCTGCCATCGGTGTCGACGGAGGAAGTCTGGGATGAAGTGTCCAAATGTGTGTGCGTGGCTTTCCCCCAACTGTATTCCCCCCCCCAACCTTGGTCCCCCTTTCCCCAACTCATTGTAACTCTGTGTCCCCTCGTGCCCCCGCCTCCCCACCTCCCTCCCCTTCCAGACTCATCCCCATATAGGATGAAGCTTTCAGCGGGAGTCGGTCTGTCGCCCACCCTCGCCCTCCCTCACTCAACTACCCCCACCTTGCCCCCAACGTGGAGGATTGTGAGGGCACTAGCCCAGTGCCGTGCCTAGCCGAATAACTTAACCACTGCCAAGAAACATACAAACTGGGCAGAATGCAAAGTACAAAAGGAATTGTCAACTTGCGTGTCTCCGGCCTCCCCGGCCGCCGCCTCCAGCATGCCACTTAGTCGTCTTTCATGAGTGTGAATCTTGTGTAGCTGAGTCAGTTCCGCTATGTTTGTCGGATGAGTCCTGTTTCAAATGGCGGATCTCCTTCTCCAGCGGATGCAGCGAGTCCAGTTCCTCCCTCGGCTCTTCCTCCTCGGGCTCTGACACTCCGCCTTCTGCTCGGTCATCTCCTTCCCCTTCCGAGAGTGTTGATTGATGCAGGGCCTGTCGTCTGGAGCCTGCAGTGGAGGATTCTCCCGGCGACTCCAATCGCCCTCTCCTGACCCTCGCGGGTGTGCGAGCCTGGTATGGCGTCCCCGGATTGCGAGAATGCAGTCTTCTGGATTTCCGTCGTTGGGGTTTTGGCAGCCCCCATTGCGCCCTCTCTCTTAGAGACCTTTCCAGTTCCTCACGCCCTGCCGCCTCTCTGCTGTTGAGGATAGGCCTCTCTTCGAGCCATTGCCAGGCGTCTTCAGGGTGGTTGAAGAAGATCGATTCCTCTTTGTAAATAACTTTAAGTTTCGCAGGGAAGAGCAGCATGTAGGTGATCTTCAGAGCCCTCAGCTTTGCCTTCACCAGGTCGAAGGAGCGTCTCTGCTTCTGAACCTCTTGGCTATAATCCGGGAAGATCATGATGTTGGTATTCTCTAATCTTATCTCACCCAGTTTCCTAGCCTCCCGAAGTATCAGGTCCCTGTCTGCAAAGTTCAGAAAGCGGGCTATCACCGGCCTAGGCCGCGCGCCTTCAGGGGGTTTTGCCAGCAGTGCCCTGTGTGCTCTTTCAATGACGAAGCACGTAGAGAATCGCGCCGTTGGGAAGGTCGTAGACAGCCACGTGTGGAGGAAGGCCGCCATGTCATTCCCCTCGATTCCTTCTCTAAAGCCCACAAAGCGCAGGTTGTTGCGGCGCGCACTATTGTCTGCTTCGTCCACCTTCCACAGGAGTTGTCTGTGGGATGCTTGGGGCTCCGCCATGTCCTTTCGGAGCGTGGTGAGTGAGTCCTCCGCCTCCCCAATTCGTGTTTCGGTTTCTGTGACTCTTGCCGACAGGTTCCTGAAGTCCTGTCGCAGGAGGGTGACCTCTGACCCCACCTCACCGATTTTGACCTCCAGCGCCGCTCTAGATTCCTGGATATCCGATCTTGAAGCTTGAATAGCTGCTAGCAGTCTACCAGTGTCTATTGGCCCTTCCTGTGTCGTGGTGGGGTTCTCCCTGCCCTGGCGAGTAGTCGCGAAGTTGTCCATTGGGCCTTGTTTCAGGGATTTGGGCACGACCTCTTTCTTCCCCATGGTTATCCGGCGTAGGTCTATACACCCGGGTTGCTGCTGACGTGCTTTCACCTTCGCAGGCAGCTCTGATACTCTCACCAAAGTGTCCACAATGCTCGTATCTGATACCAGGGCCCCTACTGATCACCCCGCTCTTCTCATGCCGCCATCTTGGTTAGGTGCGGCTGGGTGTCGGTGTCGCCCGTTTCGGACAATCGGGCTACCAAGCTCGCTCCAACTGCACCGAGTCCCCCTGGCGTCCGCCGGTCGATCGTCTCTCCTCCGTGGGCCCCTCCAGGGGCTCTGTTGGCCGATCGGCTTCAGAGCCGCGCCGGCGCCGCCATCTTACTTCCGCGGCTCTAAGGTCTGTCGGCCGGGCAAACTGCAGATTCTGGGCTTTTTTCGGACCAGGCAGGTTCCTCCGACGGCGCTGCTGTTGCTGCGGGTTCTTCTACACTCTATCCGTTATTTTTGATTGTGTGGCATTGGTTTTTATGACGGATTAAGGAGTCGGCGGCCGGGAGCTCCCGGGCTGCACGTCTAGCTCGGCATGCTGCTGGCCACGCCCCGACCCAGTCAATTTTTGGATTGTGAAGTTCTAACCATGGAATCCCCAAAATAACGCCAAAAGCTGGTGTATCAATGAGATCAAAACTGGTCAATTCAGTATGTCCGTTATCAGATACCAGAAGCAAAGGTGGAGTATGAAATCTGATCAATCCAGAAGAAAGTGCCGAACCGTCAACAGCCCGCACTGGTTCTGGTTCTTTTTTAGGTATTTGAGTTAAATTTAGTTTCTTAGCAAATTACAAATCAAAAAAATTACCAGTAGCACCTGAGTCTATTAGTACAGGAATACTGTGCTTTTGTTGATTAGTTAAAATCAAAATCACTCTAATAGTGAAATGTCGAGGTATATGTTTCATAATGCCTGTTGCTTTCTGCGAGGTCTTCACACAACTATTTCTCGAGGAATCGACCTCTCCTTCCCTCGAGAAACTCAGTTTTCCGTTTCCTGTGAAGAATCTGGAACCACCGCAAAGGCTTTCTTTTTAACTGGCTTAATGGAACAGTCTCTGGCAAAATGGCCAGCTTTTCCACAATATAAACATAGGGTAACCTTTCTTCTCCTGTCCTTCTCCTCTTGAGATAAAGGTCCCTTAATTCCTCCTATCTGCATAGGTTCAATCTGGGAGTTTTTATCCTCAGTACTTTTCTTTTCGGTTTTAAAATGCAAAGCTCTAAAATCATTTCTTGGTTGTTCGTTTTTTCTTTCGTCTAACCTATGATCCAACTTGACCACTAAGTCTTGAAACTCAGTAAAATCCTCGGGTAAGTTTACAATGTGTGACAAAGAATCTTTTAGTTCCTCTCTAAGCCCTCCATAAAACAAGGATACTCTCTTATCCTCAGGCCATTGAGTTTCTGCAAGCAACCGATTAAAAGTTGTCACATATGTAATTAGATCTTTAGAACCTTGACGCAAATTTAACAACTCATTATCGGGAGCTTGTAGAAAAACATGTTTTGCAAACAGACTAGACATGGCGGCTTTAAAATTTGTTAAATTATGCAGTAATGGATCATTTTTGTCCACTAAGGGCATGGCCCAATTAGCCGCCACTCCTCCGAGATAAGAAATTATAAAGGCTACCTTAGTGGTATCTGTAGTGAAAATATTAGGTTTGCACAAAAAATGCAACTGGCATTGACTCATGAAAGTCTGAAAATGTGCACTGTCTCCGGAAAACCTTTCTGGGTTAGCTAAAGGAACTGGCTGTGGCGATACCACTGTGAACTGGACTGGCTGATTTTGACCAAAACTTGTCCCCTGGGTTTGATTCTGAAATGGGACTCCGAATTTAGGTGGTGTCAGGATTGTTCGTTTTACTTCACCTTTTTCTCTCCAAGATGTAAAACCATCTCTGGTGTTATCTAACACTTCTCTGGTGCTATCTAGTTCCTGTCTAATGGATTGATTTTCTAAACGTAGCTCCTGTACCTCATCATTAATTTTACCCACAATCTCGGCTAACTGGGTAACATCCATGTTTGCTAGATCCATGGAAATAGTCAGCTCCAAGAGGGAAATAGGATAGTTGGCTTCGCTTTCTGTTAAGCGTGCAACCACAAGATTCCAGATGTTCCGTCTTGAAGATGACTAGTCCCAATTCCTTCTAGAACTAACTAGCGTGACAAGGAATTTAACTCTTGGCACAACCAATTAGTCCCTAAAGGGAAGGGGAAGTGGATAGAGAAACAAACAAACAAACACAGGATCTCTTCTGGAGATTACTGTTGCTGTTTCTTGTGAAGTATTCTGGGCTTTCTCCTACAGCTGTAGCTTGACTAAGTACTGTAGCTAAATAACATAAACCAACACAGAAATGACATGAAATTAGCAACTTATTCTAAACATTTCCAGTTATACCTGTATTTTCTTAACCTAATCTAAATACATACCCAAACAAGAAAAAGCCCATTCATATACTTCGTAGTAGCAAGGTATTTTGAGTTTTCCTATATAATTGTGTCACCTACAGTAGAAGCACAGTGACATAAAGCTTTGACTACAGGAAATAAAACACTGCACTGCAATCTACATTGAACAGATTAATGAATTAGTATAACTTGTGAAACAGTCATGCAAACTGTACTTTCCTACCTTGCGCAAATGTGTTTTTGCGTTGAACAGGGGTTCTGAAATAAAAGGAAAGCAAGAAAAAACACAATCTGCTGCTTTCACCTAATCTCTTAATGTACCTAGGAACTCTCAGAATGACTTTTACAATATGCAATATGCAAAACACCAAGTCAACAGTTGAATGGCACTGTTACTTATTATTCAAGATTGCAGGTTTGTCCTTTGTAAATAACAACAAGAGTGTCCTGGAAATATACACCTTTTTCCTCTGCAGGGAAATTTAACTTTCAAATAAATTCAAAGTGAAGAAAAACGAAAAAGGTTCTTGAAAATAGTAGTCCGGTTTTGCTTTTGCCTAGGTTTGTTGCAGGTTAACTAGTTAAGTCTTACTTTCTTTTTAGGTGCTCCGGAAGCCGGGTAGCGGGGAACCCCTTGGCAGGAGGACAAGTCCGACGTTGAAAGTGGTCCGACGCTGAAGACCGGAAGTTCCGATCTCCGGCGGTGAAGGACGGCGAAGAATGAAGAAAGTACGGGACCTCCGCAGCCCTTGAAGCCGCCGCTGCAGAAGGGTTCAGGTAAGCGATCGCCGAGGGAGAGGAAGGTAAAGGGGAAACAGGAGACAGGCAGCGGGAGACTGGAATGCCTGGAACCTTGTAGAGACGCTGACGCTGCAACCTCGAAGTGAGGCGTTCTCTGTGTACCGACGAGACTTTTATAGTCTCTCAAGCCGACAGTTAACACGTGTTGTTGAGCCTCGGTTACCGCACATGTCCAACGTGCTGGCTCAACTCATGAATATGTATAGGTTTCCAACTTCTTCTTCGTGAACCAAGTTCCAACAAGCACTGTTAAATTCAAGTACCAACAAGCACTGCTAAATTCAAATGCCAAATACAGCAAACATAATTATCAAGACATTGCAAAGCATGGTCACAGAAAGAGCTAGTGGAAGGTGTTAGGTGCTCATAACACTGGAAAGCTACTGAGGGCATGTAGGACACTGTTCCCTGCTGTGGCTTTGCGAAAGAGGGAGGTACACACCTTGCCCTGTTGGATTTCCAGGCCTACATCCAGGTAGTCTGCTCTGTCCCCACTGATGTTACCTGACAGCATGTTGTTGTATTTGTTAGTGTTCAGTTTCTCTATGAATCTCTCTGCATCTCCCTTGGTACCTCTCCATATTATAAACAGATCGACCAACGCCAATCTCGTAAATCCCTCAAAGAGGACACCAATATTGTGATACGTCCTGCTGATAAAGGAGGCAATATTGTCATCCTTAATAGAGAGGACTACATAGCTGAGGCCTCAAGACAACTCAATAACAATAAATTTTACATACCCATCACACAGGATGCATACAACCACAGCATCACAAACATATCGGAGAAATTGATTACTTGGAGGGACAAGGGACTCTTAGCATGAAATAAATCCTCACGATTGTATCCTGGTGGTGTCGGACCCTTTTTTCAAGTGAGATTAGGGTTTTGGACTCTCTCTCTCTCTCTCTCTCTCTAAATATATATATATTTATATATATATATATATATATATATATATATATATATATATATATATATATATATATATATATATATATATATATTCACTGAAAAAACCATAGGTTATAGACCACATATAGTTAGGAATTAGCATTTACAAAACCTTATTTTACTCACACAAAACCATTGAAATTCGCATATATAGTTAGTTGCACTAACTATATATCGCGCACCCGCAATCCACTGCTGATGATGTCACATATTACATCATTCATGACATGGTCAGTGACATCAATGATGACATCTCAAATGACATCACTGATGACAACATCCAGTGACTGTATGTTTCTGTAAAGTTAAAATATGTCTTACATATTGAAGAATGAGTGGATGTATAAGTGTCTGGATGAAGGATTTAGTAGGTGCATGACTGACTGTATGAGTGAGTGATTAAATGTGTCTCACTGAGTGCATGGGTTAGTGACTAAACTGTCTTAATTTGTGCATCATTATGTCTGTTGTTCTGTAAACTGCTGCATGTGTTGATCAGTAGCTATATGAGTAACTATATGGGTTATTGATTGGTTGCCCAAGTAATTGTATGGGAGACTGAGTGTGTGTGTGGGTGCCTGGGAGGTGTATGACTCTGTGCATAGATGTGTGAGCAGTTGATTCACTAGATGTATGGGTTCAAAAGTGCATGTGGAAACAGCTGTATGGGCGGTTGACTGTGTGCATGAGTGTATTGGTGAGTGAATGGATATCTCAGTGCTACATGTCAAAGTAAGTACATATGTAAAACACAGTACATGTGATAGTTGACATTTATAAATAACTGTGCATAAGAGCCTTTGAATGTGTGAGTGGCTGTATGGATCATTGTGAACTTGTATCAGGGATTGTGTAAGAGAGTAAATATGTGTTAGTATATGTTTGAATAAGTAAGGTGTGTATAACTGTATAGTTGAGGAAATGGAGGTGTGATTGATTCTTTGCATGACTGACTAGGTGTGTGAGTAACTCCATGGATGAGTGACAGTCTGTGAGTGTCTGTTTACACTGATTGTATCTAAGGTTATATTAGAGTCTGAAGAGGTTCATCGTATTATCACATGAATGATATCATCAGTGACGTGATCAGTAATGTCAAATGAGATGTCATCAGTGATGTCATCAGTGATGTCATTTGAGATGTCATCAGTGATGTCATCAGTGATGTCACTGACCATGTCATGAATGATGTAATATGTGACATCATCAGCAGTGGATTGCGGGTGCGCGATATATAGTTAGTGCAACTAACTATATATGCGAATTTCAATGGTTTTGTGTGAGTAAAATAAGGTTTTGTAAATGCTAATTCCTAACTATATATGGTCTATAACCTATGTTTTTTTCAGTGAATTTCAATGGTTTTTTAATTGCAAATATCAAAAGCTGTAAAATGTATTCTTCTTTTAAAGGAAAAATATATTTTTTATGTATTTAATATAATTTTTTTATGTATATAAATTGTTTATTTTTTTTTCGCTACCGGTCCGCGCACCGGGTAGCTCCCCGTTAGCTCAATTTGGTGCCGCGACCCGATCCGCGCACCGGGAAACGTTCCGTTAGCGCAACTGCCGCATTCGAAAACAACATCGTGACGCGTCACGTAAGCGCGACGTATCGCGTAGCCGCGTAATGCGTCTTATGACGCGCCACGTTAGCGCACTCGGAAGTGCTCTGGAGCGCGACCCGAAGCGCGAAGCGCAGCACCCCGGAAGCGCTCCGGGCGCGGAGTGGGACGCGTAACGTAAGCGTAACAGGTCATGTGACCTGAAAATAACACTTTTCATTGGTTTAGAACATTTTTTTCCCAAATGAAGAAATCCCCCACCTTTTTTCCTCACTCTGACTTTCATCTTTGTGAGAGGAAGACCTGTTTCTGCTTGTTCAGTCATGGCATCTGTAGTAGCTGCAGCTGGTGGACCCCCACCACCACCACAACCACCTAAGAAGGAAGGACCACCTGCAAAGTTCCTTCCAAACCCAGAGGAAGAGGAAGAAGAAGAGGAAGAGGAGGTAGAGCCGAGGCAGTTCTTGCGTGAAGAACCCCGGCAATCCCACCGCTTAGACCATTTTATATGGCAATTTTTTTCTTACCATCGAGGGCAAAAAAAGGTCAATGCCCGGCTGGTGACATGCCTCATTGCGATGCAGTTCTGTCCCGAGGCACAGACAAAAAGTATAGTTTTGGAAACTATACTATGCACCGCCACATGCAGAGGTGGCATCCAATCAATTATAGCGTTGCTGAGGTGCGTCACCTCCAGGATAACCCACCAATATTATTTTACTGTTTCCCTTGGTTTTCCCCTTGTTACGCTTTCCGGAACGCTACCCGGTGCGCGGACCGGGCGCTAACCGTGCAAAAATTTTTAAAAAAAGGCTGTTTTTTTTTACATATATGGGCCTCCTCAGCCACCCTCAGAAAATCTAGGGGGTAAGGATATGTCTCCCGTGCCCCCTTATACCCATTCCCAACATTGTTTATCCTCCGTCTTGTGACTAAATTCGTCCGAAACACAAGATGGCGGACTCCCGTTACGCTACCGGTGAGCTACCCGGTTCGCGTACCGGGTAGCGCTTCCACCGCGAAAAATCGATTTTTT
The DNA here is from genome assembly GCF_964263255.1 of Lissotriton vulgaris. Taxonomy (NCBI): domain Eukaryota; kingdom Metazoa; phylum Chordata; class Amphibia; order Caudata; family Salamandridae; genus Lissotriton; species Lissotriton vulgaris. Next base: position 324,720,948 of record NC_141695.1, on the reverse strand, counting down.
TTTTTTTTTTTTGCCCCGCGGAGCCCTTTAATAGCCCCCACATCAATCCTAGGGGGTCAGGAGGGGTCTACCTTGCCCCCTTTCATTCATTTCCCCCTTCGTTTATTTCTACCTCTTGTCTCTCGATCCTACCGAGAGACAAGATGGCGGCCGCTCCGGACTGTTTAGAATGTTGACAGTCACCGGAGAGCCAATCCGCTTCTCCTCGCGAAGTTCCGTTACGCGTCTGGTACGCGGACCGGGGCGCTAACCGGGACGCGGTCACAGATATATATATTTTTTTGAACGTTAATTTCTCAAAATCCACTGGAGCACATATCTTGAGACCTAGCAAAGGCACATCGGGCAAACAGTCTCTACAATTTTGCCAAGTTTCATAGAAATCCATTCAGCCGTTCGAGCTAAAAGTGAGTCCAACCGCCCTATGGAAAACTCAATGTTAAAAACACGTTTTGGGACCCCCTTTTTTCTCGGCCCCCGCTTGACGAAACCCTCCCACACTTTCAGGGGACGCTCAGAAACAAAATGTGCCATTTTCCTGAAAATTTCAGCCAATTCCGTCCATCAACGCCAAAGTTATTCAACATAGAATTTTCAGAAATCCCTATTTAAAAAAATCCTAACTATTCAGCAAATTGCCTTTCATTTTCGTGTGCTGTGTGCTAGCGTAGCGCTTTGCTGAAGTAGCGCTTTGTGTACTTAATTAGTGCTGCTTGAAACTGTATCAGCGCGTTTGCCGCTAGCGCTCCGCTGTGCTCCCCCCTCCGCCTCCATTTTGTTTGTTGTGATCATCCTCGTGTGCCCGCCCCGCCTCCCAGCAGAACCGCCCTCCCACTGTCCTGAAATAGCGCTCCTTCCCTGCAGGCGCCGTGACTCGCTCCTGTCCCACGGGCTGAGTGGTCGCTCCCAGTGCAGTCATCTGGTATCGTAGCGCTGCATAGTTCAGCAAATTGCCTTTCATTTTCGTGTGCTGTGTGCTAGCGTAGCGCTTTGCTGAAGTAGCGCTTTTTGTACTTAATTAGTGCTGCTTGAAACTGTATCAGCGCGTTTGCCGCTAGCGCTCCGCTGTGCTCCCCCCTCCGCCTCCATTTTGTTTGTTGTGATCATCTTCGCGTGCCCGCCCCGCCTCCCAGCAGAACCGCCCTCCCACTGTCCTGAAATAGCGCTCCTTTCCCTGCAGGCGCCGTGACTCGCTCCTGTCCCACGGGCTGAGTGGTCGCTCCCAGTGCAGTCATCTGGTATCGTAGCGCTGCATAGTTCAGCAAATTGCCTTTCATTTTCGTGTGCTGTGTGCTAGCGTAGCGCTTTGCTGAAGTAGCGCTTTGTGTACTTAATTAGTGCTGCTTGAAACTGTATCAGCGCGTTTGCCGCTAGCGCTCCGCTGTGCTCCCCCCTCCGCCTCCATTTTGTTTGTTGTGATCATCCTCGTGTGCCCGCCCCGCCTCCCAGCAGAACCGCCCTCGCCCCTCCCCCTCAACTACCCATTTATGACAGATGTTCCCGCGCGCAGCGTTCACGCGCAGCGTCCGCGCCCAATCCGCGCCGAAGGTGCGCCAAAGGTAAGCCCGTCTACGCCCGTCCGCGCCTGGACCGCGCCCAGCGCCAGAGCCCCTGCCCCTCGCGCTGCCCAGCCCTCCCGCATTACCTACGATGCCGCCACCCTCCTAGCCCTTAACCCCGGTCGCGCCCCCAACTGCGTCCAAGCCGCTCCTGGACACACCCATGGACCTTTCTCCTGCTACTCCTGCAAATTCAGCGGCACCGACAACATCTCCGCTATGACCACACCACAGATTCCCGACCCTAACCACTTACAATGCATCCTTCTCAACACCCGCTCGGTCCACAGACACGCCGTTGACCTATGGAATCTACTAGACACCATCTCTCCAGACGTCGCCTTCCTAACAGAAACATGGATGAACGCTTCCTCCGCCCCAGACATCACCATTGCCATCCCTGAAGACTATAAGATCACTCGCAAGGACCGTACCGGCCACACAGGAGGAGGAATCGCTATCGTCCATAAGAAATCTATCCGCATCTCAACCAGCTCTGACGTCAACCTCGCCAACTCTGAACACCTTCACTTCCAGATCCACATCGACCCCAAGACCACACTCAGAGGCACCCTCCTCTACAGACCACCAGGACCCCGCGCAAAATTTAGTGAAGACATCACGGACTTCATCACTCCTCACGCGCTCCCCTCCAAAGACTACATCCTTCTAGGAGACCTCAACTTTCACCTTGAAAAGATCAACGACCGCAACACCACCACCCTCTTGGACAACCTCGCCAACCTCGGACTTAAACAACTGGTCACTTCCCCCACCCACATCGCAGGTCACACACTCGACCCCATCTTCACCTCCAGCAATCATGTCTCCTTCAGCCACACTACGGATCTCCTCTGGACTGACAACAGCTGCGTTCACTTCACCTACAACAAGCCGAAACCCATCAACCACCTCCAACCAACTCTGCAAAGAAACTGGAACAAAATCACCATCGACCAGATCTCCTCATCGCTCCTTCTAAACACCCCAGCCCACTCTTCTAACCCAGACCAAGCCGCCGCCAACCTCACCCTATGGTTATCCAACACCGCCGACACCTTAGCACCACTGAAAAAACATCAAAGCAAACCTGGCAACAAGAAGGCCTCATGGTTCAACGATGATCTTAAGAAGTCCAAGAAACTCTGCCGCTCCCTTGAAAAGGCCTGGAAAAAAGACCCAACCACTAGCACCAAGGACGCCTTCAAAAACGCCACCCGCACTCACCACCAACTAATCCGAAAGGCCAAGAAAACAGCATTCAAGGATCGACTTGACAACAACGCCCACAACAGCAAGGAACTTTTCAACATCGTCAAGGAATTTTCCAATCCCTCGGCCAACTCCAACGACATCACCCCCTCTCAAGCCCTCTGCGACTCACTAGCCTCATTCTTCCACAACAAGATTGCAGACATCCACAACAGCTTCGACAACCAACCCGGAGACCAACCCACCCAACCATATGCTGAACACTCCCCCCCGTGAACACCCTTAACGACTGGAACCCAATCTCCACGGAGGACACCATCCGCCTGATGAACTCCATCCACTCAGGATCCCCCACAGACCCATGTCCTCACCACATCTTCAACAAAGCAGACTCCGTCATAGCACCGCACCTCCGAGACGTCATCAACTGCTCCTTCAACTCCGCCACCTTCCCGGAAAACTGGAAACATGCTGAACTCACCGCCCTTCGGAAAAAACCCACAGCGGACCCCACCGAACTCAAAAATTACCACCCCATTTCGCTCCTTCCATTCCCGGCCAAAGTAATCGAGAAAGCTGTCAACAACCAGCTCGCCGCTTTCCTCGAAGCCAACAAATCCCTCGACTCCTCACAATCTGGCTTCCGAGCAAAACACAGCACTGAGACCGCCCTCATCGCAGCAACAGACGACATTCGAACTCTACTGG